>NW_022990842.1:0-317500 GCF_902827175.1 Gymnodraco acuticeps
GAATGACAGACAGACATAGATTCCAATTTGACATTACTGCCAAACTATTGGATTGTTTTAGTTAGGTTTGCCTGATAAACACATGGATGTGTAAAGAGAACGGGATACAGCGTTGGAGGCATGAAGCCAAAATGGCCTGACTCTCAAGAGCAAAAGTACCCGGATCCTTCAAACACCGCCTCCCGCCTATTTCATGTCTATTTGGACATGAAATAGCGGTCATCAGATGAATGGAGTGGGAAATAACTCTGTAGTCGGTTATTAGCACATTTTATTTAAGATCCAATCATTTTAATTAGGGTTTTTCAAATGTTCAGACAGTGTACTTTATTTTAAAAATGCTTTAAGTATGCTGATTCACAGATGTCTCTTTCCCAATGTAAGTCAATGGGAACAAATATGTTTGGGCTCAATGGCATCACATGACTGATACGGAAGTTTTAATATTACCGTTTGGCCACTATGAAAATGTGCTTAAACACCTGCCGCACATCCTGGGGGCTTGGCTTAACGCTACTGAATGGATACTGTAGTCAGTCTAGTTCTAAACACGTGCATGGAGACAAGAGCTGTTTAACTATGTATAGCGCCTTATAGTCTGCCCACCACTCAAAACACCTTTACACTGCAGGACAACATTCATCCATTCCACACACACATTTATAGTGATCCCATACAATTTGCCAAACTGATTCTCATTAACAGACATTCATCCAGGTGAATGTTGTGGTTCAGTATCTCGCCCAAAACATTTCGACATGAGGACTACGGCTTGACCTCCTGATTCATGGCCGCCCAAACAAGCATATCAGTAGGAATATAAATAAGTTGAAATCCCCCAACTGCAGTGATTGAATACCTATATCAGGTCTGCAGATGGTGAGGTATCGATCAATGGCCACCACCGTCAGCAGGCCAATACTCGCCATGCCAAAGAAGATGTTGAGAGCTGCATAGATCTAGGGACAAAAACACAGAAAAAGTTAATTAACAGACCGTTATTGATAGTGGGCCTGTCATGTAATTATAATTAACCATGTGTATTAAGGTTTATTGGTTAAAGCAACTTTAATCACACTTTAATAGTCGTGTTTCAATGGGTTTAAAGGCAGTTAAAGGTAGTGTCTATGCAAGGAGGTACACCAGGTAATTGACTGATGTGTAGTTAAAGGACATGCTAGGACTTTGATATCATGTTTATTATCTCACTAAAACAAAGCCTTTGGTTTATAGCCGATTTAATGAAAAACAATTATATTCCTGGTTGATAAATCTGAAGATTGTTTTGCATTAACTGTGTACACACTTGGTACAAAACTGTTTGAAATCTCAAATATCCATCACAATTGTCCAGAGCTAAAGGCGACATTTTGAAGTGGGTTGTTTTGTCCAATCAAAAGTCCAAAACAGAGATATTATATTATAAATTATTATATATTTATTATAATTAATACAAAAAGAAAGAAAAATAAAGAAAAATAAAAGGAATACAGACTTTTATTAATCCACGAGGTTCTCACATCTGAGAAGCCAGAATCAGCTGAACAAATTTACAATTTCAGACCATTAATTCATGATCTTAATACTGCCCAGAAAGCATTTACCTTTGAAGTAAATCTCAACATAACATTTGTTCTTATTTTTTTAACTGCTAAAGGAAAAAGACCATTGCTTAGGACATTAGTATTCCTCCTTCAGAAAACACCATAAAAAACATTTATATTTTTGGAGAGCACAAAACTTGGCTAAACTGTCCCCAGTAAAGAAAAGAAAAAGAGAACAAGAACAAAGAAACAGCACAACAGGAGGAAAGAGTTTAAAAGGACACAGAAAAGAAGAAGAAAGACAGGAAGTAAACATTAAAGGGAACAGCAGAGGAAGAGAGGCCCCGTCTCAGGTCGGTTAAATGGATTCCTTGCGTCCCTCACTTGCGTAGTTTCCCTGTGACTAGTCCCTCCCACCAGGGAAGCATGGAGAGACGCAAAGAAACCACGAGAAGAAGCAGGGAAATTGAGTTTTAAGAGCAATAGAAGTGCCACAGTGACGCGTCCTAAAACCCGGAAGTAAGTTGGCATTTTTACCACGTCCGGTTTCCTTCGATAAAAAAGCAATGCAATTTCTCCATAGGATTTTGGAAAATAGCTCCAACTAAGGTCTGTGTTTGACACAAATTGAAGAGACAGATCACGTTTTGTTCTACGACATTAAATACATCAGCAGTGACCCTGGTGATTTTTGAAGAGTTTACGTGTCTGAAAAACGATGACAAGTGACTGAATAGGACTACAGAAGTTGTCCAGGCCGTTTTAACGTCATTACACCGAACACGTAAAACACTCCCGCTAAGTTTGTTTGCCCCTGTTCTGCTTCAAAGCAAGTACCCTGCCTCATGCAAACTATTCAAACAAACACTTCAACTTGTACCATTTACAATCTGTATGTTTTGAATATGGATCTTAAATTGGCGGGACGTTGAAGCATAGACTGTATATAAATGGACGTAGTGTCCGTGACGTCACCCATAGGATTCTGCAGAGTTGCCGTGAAGCCCTTAGTAGGCGGAGACGGCCACTAACGGCTTGACAGCAACGTCAGAGTCTAATCCCGCCTGCTCCAAATAAGGGAAAAGAGGCGGAGCCGAGGCGGGACCTGTTGCCTCCGAACTGGAAGTAAACAGAAGCTAGCTCAGGCTAAGAAGCTAAGCTAACATGAAATACATGCATACCAAGTTACTGCTAACAGTGTAGTTCCCCTATATAAACGTTACATTCATAATCAAATGAGACAATCTGCAAGATAATTAGCTATATTTTGTTATTCTTAATGCTTGTCCTTCACACGTTAAGAAAAGAAGTACCGATACATAGCAGAACAATTGTGGCGATGTTCAGCTTAATAAGCCTTGTTCAACATAATTTATTTAGCTAATACTACAGCAGGCGAACCAAGTCTGCGTTTCGCTGCATTCCTTGATCTCCAGTTATCTAACGACGGACTCCCACCGCCGGTAACCTAACGGAGCCGCAGTGGGCTAGCTCCGGGACGGCCGGCTGGAGCTAGCCCCCTGCGGCTCCGTTAGCTCCGGCAGCCAACACTGGGATAATTGGGGTCCCCTATTAACATTTGCTCCCGTTTAGCATTATGGGCGTCATAGCCATAGACTATAACAGTCTTACCCAAGGCTGAATCATAAACTAAAATGTATATGTATGCATAAAGGGTTACTCCTTAGCTGGCTAATAAGTAACAAGCTAAGCTACCCAGCACACAAACACCATGCGAACGGGGTAAACATGTATAATATTATTATTTTAGACTTCTTAGAAGTTCTGTTAGTACATTCAAGCGCACAGCACGACATTTTAATTGTCTGGTATTTGTAACAATATTCCGTAAAAGGCACAATCACTACGAACACGGCTAAAGCTAAAGGGTCAAGTACAGTACTATGACTAACTAACGTTGTAGCTAGCCTCTATGGTTGTAGCCTAGCAGAGTGGACAAGTTGCTGTTAGCTGACAGTGAGGCATGTACGTGTCCATCAAAGTGACCACGCCCTAATTTATGCAAACACTTTAAGACCTAATATAAATAAAAGGGTCGTGTTAGAAAACAATTCACTCACAGATTCATAATCATGAAGGTGGAATCTAACTATATCGATAATAAAAATGTATGGAGCCAGGGGTAGAAACATGTTTTTTTCTGCTGTAAAGTTGGGCATTTTAACATGGGGGTCTATGGAAATTGCTACTTTCTGCAGCCATCGCCTATCGGCCAATATATGAACTGCAGTGTGTGGCACTTCCGTATTGGCGTCCCGCCTCTTCCCCAGAGTTTGCCGCTTGCGTTGAAGCAGCGACCCTGCTAGTTCCTTTATAGCATAACGTTAGCATTTTGCTTCTTGCGACTAGATTTATCCTTCGAAAATTATAAAAGTAGGATAGACATGTGGATATTATCCGGCTGAACAAAAACGTGATCCGTCTCTTAAATGTGTGTCAACCACAGACCTTATTTTCGAGCTATTTTCCAAAATCCTATGGAGAAATTGCATTGCGTTTTTAACGAAGGAACCGGAAGGAGTTTACATCCGGGTTTTAGGACGCGTCACTGCGGTTCTCTATAGGCCCTTCTCACTTCGGTTAAATGGATTCCTTGCGTCCCTCACTTGCGTCGTTTCCCTGCGACTAGTCCCTCCCACCAGGGAAGCATGGAGAGACGCAAGGAACCACGAGAAGCAGGGAAATTAGTTTTAAGAGCAATGGGACGTCCTTTCCTCCGGAGCGTCACGTGAAGCGACGTCCGTTTGATTACGCTGTACAGCTGATCGTCTGACAGCAGCCAGCTCTGTCCCCGTTATTTCCACACACACCCCCGCCTCTGTTCGTACACATTTACTGACACAAACATTTGTAGCATCTGTTGTAGACCCCAATAAATAAAATAAAATAAGAACTAATTCTCAAAAAAGATAAACGCCATTCTTAAAATGTATAACCGAACATTAGTTGGATTAATATTGATTAGAGTGCACAAAAGAAATAAAATAATTGAGAGAAGAAAAATATATATGTTATCTATCTAAACCCAGTTAGAACATTCATGGGATTGCACACTTTGTTTGTTTGTGTGGATATGTAGCACATTAACATTTTAATAGCACTTAATGACTGACTGAATGGAAATGACAATAAATGAAAATGTAAAGCGAAAAAAGCGATCATGAAAATGTTTCCAAAAAATGAATAAAATGATTTTTGACCACTTTGTTGTTCAGATATATCACATATTTGTAACTAAATGATACATGAATTGAAACAAAACACGGTATAAACTGAGGAGTGACTCTCGTGAGTTTCATGTGTTTTCTTCACTCCGCTGGGAAACTGCTCTCATGTCAAGAAGCATCAGGGTGTCTTAAATGTCCGGTTAGGATGTATTAGAACGAAATCTAAAATGAAAATTGTAAATAAGCAATCTGTATGTAAAAAACCACCTGTATGTAAATTTTAAATAAGCCATCTGTATGTCAAATATGTCTTATATGTCTTAAATGATATGATGAATTGGAAATGGGGGACCCTAATGTAAACAAGACGAAAGTCTTTCTCTGGTCTGCATCCCCTTAACAATTGTATGTTTTGAGCTGTAAGGCAAGGCAAGGCAAGGCAAGTTTATTTATATAGCACTTTTCAACACAAGGCAATTCAAAGTGCTTTACAAAAAATGAAAGAGATTAAGAAAATGGCATTTAAAATCAGTCATTAAAAAGAAAAGCTAATAAAATAAACATTAAAAGAAAAAATACATGGATAAAAGTTACAGTGCAGTCAATTAAACATTAAAAGAAAAAAAGTACATGGATAAAAGTTACAGTGCAGTCTAAGATATGAATAGTTCAATTAAAAGCAGCGACAAAAAGAAAAGTCTTCAGCCTGGATTTAAAAGTAGTCAGAGTTGCAGCGGACCTGCAGGTTTCTGGGAGTTTGTTCCAGATATTTGGAGCATAATAACTGAACGCTGCTTTACCATGTTTAGTTCTGACTCTGGGGACAGAAAGCTAACCAGTCCCTGAAGACCTGAGAGATCTGGATGGTTCATCATTTAGCAGGAGGTCAGAAATGTATTTTGGGCCTAAACCATTCAGTGCTTTATAAACCAGCAGCAGTATTTTGAAATCTATTCTTTGACACACAGGAAGCCAGTGTAAAGACTTCAGAACAGGAGTGATGTGATCCACTTTCTTAGTGTTAGTGAGGACTCGAGCAGCAGCGTGCTGAATTAGCTGCAGCTTTCTAATAGATTTTTTAGTGAGACCTGTGAAGACACCATTGCAGTAGTCGAGTCTACTGAAGATAAAAGCATGGACAAGTTTTTCCAAATCCTGCTGTGACATTAGTCTTTTAATCCTAGATATATTCTTTAGGTGATAGTAGGCTGATTTAGTAACAGTTTTAATGTGACTGTTGAAACTCAGGTCAGAGTCCATGACTACACCTAGATTTCTGGCTTTATCTGTTGTTTTGAACATTGCACACTGAAGCTCAGTGCTAACTTTTATACGTTCTGACTTGGCTCCAAAAACCATTACCTCAGTTTTATCTTTGTTTAATTGGAGAAAGTTCTGACACATCCAGTCATTGATTTGTTCAATGCACTTACTCAGTGTTTGAATTGGAGCATAGTCTCCTGGTGAAATTGTTACGTAAATTTGTGTGTCATCTGCATAGCTATGGTAACTTATTTTGTTGTTCTTCATTATCTGAGCCAGTGGTAGCATGTAGATGTTAAAGAGAAGAGGCCCCAAGATGGAGCCTTGAGGAACCCCACATGTCATATTTGTCAACTCAGATGTGTATTTACCTATAGAAACAAAGTTGTTTCTGTCCTTTAAGTAGGATTCAAACCAATTCAGAACTGTTTCCGAAAGTCCCACCCAGTTTTCCCAGTCGGTCTAGTAATATGTTGTGGTCAACAGTGTCAAACGCAGCACTGAGATCTAATAATACTAACACTGAAGTTCTGCCACTGTCTGTGTTTAAGTGGATGTCATTGAAGACCTTTACAAGAGCAGTCTCAGTGCTGTGGTTTGGACGAAAGCCTGACTGGAACACATCAAAACAGTTATTTAAATGCAAGAAATTACTCAACTGTTGAAAAACAACTTTTTCAATGATTTTACCTAGAAATGGGAGGTTTGATATGGGCATGTAATTGTTCATTACTGAAGCATCTAGATTATTCTTTTTTAAGAGCGGTTTAATGACTGCAGTTTTCAGGGCCTGTGGAAAAATACCTGAGTAAAGAGATTTGTTTACTATATGAAGTAGATCTGAGGCCATGCAAGGCAAAACATCTTTGAAAAATCCTGTTGGAATAATATCAAGGCAGCAGGAGGAGGATTTCAGAAGTTGTATAATGTCCTCTAGGTTTTTATCATTAATCTGATGGAATTGTGTCATGGTGTTTGAATTGATGTTAAGTGGACACAGAGACAACACATTTGCTGTTCCTGATGCAGAGGCACTGACTGCTTGTCTGATTTTCTGTCAGTGAAGAAGGAGGCAAAATCATTGCACGCCCTGGTGGATAGAAATTCAGAGGCTACTGACACTGGGGGGTTAGTTAGTCTGTCGACGGTAGCAAACAAGGCACGTGCGTTGTTTTTGTTTTTGGTAATGATGTCAGAGAAGAACGATTGTCGTGCATTTTTCAATTCCAAATTATAAAGGCCAAGTCTCTCTTTATAGATTTCAAAGTGAACCTGGAGATTTGTTTTTCGCCACCTGCGTTCAGCTTTTCGACATTCTCTTTTTTCTGTTTTCACGGTCATGGCCTTTCTCCATGGAGATATTTTCTTGCCAGACACTTCCTTTAACCTAGTTGGAGCAATGGCATCTATAACATTTTTAATTTTTTTATTAAAATGATCTACTAGCTCATTTACTGAGATGTTGGCAGGGGCAAGTGTGGAAGAAAAATTCTGAGTAAACATTTCCCTAGTATTTTCAGTTAAATATCGCTTTGTGGTTACCTCTTTTTGAACATTTTTGTGAACAGAAATAGAGCTCTCAAAGAAAACACAGGAATGGTCAGAGAGTGCAACATCAGTCACCACAACCTTAGAGATATTCACACCCTTTGAGATAATTAAGTCCAGAGTGTGCCCCTTATTGTGCGTGGGCTCCGTCACATGCTGAGTCAGTCCATAGCTATCAAGAACACAAAATAGTTCTTTAGCCCCTCTGTCCTGGGGGTTGTCAACATGGATGTTAAAATCACCAACAATGACTAGACGGTCAAAGTCAATACACACTATAGACAGCAGTTCAGTAAAGTCATCAAAAAAGCTTGCACAGTATTTGGGTGGTCTATAGATATTTAGGAACAGAGCTCGAGAGGAGCATTTCAGCCGAAGGGCCACATATTCAAAAGAATCAAAGTTTCCATAAGATGTCTTCCTGCATTGAAGGGAATCATTGAACAGAATAGCAACTCCACCCCCTTTCTTATGCATTCTTTCCTGACTCATAAAACTAAAGTTGGGAGGGGTTGATTCGATAAGAACAGCTGCACTGTTATTTTGTTCAATCCAAGTTTCTGTTAAAAACATAAAATCGAGATTGTGCTCAGTGATAAAATCATTGATTAAAAATGTTTTTCCTGCCAAAGACCTGACATTTAATAAAGCTAGTTTAAGTTTGTTAAACACACTATCAGTCATGTTTTTTGTAACAAGCTGTGGCTGACATGGAATCACTGCTAAATTAGATACACTCACACAAACGTTTGAGCGCTTCCTGTTTCTATGATTCACCGCTCTTAATCTATTACCTATCAACACAGATATCGGCAAAGCTACTGGCAGGCAGGGCCCCGACATGTCCTGGAAAGAGTTGAGAGTGCCATACGCCCTTGAGCCTGGACCCATCACATATCAGTAAGAGTTTGTTGTGTTTTGTACACACACATCCTTATCAGGTTTCGGAGACTGCAGATGCCCCCTCGAAGGGAGGGGAGGTGGTCGAGATGGTGCGGGGGTAGAGGACATGCTGCCAGGGGGGGGAGGTGGTTGACGTAGGCGCGGTGATGAGGACGGGGGAGATGGTGCGCGTCTCCGCGGTGATTTTGGTGGGCGTCGTTGAGGAGCGGGGGTAAAGGACATGGTGCCAGCAGGGTGGGAATTTCACGACGGCCGTGATGCCCTGTGAAAAAAAATGCAATTCACGGCCAAAGTGGCCTTGGTGCCCCTGTCAAAAGTTCCAGTGTAAACAACGCTAGTAAAGTCATATTAGTGCGTGCAGTAGGATAGTCCCGTGCCTGTGGATCAGAGCGATGGCTCTGCTGTGATTGTTCCGTCAGAAATGCCTGTAGGGGCCCGACAGCCTCCTCCTCAGCCGCGGGAGCAAGACAAGCACAGGTAAGCAAGCGGACCAAGCTGTTTTGATATGATTTAACTGAAGTATGTGGTAGTATTTGAAAGGACTTAACATTTACGTGTTTATAGAAAGTACTATTGATAGGTAATGTAGAGTTATATTTGTATTTATTCATGTTAGCAAACTATGGATAAGCTTAAAATGGGAATAATTTGGGTAAAACTGTGAGCTGGATATGGGGCCTGTTGACATGTGTTTTTGAGGACAAAGGAAGATGGGGGAAGGTGAGAGCATGTCCTGATTTGCATTCAACTTAGAACGAGCTACAGTGGTTGTGATGTTAAGAGAGGTCCCTTGGGTTTCTCTGGTGGTTATCAATAGTAGCAGTTAAGTGAATACTGTTCAAACAATACCTGTGTTTGTGTTTTATATTGATTTCTCTGTTTTATCCTTTCATAAATGTAAGGACTACAAATGGCTATAAACATTCTGGGCTGGTTGGAGTAAACAGGGTTTTATTGCTCTGTGGGGGAGGTGTAGGTATGCAGGCCTTGAGACCTTTTGTTGTAAAGTGAGCCTGTTTGGTTTCCTGCTGGCCAGCGTTGCGTCTCCCAATGAGATGACCTGAAAAGATGACCAGCTGACCTAACACCAAACCCCTCCTTCTTACTCTGGTATATATCCGGTGGATCCCTGGCGTTCGCCCTCTTCTTCACATGCTGCCCTCGGGTGAAAGTAGCTCTGCAGTATGCGAACCAGGGCAGGAGTAAGCCGGCATTACTCCTTAAGCATTACAATATAACTGTAATATATCATGTTGTATTGTAATGATTGTATTGCATTGTCATATTGCCATTAAAGTAGATTATTGTTAACGGTTACTTTGTAGATATGGATTCCTTCCTGTATTATAACCAGCTTCATAGGAACGCGCGGAGATTTGAAAAGCGGACCAGTTATCCCTCCAAATCTCCAACAAAATGGTGACCCGACGTCTAGATATAACGAAGCTGAGGAAGAATTCAGACGCTTTCAAACATCTCAGACAATCAGCAGGACTCTGCAACTTTGCAAATAAGGTAAGCAGACGATGAAAGTCGCCTGTCTGTAATTGGATACGCTAAAACTTTAGGATTGTCTGTAGGCGTTTCACAGTGTTTTTATAGTTTAAATGGAATATACAATGCATATTTTACTATGTTAGGAAAGTTATATACAAAACGTAAACGTTGATCGACAGGTAGACGAAAGTCCTGCGTGACGTAAAATAGAGCAGTTTGGCGTGGATCTGCAGGTAGATTATTCCTGAGTGGCGTGGAGATGGTGCAGTTTGTTTGAATGCGAGGTTTGATTCCTGCACGACAAAACCTGGAAACTCGATATATCAGATCGAGTCGCCGTTTAAAACTGGGGTTTAAATAACAGACCAATGCTAAAAGCTTAAAGCCAGAGGTCTGTTATATATTAAATCGAGGGAGAACGTTTCCCTTTGTCTGGAAACTTCTGCTGCTGCCATCTAGTGGCTGAAAGGGGGTATCACACCCTTGAAACTTCTGCGAGCTAAAACTGGTACAAAACAATAAGGGATTGAACATTTTTTACAACGACAGCACCAGGAGATGAGTAAACTCAAGAATCTGTAGAGTGTAAATACATTGTGCAAAACACATTTTACACTCGAACTGTTTGCAAATTTAGACAATATAAATAAATGTTCAGAAAGAAGACATAGGCCTACACTTGATTCAAATTTCATTACTGTGATCCGATTGGTGTGCCCTGCAGGTTTACTATTGTTCGAAGTAACAGTGGGATTTAAAATAAGAGAAGATATGGAGAATGTTCTTTCATAGTGTGTGGAATATGTGATGCTGGAAACATGTAAGTATTTCAGAGTTGTGTTGGGTAAATATGTAACAATGGATGAAACAATTTTTGGAGTGAGTTTTTGTAATATCATCAGTAGACATTAATTATGTTGTTTAGATGGCATTTAACAACTAAGACAGATAGTATGATTAGAAAGAGACAGAGTGGAAAGGGTTGGATTTATTTAACATCAGTGGGCTAGACTTCTTATAGGTAATGTGTACCGGGACCTGGACTCCCCCTCTGAGTTAGAAAGGCTTTGATCCCGACCCTCCAAGCAGACAAAAAGACCTAACCCAACAGGAGACTCCTCCTTCTCCATCGTACAGACAGAGAACCAGAGCTGAACCAACAACAACAACAAGACTACATCAAGACTGCATCCAGAACTATCTCCACCTGTGGCATCCAGAACCAAACCAGCATGCTGACAAAGAGGCAAACTCTCATCGGTCCCTCAAACAGGACATGAAGTTCCAAACTGCGCCGCGAGATTTGGCACAATAGACATGAGAGCAGAATCCGCCCTCCATAAAAACAGCAGAGAGACTGTAAAGGAGGAGTGCAACAACAGTGGCATGATGGGGCTGCAGATGTGACTGGGCCAATGGCGGCCTACAAAAGTTACAGTGGATGGATTCAACAGCTGATGGACTGAAGAGAAGACAGAATCAGAGGAGTTGGCAGGGTCGATTAGAAGTGAGGAGGCCGGGGTCACGGCTTGAGAAAACCAGGGGAGGAGGAAAGGAGAACGGGAATGAGTGAGTTACACATAAACACACTTATTCACAAAACGCACATTTAAATAACTTGAATTAACTTCATAAATACGTAAAGACAGAAAGATGTATTAATCATTTGGTAAATTAAAAATAGCAGTAAAGAGGAAACTATTAAAGTGAAATGATAATCATCCTAAAACACACTGACAGAGTAGAACCATATTCTTCAATATTTTCATCATGTTAACAAATCATTCTTTAAGACATTTTTATTCACGTGTGAATAAAGTAGTGATCTCATTGGTTACAATATTGATCACCATTAAAAGGATAGTTTTAGGAACCACTCTATAAGACAAATCTTTATTTGTATTAATAATGTTAAAAAGGGAGCTGGTGCCAAGCCACATATAAAATTCCAATCTAAAGTGTTGATTTCACCATTGTGGCATAGTTATTACCATAGGACTTCGGTTTTAAATCCTTGATAAAGGAGGGAGTAATTGTTGCATGTTCGGACACCCAAGTTTCCACACACTGCTAAAGAGTTTAACATTGTTTTTTAGGTAGACCAGAGTTATAATGAGCTATGAAATGCAGAGCGACACGGATCCTAGTAATGTTTTGACTCAAGATAATAGTTATGTACACAAGTTTCTGAAATAGATCATTAGACATTTTAATACTAATTAGGTGTAATTGGATTGCAGTAGTAGTGGTACTCGAAGGAAGTGAGTTTTGTACCAAGTTTCAGGAAAAGTGGGAGGCAGAGGTCCCAATGACAAGTGAGAATCATCTTGAAAATTATAGTTGAAATCGTGACATATTTTTGTAGACAAAGGATACTGGCCTATGCTGAAATGTCAAAGTCTCTGCAGAGCACGACACATGGCCAAAAAAGACGGAGACCAACTGACCTTTGACCCTGACCGACAGTGTAACTTGACAAGGCACTGTGGATGACTGACTCTGGGGTGAACCTGACCAAACTTGACATGACAACCAGACAGTGTGAGTGTGAATGAATGCCGGCATGTGATCAGTGTAACTGCATGATTCTAAAACAATAACTAACCAAGCATGTTTTTGGACTAACATATTATTTTGGAGCTCCAAGGGAAACGAGAGGTTTCCTAAAAATTCCACAAAAAGGGGAAACCACACATGTGATATTTTCCTCTCACATGAGTTGGCGGTTTGCAAATGTGAAACTAAAATCTGAAGATTCTGTTTCTTTTAGGCCTGAAGGACGGAGAGGAACACTTCTTTTCACTGAAGTGTTCACTGTGGAAATAATGATAATAATGTCAAATTGAAAATAATGTTCGTTATGTCCCTAACCAATTACCTGACAGTTTTTGTTCCCCTCCCATTACAGGGTTTTGTTACACATTATTTCATGTGTAAAAAGGGGGAGTGAGTATAATGTATAAATGTCAACATGGCTGTAAAATTCACAATTTACATTTTTCTTTTAAGGATTGAGCATTGAATGTAATTAACCTGCTCCATATCTGGGGATAAGATACTGTTTGATGAAGGTTGAGATGTTTCTAAATATTGATTTGAATTATAACAGGTAACAAAGAAGCAGTGGCCAAGGGGCTACTGTGAAACCGAAGAAGTTGACCTGTGATAGTTAAACAATTTTTTAATATTTTAACAGACATTAGAGTAACTGAGGTTTGAAATGTAGAAAGAACATATTACAGTTAAGTTAAGCTAAAACATAGTAATGTAATGAGACAGAATTTAATTTAGACAACATCATGTAACTAGCCTGGTAAAGGAGTAAAAGCCATAGACTTTATTATTTAGGTCATTATAGGGATATACATTTCATCTACATTTAGAATAGAAAGACATTTGATGACAGTTTGTTGGAATTCTGTATTCATTTTTTCAGCGTGATAATATCTAAGCACTGACAGGTAAGAGCAGTATCACCAGGAAATCATTCACTTTGTTAGCATCGTGATTTTGGTTGTTTTTGAATCCATAACATTAGTGTGTTTCTTTACCAGAAACATTAGCAGTTCATATTATATTTAGATTTTAAATAGGATTTCATTTAAAAATAAACACGGATGCTTGTCAGAAATTCAGAGCTATTGAAATATGTTATTTAGTTTACCTAAAGATGTTGAGGTTCTTATTTAGTTGGCACAATCCAAGTATTAAGATTCTGAAGCTGCACTGGCAGATAGGAGGTCTACAATTAATTTAGAAAACCTGTTCACAGACGGCTGTTGTTTCAAGACACCCCACCAACAGGCTCCAAGTGGGTCAAAACAGCTGAGCGTAGGCTTGAGGGAGTTGTATCAGATTTCTCCACACAGGTCGCTGGCGCCAAAAGGGGGACCCGAGAAGCACGAGGCCGACAGCAGAGTTCGTCTGGCTGAAAGTCATCAGGACAAAGTGGCTCAACCCCAGGCTCTCCGACCCCGACCGAGTGACCCAGCGGACCTCTTATGCCGTCTGCCTGGGAGAAAAGGGGGACAGCTCGTACCACGGGAGCCAGTGTTTGGCGGGGAAACCACCTACTAGGACCAGGGGACGACATCAGGACGGACGTGGCCCTGGCAGACGTGGACTACTCGGAAGCAGCAGACTGGAGGAGCAGGACCCTGGAGACATCTCTACAGCATCGACCCGGAAGCCGCCATCAGCGGGCCGGAGGACGAGGAGGAGGAAGACATCTCTCTAGCAGGCAGCCCAGAAGCTGCTGTCAGCGGATTGGGGGGACAAAGACACGGCAAGCCAGGACGGCACAGGGAACTTGTCGAGGCAGCAGAGGAGTCTACTTCGCTCTGATCAGTTCTACCCGTGAAGGGAAAGCTGCATCTCCCCCTCCCTATTAGCTGTCCTTGTGGGCTATTCCTCCGAGGGAGGGGGAGGGGGGGGGGGGCTGATGATTCTAGCACTCAGCTACCCCCTCATGGTTCCTTCACTGCCATGGAAAGTGGTGTTCTGTCTCCATGAAGGTTTCAAGTACTCTAAATACCAGCTTCGGATGGATTTACGGACACAGTAGAAAAGAATGACAGTGGGTATATTTCAAAATGCCTTGTCTAAGTTTATCTCTGGAGAAGGAGATAAAAAGGGGGATTTGTAGAGTTATATTTGTATTTATTCATGTTAGCAAACTATGGATAAGCTTAAAATGGGAATAATTTGGGTAAAACTGTGAGCTGGATATGGGGCCTGTTGACATGTGTTTTTGAGGACAAAGGAAGATGGGGGAAGGTGAGAGCATGTCCTGATTTGCATTCAACTTAGAACGAGCTACAGTGGTTGTGATGTTAAGAGAGGTCCCTTGGGTTTCTCTGGTGGTTATCAATAGTAGCAGTTAAGTGAATACTGTTCAAACAATACCTGTGTTTGTGTTTTATATTGATTTCTCTGTTTTATCCTTTCATAAATGTAAGGACTACAAATGGCTATAAACATTCTGGGCTGGTTGGAGTAAACAGGGTTTTATTGCTCTGTGGGGGAGGTGTAGGTATGCAGGCCTTGAGACCTTTTGTTGTAAAGTGAGCCTGTTTGGTTTCCTGCTGGCCAGCGTTGCGTCTCCCAATGAGATGACCTGAAAAGATGACCAGCTGACCTAACACCAAACCCCTCCTTCTTACTCTGGTATATATCCGGTGGATCCCTGGCGTTCGCCCTCTTCTTCACATGCTGCCCTCGGGTGAAAGTAGCTCTGCAGTATGCGAACCAGTGCAGGAGTAAGCCGGCATTACTCCTTAAGCATTACAATTAGGGCCGGGACTTTAACGCGTTAATTAAGATTAATTAATTACACAAAAATTAACGCGTTAAAAAAATTAACGCATTTTAATCGCACTTATTTTTGCACCGCGGAACGTTTCTCACTGGATGAGTTTCAGGCTTACCGATTATACTGGAGCACCAACTAACGTTCATGACTTCAGACAACAACAAACCACAGTGAACAACAGTGGGAAATGTTGTTTTAAAAAACGGACGGATGGAAGCGTTGATAAGAGCACGGTTGTGTGCAAATTATGCAAAAAGGAATTCGCATATCACCGCAGCACATCAAGCCTCAAGTATCACCTCAATGCAAAACATATAGCAGCTAGCGTGGAAGCTAGCGTGGACGTTAGCCTCTTTTATCGCGTTCACACCATACAGTCTATGGTTCACACCAAAAAGAGCCGGTACTAAAATTAGTTCATGAGAACCTTTTTACCCCCACGAAAGTCCCTGCTAGAGAGCAGAGAGCTGCTAGAGAGCAGGGACTTTCGTACGGCTCTCTTGTGAGAAAAGAGCTATATTTCTGATTGGCTGGGCGGATTGCAAACCACGCCCCGTAAAACTCCCAAAAAGTTTGGTGAAGCCGCCATTTTATTATCCTCGCATTAGCATTATTAGCATTAGCCCAGCACAGAAACGCAGAGAGACTAACTTATGGCAACACAAAATAAAACATGGGAGCGGTGGAGATGAGGAGGTATCGGCGTTCTGGCGATTTACTCGGAAGGCTTCAGTAGAAGCTGCTGGGACTCCCAGCAGCTTCTACTGAAGCCAGTCCCCAACTCCGGGGACTTCCGGCCGGGGACTTTGGGCGGCAGTATACGCCGTGAAGTGGTTTGCGGCCTGCCAGTAAACCCAAAGCAGAAGAAGAAGTGACGTCAGCGGCTTCATTTGTTCTCATGAACTAAGTTCTCATGAACCTTTGTGGGAAAAGTACTGCGGTGTGAATGCGCCTAATGGTATACTAAAATCCATGTGAAAAAAATTGCTTCTCACTGTTCTCAGGTCAAATATTTATATGCGATTAAAAATGCGATTAAAAATGCGATTAATTTCGATTAATTAATTACAAAGCCTCTAATTAATTAGATTAATTTTTTTAATCGAGTCCCGGCCCTAATTACAATATAACTATAATATATCATGTTGTATTGTAATGATTGTATTGCATTGTCATATTGCCATTAAAGTAGATTATTGTTAACGGTTACTTTGTAGATATGGATTCCTTCCTGTATTATAACCAGCTTCATAGGAACGCGCGGAGATTTGAAAAGCGGACCAGTTATCCCTCCAAATCTCCAACAGTAATTACCATTGTATTAGCCTATTTAAAGTCGACTCGTTACATTTTGTCATGAAAACTAGCGATAGCTAGCTAGTTTGGATAGCGCTAACGTCTTCCCTTCAAGGGGTCTACATCTAGTGTTGCTTCTACAAGCTAGCAGATAGCTGTCACCTTTGAATCTAGTATTTTTCTTGCTAAGCGGTTTTGATATAATACATGACTGACTTATGTGGTTTATGGCTGAACTTAACGTATACGTTAAAGAAACACTATTGCTATTCAGCCATTTGTAAAACGACTGGTGTTGACGTTAGTGCTACACTTTTCAGTCATGTTGATTGACCAGCGTAATTTAACCAAACGGCCTTTGTGCCCTGTCATGTGGCCTTTGTGCCCTTGAAAAAAATGTGAACGGGAAGGCCAAATGGCCTTGCCCCTAAAATGACGAAATTCCAAGCCTGGGTGCCAGCCCTGCGTATCGCCTTCGTTTGGTCTTTGAACTCCAGGAAGGAATCGGTGCCAACCCTCTGTATCTCCTTTGTGTGTTCATCGATCTCCAGGAGGGTGGGCGAGGGTGAAAGGGTGAACGGAGTATCCTCAAAGGCGTTGACAGGGGGGGGGGGGGGCGGTGACGGGCAATGGAGACTCCTCCATTCGTCTCATAGGTCTCCCATAATCAGAACATTCCTCAGGCGGGTGCAGTGATAATTCTTCAGGGTTTTCTGCGTGATGTGTTGTGTCTTTCTCCTGTTTTGATTCCTCTAGCGCTGTACTGTACTGTACCCAATATACAAGCTGTTAATAAACTTTTCAATCAATCAATCAATCAGATCAGTGCATGCACTGCATCGTCCAATCAGTGAGCGATACACAGTAAGGGGGCAGGGCGAGTGTCTGAGGATTTCATCGAAGGATGGTCTGGTGGTTCCTCGGTTATAGCTCCTCCATTATCGCTCCTCGCTCCTCCGGCAAAAATAAGGCCATTGGGACGGTACTCAAGATGGCGCAGACAAATCAACTTCCGGTGAGACCGAGGACCGACAGACCCGGCGGCAGACATACGTCTCTGGGCGGGCATTTGATTTACCAGGGCGGGCCCACCCCGAAACTTACATTTCCTGCGAAATCTTGAGAGGGGGGGGGGGTTTAGGTTGCCATATGGCTGTTGACGGTCTTATTAGGCGACATCCATTGGTTGGTTTTGTGGCACATTTGTAACACTGTGCCAACTTGGGCAAGCACGCAGGCAAACTTGAGCGCACACAGGGTGGAGAGGTGGAGTAAGGTTGAGCGCTGGAGAGAAAGGGAGAGAGAGAGAGATTGAGCGAGGCAGAGAGCATGTGCAGCGGACTGCTTGCGCACAGAGCAGGAGTTTGTGAGAGAGCTGGCTTGAGAGTCAATTTCTCTTCAAAATATAATTAATTGCCAGCCTCCCTTGTCCCTGGCTGGCTTGAGCTCGTTGGTAACGTAACTGATGTCTTCTAATGTGCCTGCATCTGGCGCTGAGTTGCCATATTCCTTTCAAGTGTGAACCACTTCCTGATATCCATTGTTGCAGATAAATATAAATGATAATAGCCAAACTAACCTAGCAAGAGTAAACTGACAGGCTGCTGCATGGGCGCGGGAAGGGGGGTGCTGAGGGCGCTGCAGCACCCCCTAGCGGCAGGCAGGGGGTGCGGAGCTCCCCTGTCTGAATTATTATTTGACGGTTATTGCTGCTCCCGCTGTGCATAATCTGTGTAATATGTAGCCAATAAATTCCACATTGTTGGTAAAATAATATTTTGGCCTGCCCCGAATGTTTTTTCTGTAGCCCCGGACAATTCTACCTCAATAATAATACATGAACCGTGCTTTACGTGAACCTCATCAAGACACTAGAGAGGACGGCAGGACTGTAATTTCCCGTGTTCCGTGAATGCAACAGAGGCCACCAGACCAATCAAAGAGTTGCATGGAAATAAAAGCGTGTGTGTGTGTGTGTGTGTGTGCGTGCGTGTGCGGAAATAGCGCATTTAGTGTGTGAGAGAGAGAGGGACCGGTGCCAGCAGCAGGGACCGTGTTGTTAGCATCTGGTTAGCAGTTAGCTAGCTGCACTAACGGACATACGGAGCTGTTGGTTCCACAACAAGCTGGAGGAGAGCTCTCCTCTCAGACTGAGAGGCTCAGGTGAGCTAAAGGACTCTCTGAGTGTTTAGATAGTTAACTTTAGTCTAAGTTATCTCAGTGGGTCTCAAACGGTTTGGTCACAAATTATTCAAAAGATTATTTCCGCGGCACACCTTCATATGATCATTATCGTTATACACAATAAGAGAATAAAGAAAAAACAGTTATGAAATAGGCCTACTATATGGCAGTAAAACAAGAATACAGTTTGAAAGGGGAGTGATTTGTAAAATATCCATAAAGAAAAAGAACATCTGCTTACAGTTGTGTTTCATCTGGGTGTTGATAGATGTATCCATAGATCTCTTAATGTTGCTCTCAAAGTGCACCAGATTGATGCTTTTAACTTCAATAAAGTTAAAAGCATCCTCCGGACCCCCCTAGAAAAGGTGAGGTCCGCTCCCCACTCGTAAAAAATAGCACTTTACCCCTGCCTATATGCAGTGAGCTGATTATCGAGCCTTCATTGTAACAGTCGCGGGTGTACTGTGTGTTTGCGTGTGGGGAGTGCTTTTGTGCGTGCTCTATAGTGCCCGTAATAGTGTTCACTGGAGTCCAGCACCTCAGCACCACCACTCAAAATTCCTTCCCGCGCCTCTGGGCTGCTGTGCCGCATCACACTCAAAAACCCACACGACTCAACCCAGCGAAAAACCAGTCTCGCGCGCAGCCTTTCATTCAGAATTTCATAGCAAAATAAAAAAAATGCTATTAACCTCTTAAGCCCTGAGCCTGTTTTTCAGGTTTCAGGCTCGAAAATGCCACTAACACAACAAAGACTATATCTTCACTTCTAAAAGGGGTAAATTAATAATATTTTCTCTCAAAGCAAGGTTACATCTGTGAGTTGGATGTAGAAGTGTCAGAATCAATATAGATGTTTTTATTTTAAAGTAAATTCAGATGGAACACAGTAAAAACATGTAAATTCTAATGTCCGCCTAAAAAAAACTCATTACTTATAGTGAAAACCACCCTTGAATGATGGGTTAGTAGACTAAAAGCTTTAGGAATCCAAACTATAACATATAATAAATACCCTGTATCAAGATTGATGCAAAACAAATGACATTTGACCTTTTTAGAGAGGTTTAGAAAAATAAAGTCCAAGCGGACTCACCTCTGGGTAATTTGGGAACCATCAGTTCCATTTGAACTTTTTCCCTGTAAAAATCATTTTATTACTTTGAATTATCACTATAGGTATTCATTCCACCCAAATACAACTGTTGTGAAAAAAATAAAAAAATAAAACATAAGCCTACTCTGTTATCCTCTGAGCCTCTGAATTAGCCCTGAGCGAAAAATGCTAACCTATTACTGCACCGGAAATCACTCCTAGCTCCCTTATTACTTATCCTAGCTGCACATCCAACACATCGTTTATGATCGTAAAGACACAGAATCTAACGGTGCCCACCTCAACACTGAAAGATACAAACTTGCGACGTTAATAAACAAAAACGTACATCAAAACAAATGGCGCTAGCGCTAATGCGTTAGGCTAACATGGCTTACCTTCCTCTTTGTCTGGTCTAAACTGGTCTTCAATGGCATTAAAACGATAAAAACGATGATGTAGTTAATCCATAGGTTAATATCCAATGGGGCTGTGTCCCCTTTGAAATGTTCTGATAATCTATAAGCAATACAACTGCAATTCCGTTATCTGCTGTCCGCTCTGTGCGCTCTGGGTCCTGCTTCCTTACATAGTAAACAATAAGTAAAGTCTCCTGCGTAATGTACTTAAGCTGGCTGGCATTCTTTATACTTTACGCAGGACCATATATCTGGAACCCATTGGTCGATTTGGGTGATTTACACCTTTTTCTTAACCATTACATCCAATAGAATCGATGGGCAGTTCCCAAATCCACGTAAACATTACCATTGCGGACGTAATAGAGAAGCAAACTAAACATATCTGAAAGTACAAGCCTGGACGGCAAAACTTTATACCCAGTATATTGCCATAAATATGATGATGGATTATCAGTAAATATGTCTACGTGACACAAAGACATTGGATTAACCTTGAGCGGCGTTTTTATTCCGTTGAACACAACTTTTGATCACAAATCAAAAAAGGTAAGACGTAATTATTGTAATATTTTTGAAACCGGATGTTGTTTACTTTCTCTTTTCTGGCTGATAGCTCCAGGAATTCGAGGTCGGACAGTGATGACATTACATGTGTGGAATCTGTGGAGTCTCAGCTTTAAATCGTATATCTTGTTTGTGCAGTTAAGATAGTAATAAGGGCATTTCTACCGTGAGTTCTGTGTAAAAAAGCGTTAGCATTAGTTAGCATTTTTTCGCTCAATGCTAATTCAAAGGCTTGGTATTACTCTTGTGTTTTTTTTAGCTGACAATTGTTCTTATTGTCAGTTAGCGGAGTTTCTTACCTTTAAAAGGGTATGAAACATTAATAGTTTCATGAATGACACTGCAGATATAGCACTGTTGCTACATATATAGCATTTTTGGACCCGAGCTCGGGTCCGTGGGGCTTAAACTAATCTTTCAACATAGTTTAAAACAAAAATAAGTATTAGGACAAAGCCCAACAAATAACAACAATACACATAATCAGTGGCGGCTCCACAGTATTTTTGTTGGGTAATCTATGGTAGGGCTAACCCAGGGGTCGGCAACCCGCGGCCCACGGGCTGCATGCGGCCCTTTAAGCCCTCTGCTCTGGCTCCCTTGAGCTTAGACAAAAATAAGAAGGAAATAAAATAAAAGTATTTGTAGGACTATTTATATTTTGTTGCATGGTTGAAAATGTTTCGTATCTTGTATTTTGAGGTGATACTGTGACACATAAATAAAAAACAAAACGGTTTTAATTAGGTCAACTAAAATATGCGTCACATCCTGCTACGGTCCCGCGCGAGCGCCTTTTCTTGGAGGCGAATAACCTGACCCCCGGCTCGATGAGCGAACTATGGATAAATCAAAGAAAAGTACCGGAGGAACACAGGATTTAATTCTGTGTGGACAGAGTTATATGTTTTCACAGCAAACGATGCTGGTTTACCGGTATGTTTGATATGTAGAGAGAAGTTGTCAACGGTGGTGCAGCCTTTACGTATCGAGGAACAACAAGGGAGAGGAAGACAGCTGACGATCTTCAGTCATAATTCAATGGGGTATGTAATTTATTGCAGAAAACACTTTTTGTTATATTCCATGGAATGCTCTTAACGTCCCAATAGCAATGAATATATTAAATGCTTTGACAATAAATACATACAAAAATGAATCTCTGGAAGCCGTAGCGCTGTAAAAAGCACGACCAATCATCTGAGCCGGCCCGGCTAAAATAACTGGATGGCCTAACTGCCTGTCAGCCTTCCATCTGTGCACAAACTTATCTCGTGCGCTCATTGGTCATGTGCGCGTTCGTGTGTGTTGGAGGAGGGACTCTGTAAGAAAGTCTGAAGGAAGAGGCATATTTTTTCCGGTTGTGTACTTTCAAATTCTAGCGCACTCGAGCTGGTTTCTCCATTCTTACCTACCCTACCTTTAACTCTTTTTAGGGTGCAGCTATATGTTTTATTTATTTCAAAGTGGGCCCATTTTAATAATATTTTTTTCCCCTTCAAATGTGCAAAGGACTCCCCAAGTGCTGTGTTTAATTTATTTTAAAGTAGGCCTGTGTATTATTTGTAATTCTCCTTATAAGAGTTATTTGTTTCTTATTAGAGGTTAACAGTTTTATATCATGTAATAAATAGCCTAATAAATGCAAAAAAACTGTAGTTTTTGTCTGATAAAAAAAAAAAAAAAACTATGAAATATGTTTTGCGGCTCCAGACAAAAAAATGTTTTGGAAAAAGGAGCAAAATGGCTCTTTTGGTCAAAAAGGTTGCAGACCCTTGGGCTAACCCATACAGTGGTGGGGCTCAAGTCAGTATTTGCAATGTAATTACATACACGCTCCCCTTGACAGTGAAACGCCACGCGTGAGGTTTAGATTATTTCCCTGTCTCAATCCAAATTGAACTGTATGAAATAAAAAGGCACATTTGTCTTGTAGTAAATAAAAAGGGCGACCTGGAGCCAATCCTGCAATTTCTCCACAGGTGAAAGAGTTGACATGCTGAAAACCCAACCCCTGCAGGGGGGTCTGCGGGGATTCTCCCCCAGGAGATTTTTTGAAATACTAACATAAAATACACATTCTGGTACTCTCTTGAGAAGAAAAATAAATAAATCTATTACTACACGACATATTTAAAAAAATGAATGCCATTTTAGTTTTTTGTTACTTTGTTCTGAAAGCTGAACCTGCTGCTCCTCACAGAGAGAAGAGGGAAGAGGCTGTGTGAATTACTTTACATTGTGGATAAGGGTGGATAGCCCCCATTGTTCTGTGTGTCAACATGAAAGACAGCTCACACACCTATCAATCATCAAACCGTGGGGTCTTATTTCATTGTTGATTTCTATCAACACGTAATGTTGTATCGATGTATATAGAGATTTACTACAGCAAAAGTATTCTCCGTCGGGAATTCCTGCAACAACACCACGTCGTTATCGTGATTCTGATTGGCCAGAAGACATTATCAAAGATGTTCTATTGAGAAGATGATCACTATGTGACAAAAGTTTTCAAACCGTTTCTAGTCTTCGGTATTTACTGCTGTCTGTGCAATTTGTGCGAGTTGGCGGACTTTATTTTGCTTACTTTAAAATAATTTTTCATGGTGGGGCTAAGCCATTTCTTGGTATGGCTGTAGCCTACCCCAGTATACCCTGGCGCCGCCACTGAACATAATAATAAAACAATTCAAATGTTGTATTCAGCCCTGATTAAAACAGCGGGCCCAAATCCTGACGCCGGGTCTGAGGACCGAGGAGCGAGGAAATGAAAATAGTCGACCTGAGACAGGGCCACAGACTGGAAGTAAACACTAAAGGGAACAGCAGAAGAAGACAGACAGGAAGTAAACACTAAAGGGAATAGCAGAAGAAGACAGACAGGAAGTAAACATTAAAGTGAACAGCAAAAGAAGCCGGGCTGAAGTGGAATAGTCCATTTAGCTTAGGAACCTTCCTAACGGAGTGAAATGACCCGGAAGTCCCTCAGTGGCAGCCATGATAAGTGCCGTTCCAATTCTCTAAATGATAGGAAAGGATGTTTCACACTTCCTTTATAACCTCCTTTAGCTTAGGAACCACTGGACCTCCCTCACCGAAAGGAGAAGATAAAATGCAGCCCCACAATGCCTTGCGGCCGCAGCATTTGCCATCACACAACAGTCGGCCGTTCACGGAAA
This sequence comes from Gymnodraco acuticeps, assembly GCF_902827175.1. Lineage (NCBI taxonomy): Eukaryota > Metazoa > Chordata > Actinopteri > Perciformes > Bathydraconidae > Gymnodraco > Gymnodraco acuticeps. The sequence goes on from NW_022990842.1 coordinate 24,002, forward strand.
CAAACAATTATGACGGAGAAATTATATCATGAAAGTTACGATGCTTATTAAGCATTTTAAAACGTATGTGGTAAGTTGCCAAAGTGCTTTGTTCTGAACGTTTATCAGTATTATAATCAAAAAGAGAAATATGAACGTTAGTTTTTACTGAAATGATCAAATAAAATCAACATTTTACAGTCTTTACTGAGCTGTGTGGGGTTTGTTCAACTTTTAAAATATGTTTGAATGGTGATATACACAGTGATAGATGTTAAGGACTAACGTTTATAATAAATACATTTGTATTGATTTTAAGATATTTTCATACAATCATAGGCCTACGTATTGGGATCATTTATATTAATGTGGACCGGAGGGAGAGGGTGACGAGCATAAGTTTGACTTTCCTTTTTTATTTCAATTCCAACTTTGGTCATGACTCATGAAGAATATGTTTCTCTGTTGTCCACGTTCATAAAGCATAAAGCAACAGCGTCAGAGCACGGTTAGACGTTAGGAGCTGATTTTTGGATTATCCGACCGCAAACACAGACAGGAAGTAAACATTAAAGTGAACAACAGAAGAAGATAGGCTTGTTTGAGACGCGTTGCGGCTCGCCTCGAAAGTAGACGAGAATAGCCGATCGCAGCCGGGGAGGTCTGAAAAAGCTCGCCTGAAGTCGGACAGCTCGGAGTCGGCTTCGTCTTCTTCTTCTTCTTCTTCTCTCGGTTTTTAGGCGGATTGCAAACAACTTTAAGGTGCATACCGCCACCTCCGGAGTCGGCTTGACTCGGTTTGTATTTATAAAGAATGCACACATGTGTTTAATCGTTAATGTCTGTTGAGCATATTTGTATAATAACAAAGTCATGTTTCAGATGATACAAGCGGCCGAGATGGGTTTTCTCCGCAGGGTGGCTGGTGTCTCCCTTAGGGATAAGGTGAGAAGTTCGGTCATCAGGGAGGGACTCGGAGTTGAGCCGCTCCTCCTTCGCGTCGAAAGGAGCCAGTTGAGGTGGTTCGGGCACCTAGTTAGGATGCCACCTGGGCGCCTCCCTAGGGAGGTGTTCCAGGCACGTCCAGCTGGGAAGAGACCAAGGGGTAGACCTAGGACCAGGTGGAGGGATTATATCTCTTCGCTGGCCTGGGAGCGCCTTGGGATCCCCCAGTCAGAGCTGGTTGATGTCGCCAGGGAAAAGAAAGTTTGGGGCTCTCTGCTGGAACTGCTACCCCCGCGACCCGACCACGGATAAGCGGAAGAAGATGGATGGATGGATGGATGTTTCAGTTCATGTGTATGACATCATCAGAATGTGCCTGAAACGTGGTGATGCTAATGAGCATGCACAGTTACAATAAACGGCCCAGTACTCCAGGCCAAACTCTGAGCGATGTGGTCGTGTGTTTCTTCTGTCCGTTAGCATACTTACAAGCTACTTTGGTTGACTGCAAACGTGGAGACTTCTGCTGAATATAATGTCTCACGCAACAGGTTATGGGCCCAGTCAAGGAGGCCAAAGGTGGTTTAAGTTGTTATTCGACGGTGACGAGAAAAACTTTGAGTTATGGGAGACAATGTTTTTGGCGCACATGGAACTGCGCGGCCTCAGTGAAGTTATCCTGGAAGAGCCAGCGATAGACTACAACGACGAACAAGCACTTGAAGAAGACGCAACAAAGAATGCAGAGGCATATGCTGAATTAGTGCAGTGTCTAGATAATAAGAGTTTATCACTCATAATGAGAGACGCAAAACGAGATGGAAGAAAAGCGTTGGCAATACTCCGAGAGCACTACGCAGGAAAGGACAAACCACGAGTCGTGAGCCTGTACTGTGAACTCTCTTCTCTCCACAAAGCAAGCAACGAGACTGTTACTGATTATATTATTCGAGCGGAGACTATATTCACGTCTTTGAGAATGTCATAGTCTGCTCCATCATTCACCAGTAGTTTTCCATTCACCTGTCTCACCTGTTTTCCACACCCACTCGTTAGCTCACTCTCTTTCTCTTCTGCACCCATTAGCTTCTGCCAGTATTTAATCCCGCACCTTAGACACACTCTTTGCCAGATTGTACTTTGCCTCATGCTTGTCTTTCCCGCGTTTGATACCAGATTGCCTACCCGGTTCCGACCCTGTCTGTCCTCGATCTGCCTGCTCTGCCTGTTCCCTGATCCTGCCTGTATCTACGCTGACCGCCTCGCTTACTCCCTGACTCTCTGCCTGTCCCTGACTCACCTTCTGCCCGCTGTCCTCCGGTGCGTTAAACTGCTCGGTTGGTATTCCTCAGATCCAGTGGAATCTCCAATAAAGTTTATTACCAATTCCCCTTGGTTTCTCGAGTGCTGCATTTGGGTTCTCCTTGAGATTGTGACAGAACAATCTGGCCAGAACATGGACCCAGCGCACTCCTCTTCACCTAAGGACCGTTTCGAGAGAGTTGAGGACGCTCTCCAATTCTGAAGCCCAGTGTGACGCCTATCTGCGTGGTTTGGCGGATTACATTAAAGACGAGCTGGTGTCGTTTGATCTGCCCAATTCACTGGATGGGTTGATTGAACTGACTTCCCGCATGGATCGGCGCATCCAGACACGGAGACGGGAGCGACGATCGGAGGGAGTTCAACATGCCTGGGCTGCGACTCCTCACCTCACTCCAGAGCCGCAACCAGGGGGGGATGAGCCCATGCAAGTGGGTCGCACCAACCTCACTTTGGAGGAACGTGAGCATCGCAGACGTCGTAACCTGTGTCTCTACTGCGGCCGGGCCGGCCATTTTGTTTCTCACTGCCCGGTAAAAGGCTCAGCAGTAATGGGGAACATACTGGTGAGCCAAACCCCTGGATTTGTTCCCGCTCAGAGACCATTGAGCCACGCCAGGTTGCTATTACCGGATAGCTCTCAGGCTCTTGCTGTTTTTATTGACTCTGGTTCGGACGCGAGTATTATGGATGAAGAGCTTATGCTGCAGTTGGGGATAGACCGGGTTCTTTTGTCTCACCCAGTTCCAGCCAACGCCTTAGACGGTCACCTGCTGGGGACAGTGACTCATCAGACTGTACCCGTTCACATGCTCCTGTCTGGGAACCATCATGAAACTGAATAGTTTCATGTTCTCCGGTCTCCACATATTCCGCTGATCCTGGGTTATCCATGGCTCCGCCGCCACAACCCTAACATTGACTGGGAGACTGGAGCCATTTTGGGTTGGAGTCCATCTTGTCATCTGATCTGCCTGAAACAGGCTGCCGCGCCTCAGCGTTCGGTGAACCCCAGCCAAGTTCCAGATGTTACAGGGGTTCCACCGGAATATCTGGACTTCAGGGAAGTATTCAGCAAATCGAGGGCTACTTCCTTACCACCACACCGGCCTTACGACTGTGCCATCGACCTGCATCCCGGCACCAGCCCTCCCAGGGGTCGATTGTACTCCCTGTCTGCTCCGGAAAGAGTTTCCATGGAGACTTATATCAATGACTCTCTGGCGGCTGGGATTATTCGCCCGTCCTCATCACCTGCTGGCGCAGGGTTCTTCTTTGTGGAGAAGAAGGACAAGACCCTAAGGCCCTGTATCGACTTTCGGGGTCTTAATGACATTACGATCAAGAATCGATACCCACTGCCTCTTATCTCTTCTGCATTCGAGTTGCTGCAGGGGGCAACCATATTCACCAAGCTGGACTTGCGTAACGCGTACCACTTGGTACCGCCTTCAACACCACCTCTGGGCACTACGAGTACCTAGTCATGCCTTTTGGGCTTACCAACGCCCCTGCAGTATTCCAGGCGTTGGTAAATGACGTGCTCCGAGACATGTTGGACCGACACGTGTTTGTGTACTTGGATGACATCCTGATCTTTTCCAAGACGTTGAAAGAACACGTGCACCACGTCCAGGCGGTTCTCAGGAGATTGCTCGAGAATTCGCTGTTTGTTAAAACGGAGAAGTGCGAGTTTCACACATCCTCCGTCTCTTTTCTGGGATACATCGTGGGACAGGGGAGCATCGAGATGGATCCTTCCAAGGTTGATGCAGTCACTTCCTGGCCGGTTCCAGAATCCCGGAAGCGGCTACAACAGTTCCTCGGGTTCGCCAACTTCTACCGGAGGTTCATTTGTGGATACAGTACCTTGGCCGCTCCTCTCACAGCCCTGACCTCCTCTAAGGTTATATCTCTCACAGGCTCCGCCCTCTACTGGACTCTATGGGTACTACCTTACCCTGCGAGCATTCTCCCACTGAGACTTCTATAGACGTAGCCGGCCTTGGGCGGGCCTACCTGAATGCGCGCGCATCACACCGTATAAAAGGAGGCCTCACCTCCTGACTATCATCCTTTTCTCTTCAGCAGCGGAGGTGATTCCACGAAAGACTGAGAGACGTTTAAAAAGAGTTATCATACCTCCAGGGAGTCGCCACTGCTATAATTGAGTGTTTGGGGGACCAGGATATGGCCGAGGCGGTGCCATTCACGTTTGCCATTCCTTCCGGGTCTGGCGTCCATGGAAGTCCACCGCCCAGGGCTGTACTCTCCCTGGATGATGATCATGGCGGTGGGTGTGTGGGCTACTCACTCATTGCTAGAGATGCCCCCGCCTCACCAGGTCAGAGCGATTATTGGGCCGCAAGGCCGAATAAGTAGCTTGGTCCACGGGCCTTGCCCCAGGCCCAGTTCCCCCGGGGACCGGTGCTCGGTGGCTTCACATGATATAGGGTCGACCCTACTTCATCACAGGCCGCCGCCGCTGCCCGCCGTGTGATGTCCCTGAGATATCACGCCGCGTGGCACTTTCCAAAGAGGATCGTGTTGATCTCCTGGGAGCCCCCGTGTTTACGGAGGGCTCTTTGGCTCGATCTCCTTGCTCACGGGATGAGGAATAGTCGCAGCGTGGCTGCTTCTTGCCCATTCCCAGAGGAAGAAACACTGTCCTACACTGTCCTACACGCCCCCGCTGTAAACCCCAGTATATGGAGCCAGCAGGTGGGCGTGTGCACGTGAGTGGAATAAACCGAGTGCTGTCAAAGCACTGTGCGGGTTCAAGAGACGCTATTGCCGGCGTGCTGTTGTCAGAAAACACACCTTGCCTGGTATAATAGCCCCGATTAATGCATTTCACCGTTGCAATGGGAAATACAGCATTAATACGTGGGCGCGGCCCTCGTGAGAGTGGCCACGGTGCTTTCAGGGACCCCCGCAGGAGAACGGTGGTTTACGTTTGTAAACTCTAGTTCTGGAGTGAGGTATGTGTGTGGGAAAAATGCATTCAGTAAAGACTATTGCATTTATCCCAGAGTAAGAGTAATTTCTCTCCACAATTCCACTTTTCCCCATAATGTCCGTTTCAAAGAGACGGCATTGTGACGGCGCGCGCGGCCCCCCTCCCCCGAGGGCGGGCCACGGTGCGTTCAAAGACCTCAGTAGAGAGGTGAGACGAAGGGAGAGGTGCCGACACGGAGATCCCGTGCCTGCGGCGCCCTCTACCTCTTCGGCCCACCCCGTGGAACCGGCGTGCCGGCACTCACAGGGACGGGTTTTCCGTCTTTACGGATCTGGCTGGCGGGGGGAGAAAAACTCTCCGCCCGGGACGAGGGGGCGAATCCCGCCTCCTCCCTTGATCTGTATCCAAGTCTAAGTGTCTTTTGTTTCCACAAGGGCCACACTTACACACAATGTTAACCGTACAAATTCCCCATTCGCTGCCCCATGCTGCAGCTCCTGTAAAGGAGGTGGCTAGTGGGCATGCGCAGATGAGAGGGATGAACCGCAGGGAGTGCTATCTAAGGGAGAGCACTATGCGGGTACAGGGACATTATGGCCGGCGTATTGCTGTCAGAGAACACACTACGCCTAGAGCAAAGACTCCAATGCAGTTTTCCGTAGTGGTAAAGGCTGCATTATGGCGGAGCCCGCACTCACACAAGAGTGCGTGGCGGTGCGTTCAGGGACCTTAGTAAAACACACTACGCCTATAAAGACTCCGATGAATGCTGTTTACAGTAGTGGTGAGAACAGCATTAGGGTGGAGCGCGCGCTCACACAAGAGCACGCGGCGGTGCGTTCAGGGTCCTCAGTAAATAATCGGCCCTTTCTGTGTCAACCCTCCAGGGGCAAATCTTCCCTTCGCGGGGAGTTTTTGCGGCGGAACGGGTCACCAGAGAGTATCACAACTTCATAGCTGCTGCCCCACACCTGAGGGCTTGTCCATTAACACAATGTTCTAGGGAATGAAAACTCAGCTGTGTGCTAACAAGGTGGAGGGACAGGACGTTTTGCAGCGTCCCACTGTACCACATGTCTATACACTGTACCAATGTATCACATGGACCACTGTCTTGTGGGTGTCCCACACCCACCTTCTTTATGGGCATGCAAGAGGTAAATCTTTCCTCCCAGGAGGAGATGTGTTTCCTCTCAGCAGAGATTCAGGCTCTGGTACAGAAACAGGCTGTGTCTGTTGTGCACCCTCAGCACAGAGAAAATGATCTTTATTCCATGTACTTCCTGGTTCTCAGGAAGACAGGGGAATTTAGACCTATTCTAGATCTCAGCGGCCTGAATCGCCACATTTCCTGCAGGAAATTCCGCAGGTTAACTATGAAATAGTTACTGGGGCTTGTGCAGCCAGGCGATTGGTTCACCACCATCGACCTGAAAGACGCGTACTTTCATGTAGAAATTGCTCCAGAGCACAGAAAGTATCTGCGTTTTGCCTTCCAGGGAATAGCCTACGAGTACAACAGGCTGCCGTTCGGCTATTCCCTATCCCCACGCACATTCAGCAAATGTGTGGCCACAGCGCTTCAACCGCTGCGCGCACACGGCATGAGAGTTTTATTTTACATAGACGACCTCATAGTCATGGCTGGGTCACAAGAACAGGCAATGTTTTGCACAGCACAATTGATCAAACACCTGACCAAATTGGGCTTTGCGATCAATTGGGAAAAGGAGCACCCCCATACCTCACCAACGGGCGCTGTATTTGGGTGTGGTGCTCGATGCAGGTGCGTCGCGCGCCACCCTGTCAGAGAGCAGACGTGCGTCCCTTCTTCAGGGGGTGCGCAGGCTGCGACAGGGGGCAACAGTGACAGCTTTTACTGTCATGCAGACATTGGGTCTCATGGCGGCTGCTCACATGGTGGTCCCGTTAGGGTTACTACATATGCGCCGCCTGCAGAGGTGGTTCTCCAGCCTGCGCTTGGATCCCAAGAGGCACAGGCGGCGGCTGGTGACCATCCCCCCCTCAGTGGAGGGCAACCTCCGGTTTTGGGGGTGTCTGGATCACCTCCGGAGGGAGTCTCCACTGGGACGGGTGACCTCCTACATCACAGTGTTCACGGATGCATCCAGAACAGGATGGGGAGGGACCTGCCTGAAGAGCGCTATAGGTGGGCGCTGGGCTCTAACAGAGTCTCGACACAGCAACCTCCTAGAGCTACGGGCGGTAGTGTTAGTCCTCCAGCATTTCAGGCCCCTAATTCAAGGGAGGCATGTAATGGTCAGGAGCGACAACAGCACCACAGTGGCTTACATCAACAGGCAGGGCGGAGTCCGCTCCGCCGCCTTGTTGACCACAGCGGAGAGGCTGTGGTTATGGGCTTCAGAGGTGGTGTTATCTCTGAGAGCCCTCCATATCCCGGGACTGGAGAACAGAGGGGCCGACCTCATGTCGAGGAGCGGCCCCCTGCCAGGCGAGTGGGTGCTTCACCCGAGGGTGGTGAAGCAAATCTGGGCCCAGTTCGGGAGAGCGGAAGTGGATCTGTTCGCCAGCCGGCGAAACAGCCACTGTGCCCTGTGGTTCTCCGTGGCTCGGAGCGACGACCCACCCTTGGGGGTGGACGCGTTTGCACACGAGCCATGGCCAAGGAAGCTGCTATACGCCTTTCCACCGCTGCGTCTCATTCTCCCCCTCCTGAGGAGAGTGAAGCGAGAACGTCTGTCAGTCATCCTAGTGGCTCCGGATCGCGTTGGGGCGCCGTGGTACTCAGAGATTACACAGATGAAGGTGGGCCAGCCCTGGGCGGTTCCCCAGTTCTGGGGGCGATGTCTCAAGAGGCAGGTGCAATCGGGGCGTTACCCACTCTCGGCCGTCCTCTCCAGGTTTGGCTCCTGAGAGGGACAGGCTGAGACAGGGTGGATTGTCTGATAGTGTTATTCAGTCTATCCAGGCAGCTAGAGCTGGATCCACCACAGCCTGTTACAGGCCAAGGTGGCTAGGATTCCAGCGATGGTGTGAGGAGCGGAGAATAGAGCCCCTATCTTGTGAGTAGGCTCTATTTTTTCCTTCTTACAGTTACTGGTGGACAGAGGGCTTGCGCATTCAACAGTGAAAGTGTATGCAGCAGCCATCTCGTCCTGCCATGAGGGATTTGGCGGCAGGTCAGCCTTTAGTCAACCACTGATGTCGCGGTTTTTACAGGGGGTCAGGAGGCTGCGCCCAGTAGTGCACGCCTCCACCCCACAGTGGGACCTGCCCCTAGTGCTCGAGGCTCTGGCCTCGGGGCCGTTTGAGCCTCTGGAGCTCTCCTCTCTGAAAGCATTGTCGTGGAAACAGCTTTGCTTCTTGCCTTAACGTCAGCCAAAAGAGTGTCCGAGTTAACTGCTCTGTCGGTGCACCCGAGCTGTTTACAGATTCGGGGTGACCAGAGCGGCGCAACACTCAGACCGAACCCCTCCTTTGTGCCCAAGAGCCTAAGGAGTGCGTTCAGGTCAAGGGCTATTCAGTTAAGGGGTTTTAGTCTTCCCCCCCATGGTGGGACCAGGGAAGCTAAACTGCACCTCCTCTGCCCGGTGCGTGCGCTAGCATGTTATGTGGAGCGCACGGCTGCCCTTAGACGCACCGAACAGCTATTCGTGTGCTTCGGGGGCGGGGTGATCGGGAAAGCTCTGTCCAAGAAACGCCTGGCAGGCTGGCTCTGCGAGTGCATTGCACATGCCTACGGACAGGCAGGGAGAGCCTGCCCCACGGGGGTTCGTGCACACTCCACACGGGCTGTGGCTGCGTCAACAGCCTTATTCAACGGTGTGAGTGTGGAGGATATATGCACAGCGGCGTCTTGGTCGACGCCAGGCCCCTTCATAAGGTTTTATCTCTTGGACATGTCGGGCTCTTTCTCCTCGTCTGTGCTTGCGGGGGCAACACAGGACTGGTAGGGGGGAGGGGGGTTGTGGGTCAGTTGGCATCTGACCCCCTCCCCGGACGTAATGCGCCTTCGCTGTTCTCGGGCCTTCTGAGGGTCCCGGGAGGGGCGGGGGGGCGCACTGGGCCCTTACAGGGCTGGAGGACTACTCTCCTCCTGTCGAGAGGCAGGAGGGGGTAGCCCTCCACACTTTAGTCCACACACTCTGCACGGGGTCAGTGTTTGAGTGTGGGACGTGAGCTCTGACGCTCTCCCTGTTATCCTTAGGGATTCAGGGAGGCAGGCGTGTAGTAAGCCCATTCGGGGCCGAGGGGGCTCTCCCCATCCGTCTATGGGCGGGGGGGGGGTCCCCCGGCACTGTTTTTTGAGCACACTTTCTGCGAGGCAAGCGCAGCAGGGTGTGCTCTGTCAGCCACAGCCCAGATTTCTCCTCGGTTACAACCGGGTTAAAGGAGAATGTGGGGCAGCAGCTGCTGACCATAAAAGCCGGTCAGGGGCAGTAGGGTGGAATATTGTTGTTGGACAACAGTGCGCGTATACATCGCGGCTCCACCCACTGTACCCATAGAGTCCAGTAGAGGGCGGAGCCTGTGAGAGATATAACATCGGGTTACGTATGGTAACCCTTGTTATATTAGCACAGGCGGAGCCCTCTACCCAGGGCACTGTCTGTCCTATTCCGCTCGCTGAAGAGAGGTGTAGGATGATAGTCAGGAGGTGAGGCCTCCTTTTATACGGTGTGATGCGCGCGCATTCAGGTAGGCCCGCCCAAGGCCGGCTACGTCTATAGAAGTCTCAGTGGCAGAATGCTCGCAGGGTAAGGTAGTACCCATAGAGTCCAGTAGAGGGCTCCGCCTGTGCTAATATAACAAGGTTTACCATACGTAACCCGACGTTATGTTCCAGTGGTCCTCCTCGGCTGAGGAGGCGTTCCAGAACCTTAAGGCCAGGTTCACCTCCGCCCCCATCCTCCGAGTACCCGATCCTGTAAGACAGTTTGTTTTGGAGGTGGATGCTTCTGATATGGGGGTGGGAGCCATCCTGTCTCAGCGAGCAATGGACAGCCAAAAACTCCATCCCTGTGCTTTCTTTTCAAGGCGTTTGACTCCAGCGGAAAGAAATTATGATGTGGGAAACCGGGAGCTGCTAGCAGTGAAGTTGGCTCTGGAGGAGTTGCGTCACTGGCTCGAGGGGACCAGTCAACCTTTCCTGGTGTGGACCGACCACAAGAATTTGGAGTACATCCGGTCGGCCCGCAGACTGAATTCCCGACAGGCTAGATGGGCCCTTTTCTTCACTCGGTTCAATTTCTCCCTCTCCTACCGCCCTGGTTCTCGGAACATTAAGGCTGACGCTCTTTCTCGTCAGTTTGGAGAGGGAGGTAACATTCCCAGGGGCTTGGACACCATCCTTCCGACTCCTCAGCTCGTCGCCGCCCTCATCTGGGAGGTGGAGGAGAGGGTCAAGGCTGCCCAGCAGGACCAGTCGGGACCCAGTGCCTGTCCTCCGAACCGCCTGTTCGTTCCGCAGACGTTGAGGTCTGATGTTATCCAGTTGGCTCATAACTCCAGACTCACCTGCCATCCTGGGATCCAACGTACATGGGAGGTAGTCCAGCAAAGGTTCTGGTGGGCAACACTTAAGGAGGACACCAGGGAATTTGTTAATGCCTGCCCTGTTTGCAATCAAAACAAGTCTTCTCACCAAGCTCCTGCTGGTCTCCTACGACCTCTGCCTATCCCTCATCGCCCCTGGTCTCACATTTCTCTGGACTTTGTTACTGGTCTGCCACCGTCCAACGAACACACTGCCATCTTGACGGTGGTAGACCGATTCAGTAAGATGGCTCATTTTGTGCCGATACCCAAGCTCCCCTCAGCTAAAGAGACGGCGGAGCTGGTCCTGCTCCATGTGTTCCGGCTCCATGGGCTGCCTACTGATGTGGTTTCCGATCATGGTCCTCAATTTACCTCGGTGTTCTGGAGGGAATTCTGCACGCTCCTTGGGGCCACGGTCAGTCTGTCATCCGGTTTCCATCCGCAATCCAACGGTCAGACAGAAAGAAAGAACCAGGAGATGGAGACGACCTTACGCTGTATAGTCTCCAAGAACCCAGCGGCCTGGGCTAAACAACTGCTCTGGGTCGAGTACGCCCACAACACGCTGGTCAGTTCGGCCACCAAGCTGTCCCCATTTCAGTGTGCTTATGGGTTTCAACCACCTCTGTTTCCGGCGCTGGAGAGGGAGGTTACCTGTCCGTCCGTCCAGGCTTTCATCCGTCGTTGTCGACGGACCTGGAATCAAGCCCGGAGAACTCTCGTTTGTTCGGCCAACCGCCGACGTTCCAAAGCACCTGTCTACCAGGTAGGCCAAAAAGTATGGCTTTCCTCCCGGGATATTCCTTTACGGGTGGATTCGAAGAAGCTTGCACCTAGATTCATTGGACCTTTTGAGATTGTCAGGATAATCAATCCCGCAGCAGTAAGGCTAAGACTGCCTCGGACTCTGCGGATCCATCCCACCTTCCACGTTTCCAGGATCAAACCTGTCCGAGAGAGTGCCTTGGTTCCTGCGGTCCCTCCCCCACCACCCCCCCGGATGATTGACGGCGGGCCTACGTACACTCTCCGACGAATTATTCGTTCCCGTCGCAGAGGAAGAGGAGTCCAGTACCTGGTGGACTGGAAGGGTTACGGCCCTGAGGAGAGGGCTTGGGTTCCAGCTCGTCATGTGTTGGACCCCCGGCTCATCAGGGAGTTCCATCGGCGTAATCCCGAGCAACCATCTAAGACTGTCACGTCGACGGGCAGAGACACAGGGAGAGTCTCTCCTCTTACCGTCAGCTCTTCAGAGGAGGACAGCGAGGGGCCGGCTTCTGATGAGGACGCAGATTCCCACAGGGGGCAGGAGAGGGAGGCCGAAAGAAATGTTTCAGATGAGTATTAATCCCACCTCCCACCCTCCTCTGTAGATTAGCATTTAGGGACGTCAGGAGCCGTCCATTAAGGGGGGGGTTCTGTCATAGTCTGCTCCATCATTCACCAGTAGTTTTCCATTCACCTGTCTCACCTGTTTTCCACACCCACTCGTTAGCTCACTCTCTTTCTCTTCTGCACCCATTAGCTTCTGCCAGTATTTAATCCCGCACCTTAGACACACTCTTTGCCAGATTGTACTTTGCCTCATGCTTGTCTTTCCCGCGTTTGATACCAGATTGCCTACCCGGTTCCGACCCTGTCTGTCCTCGATCTGCCTGCTCTGCCTGTTCCCTGATCCTGCCTGTATCTACGCTGACCGCCTCGCTTACTCCCTGACTCTCTGCCTGTCCCTGACTCACCTTCTGCCCGCTGTCCTCCGGTGCGTTAAACTGCTCGGTTGGTATTCCTCAGATCCAGTGGAATCTCCAATAAAGTTTATTACCAATTCCCCTTGGTTTCTCGAGTGCTGCATTTGGGTTCTCCTTGAGATTGTGACAGAGAAGGGCCGAAGAAAATATCAGTGACGGGTTGCAGAATGCCATGGTAGTGAAGGGGTTACCGGACTCATTGAACCCGTTTGTCGTGCACGTCACTCAAACCAACGACCGTCTAACGTTCGGTGAGTTCAAAGCTAAACTGCGGAACTATGAGAGCACTGACAAATATAGGACGAGTGACATGAATGCGGACGAGGACGGCGTTATGAGGACTAGCGGGGCGAGGTCACGAGGACGTGGAAGAGGGAAGAAGATGGACTTAGCCGACACTGAATGCTACACATGCGGAAAGATGGGGCATATGGCTAGGACATGCCCTAACGAGATCCAAGCGAGGCGAGAGGAGCGACGGTGGGACACGCCACACCGAGGAAGGGGGCGAGGCCGAGGCAGAGGGCTGGGCCGTGATCAGGTGAAGAAGGCAGACGGAGACACGGAGGATGATACCGGTGCATCATTCTTTTTCAAAATAAGTGACTGTCAAAATCAAGTAGGAAATAAGAGAGGTCTTATGGTCGACTGTGGTGCCACGACACACATGATTAATGACCCGGCAAAGTTTAAGACAATCGATAAGAGCTTTAGACCCAAGGACCATGTGATAGAGCTGGCAGATGGAACGAAAACGACCGGGATGGCGAAGATGAGAGGAGAAGCCGAAGTTGTTCTGCTCGACAGCGAGGGACGGCAAGTGAAAACGAGGCTCAAACGAGCGCTTTACATCCCATCTTTTCCACAGGACATTTTCTCCGTGAAAGCAGCGACAGCCAGCGGAGCTGAGGTCCGCTTCAAGGACGGTGATGATTGGCTGATTCATCAAAATGGTACTAAGTTTAAAATGGATGTGTATGGTAGGCTATATTACCTTACTTTCATTTCATTTCAAACCTTTATTTAGACAGATAGGTCCCTTGAGATCACGGATCTCTTTTACAAGGGAGACCTGCATCAATTTAGTTCCACATGAAACATAAAAACAACATAAAAACAAACAATAGAGGACATCATATTTACATATTCACCAACACTTACAAACACCCATAGTGTCAGAAAGCATCTTGTGCAGACGTGCCTTAAAAACATTCAGAGAAATAAAATTGCTCAAATTCAATTTGGACTGTAGGCTGTTCCAAGCAAGTGGAGCTGCGCACATAAAAGCTGTCTTACCTAAAACAGTCCTTACTCTTGGTACATCTAACAAGACTACATCCTGCGATCTCAGACAATAGCTGCTTGCAACTTTCTGCTTTACCAGAGAACAGATGTAATACGGGAGTTTGCCCAACATAGCTTTATAAATAAAAGTGTACCAGTGACTGAGCCTCCGTACAGAGAGTGATGGTAAACCTGCCTTGGTATACAGTGTACAGTGATGTGTAAGCGCTTTACAATTTGTGACAAATCTCAGAGCACTGTGATACGCAGCATCCAATTTGCTCAGGTAATTGGCAGGTGCATTCATGTACAACAAATCACCATAGTCCAGTACAGGTAAAAAGGTCACAGTGACTAGCCTTTTCCTGGCCTCAAGCGAGAAACAGGACTTGTTTCTGAAAAAGAACCCTAGCCTAACCCTTAGTTTTTTAAGCAGGTTATTGACATGAAGTTTAAAAGAGAGACAATCATCAAGCCAGATACCAAGGTATTTGTAATAGATAACAACTTCAAGTTTTGTTCCTTGCGTAGTTACAATATCTAAAACAGGCTCTGGTGTCTTTTTTGCTTTTGAAAAGAGCATTACCTTGGTTTTATCCACATTTAAAAGAAGCTTTAATTCAGAGAGCTGAGTCTGAATAGTGTTAAAAACAGCCTGTAATTTAACAACAGCCTCTTTAATGGAGGGACCTGCACAATACATCACAGTACCATCCGCATAAAAATGTAAAGTAGCTTCATCCACATTATCACCTACGCTGTTAATATATATGGAGAATAAAAGTGGACCTAAAACAGAACCTTGTGGTACACCATTAGGAATGTTTAACCACTCAGAAGACAGTCCATCAAAATGAACACATTGGGACCTTTCAGAGAGGTAGTTCACAAACCACCCCACTGCATGGCTGGATATGCCAATACTGAGTAGCCTCTGCTTTAAAATGCGATGATCAACGGTGTCAAACGCTTTGGAAAGGTCAATAAACAGAGCTGCACAACTCTGCTTATTATCTAAAATACTAGTAATGTCATTTACCACTTTCATTGTCGCAGTGATGGTGCTGTGTTTCTTTCTGAATCCTGACTGATGTTTCGACAGGATATCATTTATACATAAAAACTCCTTTACTTGTTCACTCACAAGTCGTTCGAGCACCTTAGCCAGAACTGACAATTTTGAGATTGGCCTATAGTTATTTAAAATAGTTGCCTCCCCTCCTTTCAGTAAAGGCAAGACATAAGCAGACTTCCATACTTTTGGAATTGTATTTGTGCTGAGGGAGAGGTTAAAAAGAGAAGTAAGAGGTGGAGCAATAAAATCTGCAGCTAACTTTGAAAAGAAAGGTTCTAAGTTGTCCGGGCCAGCCGGTTGCCTAGGATCTAACTTGGATAAGGCTTCATGAACAATACCAATAGTTAAAGGAGTAAAACTGAAAGGGTTTTCCAGACCACATTGTTCAGAGTCAAGGATTGGAGCGTTCACAGAAGCAGAAGTACAGTCAGTGACAGAATAAAACAGAGAGCCACAAGACACAAAATGCTTATTAAAGCAATTTAGCATAGTAGCCCTGTCTGATATAGTGCCAGATGCTGTGGTGAGGCACGGAGGTAGCTCATTTGGGATATCACCAGTGGAAATCGATTGTATGGCTTTCCAAAATTTCCTAGGATTATTCAGGTTTTCTGTGGTAACTGACAAATAGTACTTTGATTTAGCACTTTTTACTTGAGATGTGAAGCTATTCCTTAGCTGCCTAAAGCGTAGCCATTCTACCTCTGAGCCTGATTTCCTAGCCTTAGCCCAAGCATTATTTCTCTCATGAAGTAGACTGGACAGCTCAGCAGAAAACCAGGGATTGTTTCGTCCCTTCACTCTAAATGTACGCAGAGGTGCATGTCTATCTATAATTTTCATAAAACCAAGATAAAAATAAGACCATGCAGTTTCTACATCAGCACACAGATTGATTTTACCCCAATCAAAATCAAACAGATCATGTAAAAAACCCTGCTCCACAAAGTGTTTTTTGTCTCTCTTTGTGATGATACGTGGTTTAACCTTTTGGACCTTAGTGTCCCTAAATGTGGCTACAACACAGTGGTCACTCACATCATTAGCAAATACTCCCACAGATGAGTATTTATGTGGAACATTTGTTAAAATTAGATCAATTAAGGAGGATTTATTTGGGGACTTAATATTTGGGCGAGTAGGACTGTCTATAATCTGGGTAAAATTCAAAGAGGTACACAGGTTTTTAAAGTCCTCTGACACAGAAGTTAACCAGTCCCAATTAAAATCACCAAGCAGCACTATTTCCTTGTAGGAAAGTTGTGATAACAGTTTTGCCAATGACGATAAAGAGTCCTTGACAGCCGAGGGGGCCCTGTAGCAGCCCACCACCATGACCTGTTGACCCTTTGTTACCTCAATATTCACGGCTAAAAATTCTAGCTGTTTACTAACAGATTTGGAAACCATATTAGTTACACAAAACTTATTTTTCACATAAATGGCAACGCCACCACCTTTTTTAGGCCGGTCAGTACGATATACACTGTAACCATTTATGTAAATGTCAGAGGCCAAAATGGATTTATCTAGCCACGTTTCTGATAATACATTGACATCAGCATCAGTCGAACTCGCCCAAATACGGACAAAATCTAATTTAGGTAACAGACTACGCACATTTAAATGAATTAAACCTAGCCCAGATCTAGATATAAAATCAGCAGGAGTAGCTATTTGACTAATACTGCTAGGTGGACCTGGATTTGGCTGTACATTTCCTGATAGTAACAACAACAAAAATACCAAGCACCTTTTCCTCTTAATCAACACACATACATTGTCAGCTGTTCTAGAGTCACCAGCAAACTTCGCGAAAGTGAGATTAGAGTTTAAAAAACAATTCTGAAGGACTATCGTGGCAGGCATGTGAGAAAGACAAACATTTTCCTAAATGAATGTCCACGACAGTGCAACCAGCAATTGTTTGTGCAACACCTCCGAAACTGTACAGGGGATGTCCACTGCGGGCGGCAGAACATACCCGAATCCAGTAGATTTTTCAGGATGACTAGCGATCTTCTCCTTGTCCAGCACAGCCAAAAAAAGGCACAGCAGAAACACGACACCCGCCATTCTCCCAGTCCAGCACAACAGTATCCACGCTGTTCCCGGAGCAAGAACCACGCCAGGACAGCAGCAAGAACCAGGCAGGGAGGCAGCAGCGTAGCAAGTCTCCAGGTTTCTCCGCAGTATCTCAGATCAGGCCTTCGCACCCGTAGAAGCAGAAACAGGCAGGAGCAGGCCTTAGCACAGTAGAGGATGAAAATACTGATGATGTTTGTAATGGTTGTCATGACATCCAGACATGGCATAGAATACTTGGTCATTGTAATTTTGAGGATGTGTCTAAACTTGAGAAAGTGGTTAAAGGTATGTCGATCAAAGGGAAACATGACATGTCTAACCATAACTGTGAAACATGTACGCAGGGAAAATGTACTCAAAGCAGAAACAGGCAGGCAGATGCAAAAGCTAAGACAGTACTAGAGCTAGTACATACAGACCTATGCGGTCCAATAGAACCAGCAGATAAAGACGGGTACAGATATGCAATAGCATTTACTGATGATTATAGTGGGATGATTTTTCCCTACTTTATCAAAGTAAAGAGTGATACAGCAAAAGCTACTGAAAAATTCATAGTGGATACTGCTCCATATGGACACATTAAGTGCATAAGATCTGACAACGGTACTGAATTTACTGGGTATGAGTTTCAAACTTTACTTAGGACGAAAGGGATAAGGCACGAGACAAGTGCCCTATACTCACCTCACCAGAACGGTACTGCTGAGAGAGGTTGGAGGACCTTATTTGAGATGTCACGATGCATGCTATTGGAGAGTAAACTCCCAAAGCAGTTATGGACATATGCTGTACAGACAGCAGCGCAGATACGTAACAGGTGTTACTGTAAGCGTCTAGAGCAGACACCATACCGTGTTTTTACTGGCAAAACACCCAACTTGTCCAACATGAAAATATTTGGCTCTGAATGCTACGGGTATAAACAGGATAAGAAGAAGCTAGATTCTAGATGTGCAAAGGGTATTTTTGTAGGATACGACAAATATAGCCCAGCATTCCAAGTATTTTATCCTGAGACACAAATAGTAGTGCAGATAGTCAGACTCAGACAAATCATAATATGGATTTTGACACTTATGGAGAAACTATTCCCACAACACCAGCAGGGACAAAAATGGTGAACCAGAATCAGAGAGAGCCTAATGTGGGTGTACAGTCCTATAGTGAGGAGAATATTGAGGCTAGTCAGATCCAGACAGATGGTACTCAAAGAGAACAGGGAGAGAGTGCACGACGCTATCCCACTAGACAAAGAAACGCTCCAGAATATTTAATGGGTATCAGTGTAAGGCTGATTGTAATGATGAAGGTGAAAATGTAGATTATTTCTACAGGGTTGCTTGTGACGTACCCAAAACATACATGCAGGCTGTAGGCTCTAAGAAATAAAAAATGTGGGCTGATGCAATGAAAGAGGAGATAAACTCTTTAACAGAGAATGAGACCTTCAGTCTGACCACACTGCCAAACGGCAAGCAAGCAGTGGGAGGTCGTTGGGTATATGCAGTAAAGGAAAGCCCAGATGGATCTGAGATTTTTAAAGCCAGATATGTAGCTAAAGGCTATAGTCAAGTAGAGGGAATTGATTACAAGGAAACTTTTTCACCGACAGCAAATATGACTTCTGTACGTACATTGATGCAGGTGGCTATACAGGAGGATCTTATCCTACACCAAATGGATGTGAAGACAGCTTATCTCCATGCACCAATAGACTGTGAGTTATATATGGAACAGCCCGAAGGTTTTGAGGCAGAATCCAAAACAGGGGAACACTTAGTGTGCAAACTTAACAAGTCATTGGATGGTTTAAAGCAATCCGGGCGAAACGGGAACAAGTTACTGCATGATCATCTTACAGAGAATGGGTTTGTGCAAAATGATGCTGATCATTGTGTATACAGACAAGAGTCTGAGAATGAAAGAGTCATTCTGTTGATATGGGTAGATGACCTACTTATAGCGGCCAATAACAACGGCTCACTCAGTGATGTCAAAGAGATGTTGAAGAGGAAGTTTAAAATGAAAGATTTGGGTGAACTTAAACACTTCCTAGGTATCGACTTTTTGAGGGGGAGATCAACATGAGCCAAAAGAGACACATAGCAAAGATGCTAGAGAGGTTTGGCATGTCAGAGTGCAAACCAAGGTCAACTCCATGCGAGTTAAAGTTACATTTTGACACTGAGGGTGAAGTTATGGATTCAACAGGATACAGAGAGATAGTAGGTAGCTTGATTTACATTATGACATGTACTAGACCTGATCTGAGCTGGATTGTGAGTAAACTATCACAACACTTAGCAGAACCAAAACAACAACATTGGGCTGCAGCAAAACAACTGTTGAGGTATCTAAAGGGTACAATAGACCAAGATCTACATTACAAGAAAAGTGAGGAAAGCCTAAAGCTTGAGGGATACAGTGATGCTGATTGGGCAGCCGATCAAAATGATAGGAGAAGCACAACTGGATATTGTTTCAGCTTAACTGAAAATGGTCCAGTTATATCCTGGAAAAGCAGGAAGCAGCCAACAGTGGCGCTCTCGACCTGTGAGGCCGAGTACATGGCATTAGCGGCTACTACTCAAGAGAGCATGTACCTTGTACAGTTATCAAAAGGGGTAGACCATAATAGCCCACATGTACCAGTGAAGATAATATGAGGACAACCAGGGAGCAATAGCTCTATCAAAAAACCCTGTATCCAGACAGAGAAGCAAGCATGTAGACATCAAATACCATTTTGTACGATCTGCACATGCTGAGGGGAAGATATCTATTACATATTGTCCTACTGCAGATATGGTAGCTGATGTCCTAACCAAGCCGTTGACAAAGGCACAATTTGACAAGTTCAAAGGGTATTTGTTTGGAGAGTAATGTAAATTGCAGGTATAAAAATGTAACACTGCTAGAGAAGCTTTTGTTTTGTTTATTTAGATTCTGTGTACCACGGTAGAGAGTTATCAACATGTCTTTGAGTGGGAGTGTTGAGCATATTTGTATAAGAACAAAGTCATGTTTCAGTTCATGTGTATGACATAATCAGAATGTGCCTGAAACGTGGTGATGCTAATGAGCATGCACAGTTACAATAAACGGCCCAGTACTCCAGGCCAAACTCTGAGCGATGTGGTCGTGTGTTTCTTCTGTCCGTTAGCATACTTACAAGCTACTTTGGTTGACTGCAAACGTGGAGACTTCTGCTGAATATAATGTCTCATGCAACAATGTCAGATATGTACTAAGTAAATACATTTGTTCCTGCTCAAGATTAGATTCAACTTTATTGTTATTGCACATATTACAGGTACTGAGACAACGAAATGCAGTTTAGCTTCTAACCAGGTGCAACAAGCAGTAAAGTGAAAAGTAATGTACACAATCTACAGAATAAAATATAGAATGAATTGAATGATGAATAAACAGTGAGGAGTATGAATACACTAGATATACACAGCAGCCTGTGAGCAGTATGAACAGTGTGTATGAATATGCTAAGATATATAAAGTATGAAAACGGTAAGCAGTGCAAGTATAGTATCAAATATATAGATATTAATGTCATGATGATAAACATTGTGGAACAATGATGAAAAATGGGAATGGATGTGGCGACGTAAAACGGACACAAAACAACAACAAACTTTAGCCGAGCCAATGGGAGAGCTTCATCAGCAGCAAGGGGTGAAACCCACCAATGAGCGCTCAGCTCGAGATACCAGCAAGTCGTTTCCCATCAAGCATTTCGCTTCCGCAGCCCGTGGAGAGGAACTGCGCCGCCTCGCCGCGCCTCGCTCTCAAGGCTGCGGGCGTCTTTGTCCCGCGAGATTTCAACGTCTCATGTAGGCGAGCCTCCAGAGCAAGTCGGACAAAATGACTAACCATCATGCAACGCACGAGCAAGACGTTGATCGCAACTGCGCAGGTCTCGCTTGTCTCAAACAAGCCTGATGGGTTGCGGTCGGATAATCCAAAAATCAGCTCCTAAATTCTAACCCTATCTCCTATTCCTTGACCTCTGAGTGAAACATCACGGGGTTAAGGGATAGTGGATAGGAGAATTCAAAAGGATTTAGGAGAAGAGACTGTGGTACTTTTTAGAGAATCCAACTGCACATTCACTATCCGACGTGTTTATGATGCGCCAGCGGACGTCATGAATGTGCGTCTGCTGCTGTGGGGAAACTATGGAAACTACAGTTTTCTATACAGCGGACTACAACATGGATGTTCAATAAGAACGACGGACTACTGTAAACTCATCTAGAGACTCTGCACCGTGCTCTGATGCTGTTGCTTTATGCTTTATGAACGTGGACAACAGAGAAACATATTCTTCATGACCAAAGTTGGAATTGAAATAAAAAAGGAAAGTGAAACTTATGCTCGTCACCCTCTCCCTCCGGTCCACATTAATACAAATGATCCCAATACGTATGATTGTATGAACTATGAAAATATCTTAAAATCAATACAGATGTATTTATTATAAACGTTAGTCCTTAACATCTATCACTGTGTATATCACCATTCAAACGTCTTTTAAAAGTTGAACAAACCCCACACAGCTCAGTGAAGACTGTGAGATGTTGACTTTATTTGATCATTTCAGTAAAAACTAACGTTCATATTTCTCTTTTTGATTATAATATAATAATAAACAAAGCACTTTGGCAACTTACCACATACGTTTTAAAATGCTTAATAAGCACCGTCACTTTCATGAGATAATTTCTCCGTCATAATCGTTTGTTTCCGTGAACGGCCGACTGTTCTGTGACGGCAAATGCTGCGGCTGCAAGGCATTGTGGGGCAGCATTTTCTCCTCTCCTTTCGGTGAGGGAGGTCCAGTGGTTCCTAAGCTAAAGGAGGTTATAAAGGAAGTTTGAAACCTCCTTTCCTTTCATTTAGAGAATTGGAACGGCACTTATCATGGCTGCCACTGAGGGACTTCCGGGTCATTTCACTCCGTTAGGAAGGTTCCTAAGCTAAATGGACTATTCCACTTCAGGCACAGACAGGAAGTAAACATTACAGTGAACAGCAGAAGAAAACAGACAGGAAGTAAACATTTTAGGGAACAAGAGAAGAAGACAAGCAGGCAAAAAACACAAAAGAAAACGGCATTAGAAGACAGACAGGAAGTAAACACTAAAGGGAACATCAGAAGAAGACAGACAGGAAGTAAACCTCCATCAGTGCTGCCGTCATATTGAGAGATGTTCCTGTCACCGCAGATAAGCCGTTGGTACACAATGGAACAGATTATGATTTTGTTCTTGTTTTCATCAAAACAATTATTTTAATAACATTTTTTGAGTCAAGTTGTTGGTTTATACAGTACATAGCCATGTTATAATGGGAGGGAGGCTGTGGCTCAGTGGGTAGTGTGCTGGACTTCAAATCAAGTTTGAGTCCCACTGCAGTCCCACTGCAGTCAGCATGTCGTTGTGTCCCTGAGACACTTCACCCCAAATTGTTCCTATGGGGATTGTCCACAGTACTGAGTATGTAAGTCGCTTTGGATAAAAGTGTCTAACAAATTACATGTAATGTTATAATGGGATAATGTGCAGCAAAACCGGTCATTAATGAGAAAAGAACACCGACCCGAAGTGGAGGGATCTTGAATCAAGCTTTTAACTTGCATTCCATGTCGTTTTGGGTTGTCCCCCTCAGTTAAATGATGTTCAGAAGAGGGCACTCACCTGACAACCAGTGTATCCAAACTTCCAGCTGCCGTGGATATCAGAGGCTGCTGACATGGGATATCCGATACCAGCCACTCCGATGTCAGTAAGAGCCAGGTTGATGATGATGATGTTGGTGGCAGTGCGCAGCTCCTTAAACTTCACAAACATCAACAGAACCACAATGTTGCTGGCTAAACTCACGATACCTAAGAGGAGGAAAGAAGACTTGAAGTAAAGTGTCACATCGTGGGAGGCAAAAGTCAAACCTTTAATCCATTCAATCAAAGTGACTGAGAAGAAAATATAACACATAAGCATTTCCTCAAAGTCATCCACAATAAGTTTCAAAAAGAGAATACACTTTTCAAGTTTAAAGATTAAAGAAGAAGAAGAGTTTTCTGACAGACACACAGGAGGAAACAGTTTAACTTTATTTCTAGTTGATTTATAGTAATTTAGCAATAAAAAAAGCTGATTTGGAATAGAATAGTGCAGAAATGAGTCCTCAAACCGTGAAATTAGTTTCCATCCATTTCACTTCCGATTCTCTCTTCTTGAAGTCAACAATTTTTTGAACATGTTTTTGGTTAGATGCCTTAAATAAGATCTTAACTGAAGCTGAAGAGCTTTGAACATTTTGTTTTACAACATAAAATACGTCAGTAAATACCCCACTGGTGAAAGTCTGAAGCTTATATATTTTATAACATTAATAATAATTAATAATAATAATTCATTCTATTTAGAGGCGCCTTTTAAAAGCACCCAAGGACACCTTACAATTAAAAAAATATTCTAAGTAAAGGTTTAAGACACATTAGCCGCCTTTAGCTTAGCGGTGTTGATGCGCAGTCAAGTGATATAGTCAGTTTATAGGCTAACGTTAGTTTCACTTATGGCAATTGCATTAACGCCTCGAACATCACAAAATACTGTTCATCTAGAGATTATCCTGTTTTCCTGCAATATTCCAAAATCCAATAGAAAGATTCCAATTGACCTTTTGTCAAAGGAGCCCTAGCGATGCTAACTTTAGGGTTGGCCTGCAAATATATCATCACTGCAAGACTCTATACAGTGCCTAAACTTTGCTGTGTGTGTTTTTGTGTGTTTGGAATCTTTAGCAAATATAGTAATAGGAGTTGGCTCGACAGGAATATGGTATTCAGGAAAGCTTGCAGCATAATATACACTTTTGAATGTGTTATTTCATTATTCTTTATGAGGAATTACATAACACTGCCAATAGTAAGCCAAATTCCCATATCTCCTTCCAGCTTCCTGCGAATGGTTGGAAACTTAACTGTTAGATGTTTTGAGAGTAGTTCAAACAAGGTCTGAATGCAGAGTTACATAAAAGGATTACAAGGTTCTAGAGAAGAACACCAAGCAGATAAATCACATTGCATACAACACCATTTTCAGATTACTCTATCAATTCATCTATTCATAAAGCCATTCTCTTTGTTACCTGCCGTTATCAGATATCCAGCCACCATGTTGTGCTCCATTTGAGTAAAGGCACTTTTTCCTCCGTAAAGTGAAACTTCATCGGACATATTGACAGCGAGTTCTATTCCCATTTTTTTTAGCGGTTTGCAAAAGAAAAATGATCCTAAATTTAAATGAATTGAAGTACACAACAGTAGTGGATTGAAAATAACACAGAGGGGCGGGAAAAAAATCCACAATCCGAGCCAAAGAGATGTAGAGAGTCAGGATTGCAAAATGCTTCTTCCAACTAAAGTCTGTGGGGTATTGTTGTGGAGAGGTGGGGTGAATGTTGGTGGGGGGGGGGGGATTATTACATACCATGGCCCCCTTGTCCCCAGTTATCAGGAGGCAGTCTGAGCGTGAGCTGCAGAGGATTAGCTCTCACGTGGAGTTCAGTAAGCTTTGTTATTAGAAAACTGAATGCCAGAGCCTCACACTGAGACTTCTACTTCAGAGGTTACATACTGAAGGGACAACCAAGGGTTAGCAAACGGTAAAGGGGGAACCTGCTCTGAGCCTTACTCCTCAGGGTCCCCCAAGGCCCCACGTTCACTTTGAGGCCCTGATACCCCTTCTCCACTGAAATCAGTTCTGTTGTAGTTCCGTGCTGGTGCTACTTTGGTTGGTAACAGTTTGCTTTTCCACCAACCAGAGCCCTGTTGGAGCTGAGTCATGACGTCACCGTTTGTGTCGCTGCAAAGCAAGGCTGAATATCCATCACAACAACAGTGTAATTTCGGTGCAAACGGCAATCTTTCCAACGGGTAAAAGCCTTTGATTGTTCAACAGAATTTAAGCAGTGCATTGGAATAATTGATTAGATCGAAACTCTTTATCTAATGCCTAAAACTTCTAAATTCTAAATGGATAAATAGTGAGCGATACCAAGTCAAGATCCATATAAAACATTATTTAGAAAAGTGATATATTCAGTATTAAGTATATATTTCATAAAGATCTGGTCATCAATTAGCATTGGTGATCTGCTCTTGTTTTCAAATCTTACACTGAGCAGAATATGAGCAAGAGAGAGGATCGTTCTATTTTTTAATATAACACACTGTTACAGGAGGTTAACACTTAACCAGACTTTAGTTAGACCTGGAGTATAAAAAGTCATTCAAATGTGTTCCACCTTTACCAGCTTTGAGAACACTTTAATGATCAATAATTATAAAACATATCATATATATTATTCTGAAAAGGACCAATCTGCACAATGACTACTTTTACTTTAAGTATATTTAGATGCTAATACTTTTGTACTTTTACTTGACTTACATTCTAAATACAGGACTTCTACTCAGTTGAAACAGAGTATTCCTACACTTTGTTATTACTGAAGTAAAGATCTGAGTAGTTCCCCCACCCTGTAAAGTGTACACCACTGCAGAGTAAACCGTCATCATACATCCATCATGTACAGTACACTAACATCCGGGTCAGTAGGGGGCGCTATGTGGCTCACGGTAACGTGCTAGGGACAAGAAGACGAAACGACCTCTGCATTGATCCACTTCTTCTTCACTTCATCTGCCTCTTCAGCCGAGAACGCAGCAACACTTTACCGCAGCAAACAAACATGTCAGGGCTCCTGAGGACCGTCGCCAGGCGCGCAGCTCCCGTCCTGCGGGGACACACCATCACCCAGAAGGCTAATGTCTACGGCGCCCCGGCCAAGGAGAAGATCGGCCCTCTAGTAAGTATTGTGTTAGCTACATGGCTAGTAGCTAGCATTCATT
This sequence comes from Gymnodraco acuticeps, assembly GCF_902827175.1. Taxonomy (NCBI): domain Eukaryota; kingdom Metazoa; phylum Chordata; class Actinopteri; order Perciformes; family Bathydraconidae; genus Gymnodraco; species Gymnodraco acuticeps. The sequence goes on from NW_022990842.1 coordinate 49,861, forward strand.
ATCTTGGCTGTTAGCCGTCCTTGGCTGCCGAGGTCAAAATAATGTGTGTTATGTCAGCGGACAGTATTTAACGTGGGTATTTCTTTATGAAATACATCGTTTATTATTAACATAAGTAAGTGGAATACAATTGCTACATTTCTGTGACAATTGTAAATCAAATGCTACTTATATTTAGATAATTCATCCACCCAGTTAATGTCAGGCCCAGGCTAACAGTTAGGTTACTGTGTCCTGTACTTATGGAAGCCAATTTTCGCCAACATTTTTGATACTTAGTCTATTTAATTAGCTTAGTCGTTATTTTGAATTACTAAGGCGAAATATTGAGATACTAAGTCATAGGCCTAATAATGAGACACTAAGTCATAATAATAATAATAATAATAATAATAATAATACGATATAAAGTCAATTAGTCATAATGAGCTACTTTGTCATAATAATGAGATTATAAATCATAATAATTAAGTACTAAGTCATAATGATGAGATCCTTGGTCGTTTTTGTGAGAAACTAAGTGATAATAATTAGATACTAAGTCAGTCAACAATAAGCTATTGAATCATAATAATAATGAGACTCAAGTAAAAATGAACACCAAGTCAAACTAATGACATTCTTAGCTCATAACTATTAGATCCAAAGTCATTTACTGAGATTCTAAGTCAAAATAACTAACTGTGAAGTAAAACATAATGAGATACTAGTCAACGTAATGATGGAGGATTCAAAACTTTTGAGAAATATACCTTATTCAGGCATCTAATCAGAAACTCCATAAAGTTACTTTGAGATTAGCATACTGGAAGTGTTACAATGCTAATGTATTTCTGGAGTTTAAGGTATCATTACTGTACCAATCAATTCACATGAAATCCAAAACTATAAAAACAAAATCTGTCTGCTAGTGTCGGCTCTGTCCTTCGCACAGATTCATACCAAAAGTTTAGATTGTTTTTTTGTTTTTTTGCAGCTTCAAACCATTCATGTTTATGTCGTCCTTTCTCTGAGTTGCTTCATAGCATTTCATAAATCACTCCTTAGCAAGGTTTCCTTGCTAAACACTTTTTAGCCAAAGTTAAAACTTCAGAGTATTCTCAGAATGTCTGTGAATACGGCTCCTGAAAGTATATTTCACATTTATTTTGGTTTTTAATATAGAGATGTACAGCGGCCGACGGTTGCAACCGAGATGCAACAGTCCAAAAACACTTCTATTAGGAGAAACGTGCTGCCGTTTCAAAAACAATGCTAATATACAAAAACACCAATGTAGCAAAAATGCAAATGAAGGAACATCTTCACCAACTTGACGAAATATGCGCAGCATTTACGAAAGAACAAAATTCTGAAAATTACAAAAACACTGTAAGAAGCTCAAAACACAAAGGAAATGGCGCACAAAGCTGGTACCGGAGCGCTTGGTGGCGTTCATGGATTATAAAGTTGCTGAACTTTCACTGTTGGCAGATTAGCCTGTTTTCGTAATTGTATTTGGTCAGTATATTGGAAATGACTACGTTAGCTAGGTAGCTTACAGCAGATCTGCAATAATATTGGAAGGAATCATGTGATCCTATTGTTCAAATAAGCGGATAAAACATTTTACATCAATTCTAAGTGTCAGTTTGCCAACTTTATAATCCCTGAATGTCAACAAGTGCTCCGGTCCCAGCTGTGTTACTTTTTAGTGTCTCCTGCTTTAATTTATTTTTCAATTTAGTGTATTTGCACCTGTCGGCCACCGCACAATGCATTACACAAGACGTAAGCTTGGCGATTTACATTTTACCAACACTATAGGGAGGCGTGTGGCGCAGTGGATTAGTGCGTTGATCTTCAAATCAGAGGATAGCAAGTTCGAGTCCCACTGCAGTCAGCATGTCGTTGTGTCCCTGAGACACTCCCCCCAGAAATGCTCAATATTAGTTACATTGCATGGTTTCCAGTCTTTCGATTATTTAAGTACATGTAATAATGCACACATTTTGCTCCTCTGCTATGAAAGGACATATTTATGGGACCCATGTCTAACTCAGACTTTGCACTTTACAAGGAGTGAACATTGGATTCTGTTTAATGTAGCTGTAATGATGCTGATTGGTCGTCTGTGTTCCAGGAAACTGTTATTGCACTCACCATGTTGTCCGTGGCCATCCTGGGACCATCTGGCTGGATCCTGTGCCACCTGGAGGACTACAAGAAGAAAGCGTAGAATGTTCATTTTAACAGTATCATACCTCGTGTCAACCTGGGACCATCACCAGAACATGGAACACGTTTTACATTCAGCCTCTACCTCTCACAATTCCACTCCACATCCCATACAGAAGGCAACTGTTTTACAACATTGACTGATACATGAACACATGTATTGTAGTTATTTCCTCTTAAACAGTAATGTTACAACAATAAATGTTTTACAAAACAATAGCGCTTATTGTTTATATTGCATTTGTGTACTAATTTTGGATAAGGCTTGAAGTAATATTCATGAAGAATATACTCTTTAACAGTATAATACATTAATGTATGGTTTAAACCATGGACAAACCGTAATTTTTCATGTTTGTGCCAAATCATTATCTTGAATTTGACTTGGAAGTTATATATTTTATTACAATGAAAAAAAAACTGAGTTGCAGTGGCTAATTGTACTCAATTAAAATCGAACTTAAAAATAAAACGACTAATGATTTATCCCAGGGAAGCAACCAATGAGAGTTCAAATGTCTGAACATTGTCTACTTATTTATTGTAAGCAACCAAAAAAGGTCATCGCAATCCAAAATACAATATTTCCAGATATACATGTCATAAGGCAAATGCAGTCCCTTCGGAGAACACTGAGGAAACATAATCCCCCCCCCCAAAAAAAAATAGTTTTGCAGTAAAATGTTTGTATACAACCATCGATTTTAAATAAAGAATAGACATTTAAGTAATACAAAACTTGCTTGGACTTTGTTCAACTGAGTGTATTTGAAAAAGAACAACAGCTTTATGAAGCTCACATTTTATTGTTTGTACATAATACAAATACAATATTCAAGATAGATACAGTGATACAAATAAAACGTAACATTCAAAGTGAAATATTTATCAAATACACATTTGGTTTTGATTGCCTTCTTCTTTGTAATAGATATATAGTCTATATTTTAAATGTCGTCGTTACAAATATGCGTTTTAGATTATATTGTCCCTCCTGGACTTCCATACATTCTACAGTGAAGTCACCTGACCGGGAGTTTTTAACGTAACAAAACAAGCGTCTAGGCGGGGCCTCGTTCATTCCTATGAGAGTTGCTCATTGGTGCATGAAGACAAAATTGCCCAACTTTTGAGAGAGCGAAACGTCACGAAAGTATTCATATAATCATATAATCCGTTCTTATTGTGCATCCATGGGTAAAGGTTGTCACTGTCACTACCCGATCCGTCCCCCTGCCCGATCGGTACTGCGCATGTGCGAGATGGTCCACCATATTGGACAAGTCCGGACGGCAACCCAAGTAGGACAATATTGACACAGTGACTTTTGGCAAAGCTCAAAAATAAAACGAGAGAGAGATGAGTTATTGTTATTATAACGTGACTTCACTATTATTTGACAACTCTTTTTATTGGGTTCTTTTATTTGGGGTTAAGTACATTGTCAGAATAAGTGAGAAATGGATTTAACTTCTGTTAGACAGCCATATGCAAAGGTAAAACTCATGTAGTACTGAACACGTCACATGAACGTGCCGGGCGGCGCGGTCCCGTGGGTTAGATCCGCGTTCATAATGCCGAGGAAAATAACTCAGAATAACGTTATTAGCACATTTTACAAATTGAGGACCGAATGTTTTTAATAAGGGCTATACAAATGTTCATACTGGGTAGTTTATTTAGTTTTTTTTTTTTAAATGATCCAACGATTTACAGACGTCTCTTTCCCAATGTAAGTCAATGGGAAAAAGTATTTCCGGGCCCAGCGACTGATACAGAAGTGTAGTACCGCCATTTGGCCACAACGAATATTTTCCTCAGAGTCCGGCGCACTTCCTTGGTGCTTGCTTCCAACAGCTGAATTCTCTCCTGACAAACAGCGGATTTAGCAGGTAAAACCGGGTTAATGTCGAATTCTGTAGTTTGTGCTAATAACCTTTTAACGAGCATTTTTTAAATGAGCTGAGTGACATTGCTGTGCATTAAACTCTTAAAAATCGCTCCTGTTGTTTCCTCCCTTGCTAGCATTAGCTCTTAGCCTCAAGTAGAAAACATTTCAGCAGAGTTACTCACAGTCTCTCACCAAGAGATAACGGCAAACTCTTATAAAGGCAGGCCTATTTGGAGAGGGGAGGAGTTTTTTTCTAATATCTGCTCCCTAAAATATTCCTTAATGTCATGTGGATTCTGTGAGGGGGTACCAAAGGTGGAAGAAGTACTCAGATAGTCTACTTGAGTAAAACTAGAAGTACCAGAGTGTACTGCAATCAACATGTTACTAAAGTAAAAGTACAAAAGTATTGGCATCAACATATACTAATAATATATATGTTATGTTTTATAATTATTTATGCATTAAAGTGTTGCAAAGCTGGCAAAGGTCTGGAGGTTACTTTGGGGTTTATCCTTTGCAGAACATTTACAGGAGATTACAGTACAGGAAAGGGAAAACCCCAAAAAGCATGACAGGGCCTCTGTAACTGTTTTGTAAGCTTTGTCTTAACTTGCTTCATTAAGTAAGCCACGATCATGAGGCTGGTGATTCTGGAGGACTATGACCTGGCCAGTGAGTGGGCGGCCAAATACATCCGCAACAGAATCATCCAGTTCAAACCCTCGGCAGAGAGGTACTTCACCCTGGGCCTACCTACAGGTGAGAGCTGGTAAACGGTTTCTGTGTTTATATCAGCGTTAAGCGGAGCCTGTACTGATCTTCTCATTTCTTCCAGGGAGCACTCCCTATGGCTGTTACCAGAAGTTGATAGAATACTACAGAAGTGGAGATATTTCATTCAAATATGTGAAGACCTTCAACATGGATGAATATGTAGGTGAGTTAAAGGCTGATTATACACATTTCTTTCAATTTTAGACTTGGTTTATTTGACAACGTGTAATGTGTTTTGGTTTTGAAGTGTTTTAACGCTTTAAATTGGATTTCAACTGTATTATATCGTCTTTTCAGTCTTGTTTTTTGCTGTACATTCCACTAATGCTAATGTTATGTAGGCAGATTTGTCTCAAGTTGCCTCGAGACGACCAGTTTTCATTAGTTAGCTAAGCACTATATTTATTTCAGCCTTACCCCGGATGTGATAGCTTCCACAGCCGGACAGCCCCTCACATCTACATCAGTTACTTTTGTTCTTTAGTTGGAACAGAAGATCTGCAGGAATCATTGCACATGTTGCACCAAATTGCTCTTTGGTTAAAATGGGCGTCCATCTTGTTCTCCAGGCCTGCCTCGGGCTCATCCAGAGAGCTATCACTCTTATATGTGGAACAACTTCTTCAAGCACATCGACATCGATCCCGCCCACGCTCACGTCCTGGACGGGAACGTGGAGGACCTGGAGGCTGAGTGCCAGGCGTACGAGCAGAAGATCAGCGAGGCGGGGGGCATCGAGCTGTTCGTAGGAGGTCAGACTCGTTTCTACGCCTTGATTAGGGTCCCCATTAGCATGGGCATTAGCTATTATTCCTGGGGTCCACACAATAGCAATATAAACACAACAACCTAAAACAATCCAAACTAAATATCTCATATAAAAAACAATCAAGTATGGAAGTGAAACTAAAATGATCTTCTGTTTAACCATCATTAAGCCAAACAGGAAATCAACAATTAAAAACAATTCCATGAGAATTAATAACACACTACTACTACTAGTACTACTACTACTAGTACTACTACTACTACTAATACAAAAATAAATAATCGATGGCCGATTTAAAAGAATTAGGGTCACGTGAACTTTTTTTTGACAGAGACCAAAGTATTACTATTTTTTGGGGAAAGAAAGTCAGATTTTAACCTCGGAATTATAGCTTTATTTTCAGAAAAAAGTCAGAATTATGATTTAATTAAGATTTTCTTTTTCGCAAAACTCTTGACTTTAATCTCAGAACTAAGAAAAAACTACCTTTTGGTCAGATCTAAAAATAAATTCACATGTGACCCTAATTTGTTTTTGTAGATAAGTACTCGTCAACAAATACCTTAAATTGTATATTTATCTATCCTGCACTTACATATGTTAAATTAAAAGAAAATATGAACGTATATACAATTGTGTCACTTTATGAGTGGTCTCTCAGCTGAATCTCCAGATGTTATCTCCCTGCAGGTATCGGCCCTGACGGCCACATAGCGTTCAACGAGCCGGGCTCCAGCCTGGTTTCCAGGACCAGAGTGAAAACGCTGGCCAAGGACACCATTGTAGCCAACGCCCGTTTCTTTGGCAACGACCTCTCCAAGGTCCCCACCATGGCTCTGACGGTCGGCGTTGGAACTGTCATGGGCGCCAAAGAGGTCAGTCACACACTTCATCTGGTACCACAATGTCCTGCAATAATTAACCCCATGTAACCAGGTTATGATATTACTCTGTACGTACGGAAGAAGTACTCCATTTTTATATTAAGTGATATTGCTACAAGTAGAATTCCTTTGAAATCTTACTTAAAAATTATTAGCATTAAAATAAACTTTTTTGATGCCAACTATCAACGAGTTATTTGACTTTTCGTACGTTAGAGGTGTGTATATATAGTTAGAGTACCAAAAGTAAAATACACAACTCTAACGTACCAAAAGTAAAATAACTCATTGAGATAGTGGCCCATTTTATCACTCGAATATAATTAGTGATACATTATTGTGTAGATTAATTAAATGTTGTTATAATTATCATATTGCAATTATCTTTCTATTCAATCATAAATGTGTTCATTCATTAGTGGGTTTAATCATTTGTATTAATAATATGAATATGCAAAGTAACTCCTAATGTAAATTCAGTAGAGTAAAGAGTACAATATTTCAAATGTTCATTATGATCATAATTGTTGTTTTAAAGGTCCCCTATTATTTTTTCATCTATATATATATATATATATATATTAGGGCTGTCAGTCGATTAAAATATTTAATCGCGATTAATCGCATGATTGTCCATAGTTAATCGCAAATTAATCGCACATTTGCGTGCGTGCGTGCGTGCAACTCAAGGCATATGCTCGAACGGGAGCTGCCTGGACGCTGCAATCATGTTGCAAGCACCATCCGTGCTGAGTGTGCTGACTTTTCGTACAATGTCCCAATGTCTGGCTTCCTGCATAAAGTCAAGGGCTCGGCGAAATGTCGCTCCTCTGTTTTCATTTAAACAGCTCCTTATATCCGGTAGCGCAGCTAGCTAGCACCAGATGCTAACAACAACAATACACGTAAGGTCTCTCTTTCGCTCCCTCGGGCCACACATACACACACCCTCCCGGTCCTCCCAACAGCCAGTCGGTGCCTGCCGGTGAGCGTGGAAGTGTGGTCTGCCGCAAGCAGGCGGCAGGAGCGGGGCTGTCAGCATCAGCTTGTAGATGGTATTTTAAACTCGATGCGCTCTGAAACTACGGGGCGGCAGAGGAAAAAAATACACATGCGTTAATCGCGTTAAAATAATTAGTGGCGCTAATTTTTGTTTGCGTTATTAACGCGTTAACTTGACAGCCCTAATATATATATATATATACACACAAAACATGTCTTTGAAGTGTTTGGCTCCAAACACCAAACAGATCATTGCAGCATCCCATAATCCCCTCTGTTTCAAAAGTGCTGATTCTCTGGGTGTTTCTCAATCGCGAGTACGCTTGCTTGGTAGCACATGTCTTCCGAGCGTCTTGCTTCAGAAGCGAGGCAAGAATACTTCCTGGCTTTCGAAAAACAAAGAGTAGAACAGGTGAGCAAGTGTGCAGGTGTGCTTCATATGAGAGGCCCCGCCTTACATTTTCCGCCACAGATTTGGGGAAATTGGTCCGTGCGCAAAGCATTGTGGGGATTTTAAGACCGCGGAGTCTACACATGTGCAGCCTCGACATTTCTCCAAACGAAGTACGCCGGGCTCGGTAGATTTCCAAGTATGCTGGACATTGGAACAGTACTTCGGCGGCACTCGATGACGTAGTATGCTTGAAATAGTGGCTCTGGAGCAGCTTTACTCGTGATTGAGAAACACCCCTCTGTCTGTTACTTTAGATGAAATGAAGGAGCCACTCCCCTCACCCCTCTGAGAGATATTTGGTTGAAAAGAACACAATAGCCGCTTTCACACCAAGTACTTTGCCGTGCTTAGATCCCAGCACTTAGTGCCAGCACTTAGTTCCCCCATGGAACTAAAGAGCAGAATCGCGTTCACACCGGAATAAGTCCCTGAGGGTGGATTAGGCAAATGAAGCCGCTGACGTCACTTCTTCTTCTTCTGCTTTGGGTTTACTGGCAGGCCGCAAACCACTTCACGGCGTATACTGCCACCCGAAGACAGAAGTCCCCGGAGTTAGGGACTGGCTCCAGTAGAAGCTGCTGGGACTCCCAGCAGCTTCTACTGAAGCCTTCCGAGTAAATCGCCAGAACGCCGACACCTCCTCATCTCCACCGCTCCCATGTTTTCTTTTGTGTTGCCATAAGTTAGTCTCTCTGCGTTGGTGCGCGGGGCTAATGCTAATAATGCTAATGCCAGCAAATACAATGGCGGCTTCACATAGCTTTTCAGAGTTTTACGGGGTGTGGTTTGCAATTCGCCCAGCCAATCAGAAATTGGAACTTTTTTCTCCCCAGGAAAGTACCTGCTCTCTAGCAGGGACGGAAAAGGGGGTAAAAAAGTTCTCATGAACTAAGTTCTCTTTTTGGTGTGAACGCAAAATCCCAGGAACTATCGGAACTAAAAGGGAAAAGTACCCCGGTGTGAAAGCGCCTAATGGGGCTCGAGGAGGAGATTCAGGTGATACGGTGGGGGGGGGTTACCTTGGTTGCTGATTGGCTAATGGTTACACAAGCCAAAAAAACATTGTGACATCACAAAGTGACCAACATCTGATCAGCTCATTTTCAGACAGGTTTTTTATATAAATGGATCAGGACAAAAAGAGAGGGGATCTTTAATGCAAAAGTGGATTTTGCATATTAGGTGACCTTTAATGCATCACAAGGTGAAGCTGATTTGTATTACTTTATGTACTGCTAGATATTTTGACCTACAATTATGTCACTCTTTTTTAATTGGTTGATTTATTAGCCAATAATCTGAATCTGTAAAGTAACTAAAGCTGTCAGATAAATGTAGTGATGTAGTTGCCCCCCCCCCGCTCTGCTCAGGTGATGATTCTGATCACAGGAGCACACAAAGCCTTCGCTCTGTACAAAGCCATAGAGGAGGGGGTGAACCACATGTGGACCGTGTCAGCGTTCCAGCAGCACCCCCGCACCAACTTCGTCTGTGACGAGGACGCCACCCTGGAGCTGCGAGTGAAAACCGTGAAGTACTTCAAAGGTACCAACAACTCATCTCACTAACCCTACTCTGCTCTGTGAAGACAAGAGGTCGTTCATAAAAGCTTGCTATGCCAAGGGTTAGAGACACCAGTGTATTGTAAAACTAAGGGTGTATCACATAGAGCAACATCTATGGAGGGAGGATTTACTTCAGCACTATTTGATTCGACTGTCTTACTTCAGTCAGACTGCCTATTGGTTAGCGCTCCAACACATTGTACAGCTATTTGCCCTAACTCACTCTAAAATCAGACTAAAAGTTTGCACATGGCATACGTGCAAACTTTTAGGTCACAACAAAGTGATTAGTCTATGGGTATTTACACACCTATATTCACAGAAATAATACAATCAATACATTCCATTTCACTTTGATTTGACCAAAAATGAAAGTGATATGTTACCTATCCTTTTATTATGAGACAGTGTCAGACCTAGATGCAATTTATTTCATCTATTTTAACATTTAAGAGCAGCAGGATGTGCGGTTCTCAAGTTAGAAATGGACAGCAGTTCATTATAACTGATATGTGCAGATCTATAGAGGCAATATTTGACTAATAGTGTCACTTCACGCTGTGGTCCTGTCTATAGGAAGATTTGTTGTTGCTCAATATTAGAGATTTCAGTCATTGTCTGCAGGTATTTGTGTATTTGTGTGTTTGTAATATGATTTTATTCCCCCTTTCTTTTTATTTGAGGTTTGATGCATGTCCATAATAAGCTGGTGGACCCAGTGCTCAGCATAAAGGACCAGTGAAGGACAGACGCTGGAATCAGCTTGTTCCTCTGCTGCTGTTCAGTTCCTGAGGAGGTGTTAAGCAGTGTCTCAGTGTCCTCCTGTTTGCACACGCTCACACCTGAACTGCTCCTGGAAGATGTCTCAGAGTTAATGACAGCTACATGATGTAAGGAGACATTCTTAGTTCAGAACGTTCCATTTAAAGGGATAGCACCCTGCTGGTGGTCTTCAACTTCGCTCAAGTGTGAGAACTTTAAAATAATGACAGATAACCTTCATTTTGTTAAATGTTTGAAATGAACCCACACTATCTCTGTTCTCCAGGAAAAGGGTTATTTTGTATTATTATTAAATATAGACTTTTGTTTACTTAATTCGTTACACACCCAATCCATGATTGGACAGAGGAAACAAATACTCTGTGAATATCGGTAATATCTAATCAGAAATTATAGCACTTACAAAGTGACCTTAGTCTCTGGTCAAACAGAGATTTTGAATGTCTGGATCCAAGGGATGTGAAGTGTGCTCTCCTTTCTCTAGAGCCCACCACGGTTGAGTGTTACAGAAGAACACAAACATGAGGATTATTTTTTCTTTTTGCACGTAGGCTGAGCAGCTCCACTGAAGCAGTGTACTGTCGTTTTGGAGAAGTACAATATATCGTTTTACAGTGCTTTTCTTCCCCCAGCTGACTTTCAAATCACTGTTACAGCTCCTTCAACGGTGTCTGGATTGCATTTTTTTAACACTATGCTCGTGCAGTCAGTATCCTGCAGACTTTACTTTAAGTGTGAAGGGGAGATAAGTTTCTATCTTTAGTGTTTACTTTCTGTTCTTGGTGTCACTCTGTCTGTTCATCAGGCTTCTTCTTTGTGTTTGTGCACAATCTCTATAGTTTTTAACACTTTATTTTGTAAAGACAAAACATTGAGTGTCTTGCTTTGTACTTTGAGTTGAAATAAAGTTTAAGTGGAAAATGATGTCCACTTTAATTCTAACATGTAGTGAAGCATTCTCTCCACAGTGGGGCAGTCACTCCTAAGAGTCCAAACCAATGGAAGCTGTACTGATGAGATGCAGTGTGATGGTTTGATTCCCCAGCGTTCAACCTTTCAGCATGTTGCATGACTTGAATTCTACCAGAAAAATAAATAAATAATTATTGATACAATAATTTAGGGTTACGTTTCTTGCCCAATGACACTTCCCTATAACGACTGCAGGGGCTGGGAATTGAACCGCTGACCCTCTGTTTGGTATACACCCGTTTCACCCCTGAGGTTTTCACTTGCCGTGCAGTTACAGCCACCAGATGGTGCCGTAGTATAAAACACCACCAATGAAGTTATGCATGTAAAGGAAATTGGTAGTCACTAGTTACAAAACAATAAATCCAAAAGTGTTACATGGACAGTGTCCTGAGTATTCTGAGTGCAGCAGTTTGAAACACGTCACACTGAGCTGCCTGCCTGAATCAGGTTCAGTCTGACACAGGAAACCGTGCTGCGTTAGCATTTCTGCCCTTCTAAAATGCCTGCTGCTGATTAAATATGACATGTATAAATACTGAGTAATTACTGTATTATGATGCAGTGAGGCTTGGCAGCAGGGAGACAGCAGCTCCGAGTTTCATTTTCTTCTCACGCTTGCTTTTTGCTTCTTTCATGTATGGTAAAGCAAACATAATGGTGTTAATCTGAAGGAAAATACACAGAACCAAAACTCGATCTTTATTTGTAGAGCCAGGGATAGGTATGAACACCACATGAATGTTCAGCATGCACATACAGACAGTGGACCAGGAGGAAAACTGATGTTCTTCTTGTTCGTCAAACACTCTCATATCATCATCATTTATAGGTATTAATGGGGTAAACCTGTTTGAAAACCTTTATTGCTCCACAAGCAAGGACATATATATTGTTACAGCAAAGTGGACAGTGCACATAAAAGGTCAAATTTAAATAAAGGGGCAACCGTCAATAAAAAATAATAATTGAAAATCAAATAGTACACATCCAAGTAGCAGCAATATCAAAGAAAGTAAACATATAACAGTCCTGTAGTTACAGCCAGTAATAACATTAAAGGTGGGGTAGGTAAGTTTGAGAAACCGGCTCGAGATACACTTTTTGTTATATTCCATGGAATGCTCTTAACATCCCGATAGCAATGAATATCTCTGCTGTGGAAGCTGTAGCGCTGTAAAAAGCACGACCAATCATTTTAGCCGGCCGGCTAAAATAACTGGATGGCCTACCTGCCTGTCAGCCTTCCATCTGTGCACAAACTTATCTCGTGCCCTCATTGGTCATGTGCGCGTTCGTGTGTGTTGGAGGAGGGGCTCTGTGAGGAAGTTGCAGATTTTTTTCCGGTTGTGTATTTTCAAATTCTAGCGCACTCGAGCTGGTTACTCCAAAATTACCTACCCCACCTTTAATATATTGTTAAATGTAAAAAAAAATATATATATATATTGCAGTTTTATTTTGACAGTCTTAGGTAGTGAGTTAGCAGAAGTGATAATAATAGTAATAATATTAAATGTTAAAAGAGATATATTGCACATAAGTGGGGTTAGTGGACGTGTGTGTGTGTGTTCATAACTTTGGAATGGAGGGTCCAATAATCTATCAACCATGGTCCACAGAGAGTTGCTATGGCCTTCCGTTTTAAAAAATCGTGACACTTTACAATGGAGGGTCAATGGCAGTTATATGAAAGAACGCAGCTAGAAACGCCCAACTAGGTGCACTTAAGCAGTGTGATAAGACAATCATGCACACCAAATATGGTGACTGTACCACATACTCTTCTGGAGTTATATGATGATCATCCCTTTTTCGCTATAATGGCTGTCAATGACAGCTATAGCAAAGGAAGAGGCTAGAGGTGCCAAACATGGTACACTTGAGAGGAAGGAGGAAACCATCACAGATGCCAAATGTCATGACTGTAGCATCCACAGTTAACCACAACCCTAACCCTAAACCAATGACATGGCCACCCTTAACACCTCACTCAGTTCTAGCTTTCTTCTTTCTAGTGGAGGTGCCACGGGTAACCACATAGAGCTAGGGTTGGGCATGACTAGCCAGTTTACCAGATACAAATCACTCAACTAAACATCTTTACATTTCTGGCTCCTCAGCATTGAGGTTATTATGCTTGCCACAGGTAATTTACCTCCAGCAGCACATTTGTTCCCCATCAGCGGTCACACTCACTGATAATGTAATGTCCTGCTCAGCATGAGGCGGCTCACCTGCAGCTCCACTGAGGCCGCTCCACACACATCACACGGGAACATGTTCTATTTACAGGCTGTGCGATGTAGCAGGAAGCAGGTCTGAGGTGTGACTGACACACAGGAAGCGGCAGCACATAATCCAGATCATACCCAGGGCTCGGAGCTGTATTTAATCCCCTATCAGAGGACCTTTATTACATACTGCCTTGTTGGAAGAAAATGTTTTGCAGATTAGAAGTAAAAGGAACACAGGTTGGCAAAAAGATTGCATTAATTGTGCTGTCACTTGTAAATGGAAATACTTAAGCACTTTATTGAGTACACATTAAAGCTTAATAATAAAAAGCGAATAAGCTAAAAAGGACATTGCATTTGTTATAATAACTACAGTAATAAGTCAAGTTCTTGGCAATAAGTCTTGTAGTAATAATCTTTTGAATATCTTTAATTGTGAATTCATCGTTGAAAAACACAAAGGTAATATTAGCTCAGAATATTAAATATGAACATATTAATGGTTTGCTAGAACACTTTCATTTGGAAAACCCAATACAATTTGCTAACACACAACAAAGTGATAACGTCAAACCCTTTCGTCCACTGGGACCGCTTTGTATAAATAAGTCTAATATTTAGTAATGAGCCAAAGAGAAATATCTTAATGAGTTAGGCCTGTTGACTGTCCTGGTCTTAATATTAGGATCAATATGTACCTATAAATGGCTAAAAACAAACTACTTCACGGTCGCATGACTTTATGTCACCGCTAAGCTCGAGGCTGCTAATGTTCGGCGTATTGACGTTTAGTAGTCTTATTATTTATAAGCTCTTTAGCAACCAGTGTTTTTTAAGACATGTCAAAGATGTAGAAGTTCACCTGTGGAGAATTTTCTGATGTATTTTGATGTCTTAGAAAAATATGTGACAATCTCTTCAGCTTATTTTAGGCATCCAAACAAAAACTCAGTTCACAACCAACAGGAAGTACTACAATGCTGACTAAATGTTCTGTTTAAAAATCATTAACGCAACACTCTATAAACCTGGAAACCTGGTTAAATAATACAAATTATAAAAATAACAAAATTATAACAATAATACAAAAATGCCTACCTCCTGTTCTTTTTATAACAATACATCCAAAAAAGGTGTCCCATCTTTGAGAGTACTTCGCTAAAACGTTGTCTTTTGACATTGCTAATTACAAATGTTCATAGTTTATTTAGATCTACATGTTTATAATATGGTAATGTTATGGCTATAAAACAGTCACATAAATATTCTTGAAGCAGGCAGGGAACACGCCTCAGTAAACAGGACTGCTCACTTGACTGCTCCTGGAGAAGTGAATATTTACTGAGCATGTGCAGGGGGGTCTCAGAGGTCTGGCTGCCGGAGAAATTGATCAGTGGATGCAGAGGGATCCGATTAGTTTTATTGGCATGTCATATACTGTCAGCATCCTCTCTGATCACTGGAGCAGGAGGAGAATGCTCATCCAGTTGAATAATGCTGCTGAAAATACACACTTTGATCATTTACTGAATATACACACACAGGGAGTCTAGAAAATGCTTTCAAATATATAAGATTCCATATCAGCATACTGCAGTGACATACAGAGAGCTCATTAAGCTGGACAGATCAAAGGAATAACATTATAACTATACAACATGAGTTTAATGTATAACATGTAATATCACATGCCAAGGATAAAGTGCAGCAGAAACACCAAAGCATATTTTATGATACATGGTTTGCAAGAATGGATTGCTTTTACAGATGGCTGCTGGTCATCTATTCTGCAAACAGGTTTATAAATCCCAGAGGCCTGCTGAGTTCTCCCACTAACTGTTAACAACCTCACACATGTTCAAAACGTATCCATCAAAGCATGTTTATATATACATAAATGTCTACACACCTGTTTACCCTGCAGTTTATTCATTTTACTAGGGAGTAGGCTACTGACTACTAAAACCTGGAGATGAGTCAGCTTTTGATCACTTCTGGTTCCCTTGTTTCAAACTCAACGGAATTTTAAACGAGTTGTTGGTTAAATGTCTGGAATAAGGTCTGTGGTTAACACAAGCTTAAAAGAGTTTCACGTTTTCTTCTTTGACATAAAACATGTCAGTAAACACCTCACTGGTGAATGTCTGAAGCGTTTACGTTTCATAATAACAGCGGTTGCTAAAAAGTGACTAAATTTAATCAAGCCGAACATTAGCCACCTTTAGCGTAGCGCTGGTGACGTGAAGTCTGTGCTGTAGTTTGTTTATAGTCTGACGTTAGCCTATACTCCTGTTGTTTGCGTTTAGGTTTTTGACTTATTTGTATACACAGCTTTGTCGGAGGGAGACGCATAACTGATCCTGCCACTGCTACACTGTTATTATCGTGCATATGACAATAACTTGAACACCTTTTGCATGTGGCATGATGCTACTGATGGCCATGTGTGTGAGGTGGCAGCCTCTGCCTCTATGAATGTGTGTAAATGGGTGAATGCTGACTTGTATTATGTAAAAGTGCTTTGAGGGGTCGTAAAGACTGGAAAAGTACTATATTGATACCGTCCACTAAATACAGTCCATTCACTTTGGTTGTGTTAAAGCAATGTAGCAGGATAATATAAATGTGATCATAAATAGAAAGCCATCAGCAGCACACACTCCCAACCTATCCCCGAGTCTGTCACTCACATCCTGTCGGTGATTGGAGGTGATTAGGATTTTCTTTGGATGGGGGATTGGAATTCCCCTTGTGTGGGCACTGTCACCATGGCAACTGGCAGGGCAGCGGTTGCCTACAGCCGGGTCTGTGGAATCCCTGCGTGAAAACGAACATACTCTGTACAAAGGGAACAGCATCTTGCATTCAAAAGCCTTTTAACCTTTTCATTTGAAGACTAAGGTGCAGGGGTTTGGAATATGTCAAGGCTTTTATAGAGCATATATAAAAATACAACAGTCGTCCACCAACATGCTTTACAAAGAGCTTTTTAAAAACACAGACATTTTCCATAACAAAATAACAAACGAAGATAAGAGACAAGTAAATTACTAGAGGCATAGAATACAAAAATAAAACATAACACAAAAGTATAGTGCAGATTTATATACCGATTAGTCAAGAATGTGTTCATGAAGACATGTAATAAACACAAGGCAATTACAAATGCTTTACACAAACTATAAAAGTATTATGAAAAAGAAACACAATAATATTACATTTGAATACATTTTAAATCATTAAAAGAAAGCATTGTACAATTTAAAAACTGAATAATACAGGTATACAATAAGAATAAAGGTGACAGTGCAGTGTAAGATATTAATAGTTATTTGATTTAATAAAAAGAAGAAGGAGAAAGAAAAATAAGTGGGAGTCGCAGCAGACCTGCGTAGTTCTTCGAGTTTGTTCCAGATATATGGAGCATAAAAACTAAACGATAAAAAGAGATAGTAGATTAGACAGGTTTTAAAGGTAGCGATGGAGGGGGTGATCTACTTAACAGTGGAAGACTCTTTCACAGTTAGGGACAATTACCATGGTTCCTACCTGTCCGTGTATGGGGAGCAGTGTTACCAGATCTGAGGGGTTGGGAGGCTGGAATGGGAGACCAGCACTTCTGAGATGTAATCTGGTGCCAGTTTTATAAATAAACAAATTAGAAATAATCCTAAAATAAATGTTGCCAGCACAAGGGAGATACTGTATGTTCTGTCTGTGTCTCAATTTGTGTACTTCTGTACATAGGGGAGAGTGGGGTATGATATTATCTCTCTCCTGTGTGAAGACCCTCTTTCCTCTGCTGTTCCTCTGTACCCATACTCTTTTCACTTCCTTTCCTCCCTCCTTTTCATGTCTCTACCTGTCAGTATTTCTGTCTTATGCCACTGATCTGATCCAGCCTCGCTATCAGTGGCTCTCTCTCCATCTCCTCAGTCTTTCTCTTGGACTTTCTCGGCATGATGGCTTTTCAACAATGTTTAAAACATTAAAACAAATCAGTTGTGTAAAACTACACTGAAATAGCATATTATACTACAGAGACTTAACTTAACCCCAGTGCCTCATGGGGGTGTACATTGAACCACTGGCTGAAGTTACCCCCCAGCATGTGGCTCACTTTGCCCCACAGACACTTTCTGCTAATCTTTAGCTAAATGATTCACATGGTTTTACACCTTGCAAAATAACCAACATGTATGATACATATTTTCAGACCTGGATACATTTGTTTCGACATAACAGTAATTATTCCTGATGTGTTAAACATTTACTTTGACAAGCAAAACATGGTTTATTGTAAAAAAAAAAACACATTTACAACTTTACAATGTGCTACTCTCCATCACAGCCAAATATAAATGATGGGTGCTTCTTGAATTTATGGTCACATGACCAGGGGGTGAAAAGTTAGGACGATTCTAAGGGCCCGTGACTGACAGGGGCCCCAGACACTTTTAGAACATTAAGAAAAAAATGTTTAAGTAACCTTTCATCAATCATCAATAATTAACATTAATATAACGTTAAATTAATAATGTAGTCACTAAACTTACGATTCATTTAACTTATTTTCTTCCAAAAGTTAATTATCCAAAGCCTCTGTACACCCCCCTCTATTTACATGTAATGGTTTGGTCCTGCCTCCAAACGCTGTGCGGCACCGCTCTTTCTAGCAGAGAGAGTGGCCCTGTCTCAGGTCGACTATTTTCATTTCCTCGCTTGTCGGTCCTCGGTCTCACCGGAAGTTGATTTGTCTGCGCCATCTTGAGTACCGTCCCATGGCTCTTATTTCTGCCGGAGGACCGAGGAGCGAGGAGCGAGGAGCGATAATGGAGGAGCGATAATCGAGGAACCACCAGTCCATCCTCCGATGAAATCCTCAGACACTCGCCCCGCGCCCTTACTGTGTATCGCTCACTGATTGGACGAGGCAGTGCATGCACTGATCTCATGCTTCTTGACATGAGAGCAGTTTCCCAGCGGAGTGAAGAAAATACATGAACCTCACGGGAGTCACTCCTCAGTCTATACCGTGTTTTGTTTCAATTAATGTTTAATTTAGTTACAAATATGTGATATATCTGAACAACAAAGTGGTCAAAAATCATTTTATTCATTTATTGGAAACATTTTCATGATCGCTTTTTTCATTTTACATTTTCATTTATTGTCATTTCCATTCAGTCAGTCATTAAGTGCTATTAAAATGTTAATGTGCTACATATCCAAACAAACAAACAAAGTGTGCAATCCAATGAATGTTAATCTAACTGGGTTTTGATAGATAACATATCTCTTTTTCTTCTCTCAATAATTTTATTTCTATTGTGCACTCTAATCAATATTAATCAAACTATTGTTCGTTTATACATTTTAAGAATGGCGTTTATCTTTTTTGAGAATGAGTTCTTATTTTATTTTATTTATTTGGGTCTACAACAGATGATACAAATGTTTGTGTCAGTACATGTGTACTAACAGAGGCGGGGGTGTTTGTGAAATAATGGGGACAGAGCTGCTGTCAGACGATCAGCTGTGCAGCGTCATCACAAACAGACGTCGCTTCATGTGACGCTCCGGAGGAAAGGACGTCCCATTGTTCTTAAAACTCATTTCCCTGCTTCTCATGGTTTCCTTGCGTCTCTCCATGCTTCCCTGGAGGGAGAGACGCAGGGAAACGACGCAAGTGAGGGAAGCAAGGATTTCATTTAACCGACCTGAGACGGGGCCTTCGAGAGCATGTGGGATGCTAGTACTTAGCCTACGTGTGTACGATGTCTCAACGACTAACAAAGTCAGGCTTTCAAGAAAGAAAAGAAAGGAGAGAAAGACAAGAGAGAGGGACTAAAGGGTGACAGTATGTCACCCAGTTTTTCAAGAGAAAAGGTGGGTGTGGTCCGTGAGTGGTGGAAATTAGTCTGTTAGCTAAGCATAGTCCATTGTAAATAATGATTGTAATGTTTTGCTGACATTAAGTACTGTTAATATCTTCAGAGGTTTTTAATTTCACTCCTCTTTTAGCTGACATTTAATAAATGCAGGTACATTTTTAGCAGCTATTCATACTAAATCAGTTGTCCCTCCCCTGGTGCCAGGACCAACAGATCCATCTGTAGGCTCAGCAGCCCTGTCCCCCCATAAGGCTTTGCAGTCTTGCCATGCTGTCCATTGAAAGCCAGTTGGCTAGAAAGCTGGACTTCAAGGACTTGATCAGTGACTTTGTCAGTAAGAAGGCTAGGCGCTGGGCTCTTGGTGAGTAAGGCTGAGCCAGGGCTCGTAATAACCGTTAAAGGGCAAGTCTATGGTAACGATATTGGATCACTACACACAAGATACATGATGAGAAAAAGACTGAGAACAGGTAATAGGCTCTGATTTAGCGCCACCATCAGGCCTTTTCACTTCCATTTCCATTTTGTTGTCCATTTACACTTTAATACCCGCTTATTTTGTAGTTGTATTTATATAGCACATTTATAAACGATTTTTGGTCGAGCCAAAGTGCTGTACATAAAATAAAAATAGCCTACAGTAGAGACACTTTACAGCAAATACAACAGCACAGATTGTTCAGAATATCAGTATGAGAAAAACGACACCCTCTGTCCTTAGACCCTCTGTCCTTAGACCCTCACATCGTACAAGGAAAAACTTCCAGAGAAAACCCACAGTTTAAGGGGAACATGGGAGAAACCTCAGGGAGAGCAACAGAGGAGGGATCCCTCTCCCAGGACGGACAGACGTGCAATAGATGCCGTGTGTAAATCAATGTGCTATGACTGTTAGCACATCCAGTGTTTCACACTCACAAAGTTGAGTGTGAAACACTGGACACTACTCACAGTCCATAGTCGCCATCTTGGCTACGTAACAAATTGTGGTAAACACAGTAATTTTGTATAACTATTCAAATACAAGTTATACATGTTTTGTCCAACTATTTAAGTCATGTACAACTAAACATGTGTGTTACGTCCCCAGCTCGCTTAGGGTAAAAGGGAAGCAACACGAAACCAGGTGTTCTTGGTAAGAGGTTGATTTTAATAATAAACTCAAAATAAAGATGATATAACCAAAAATGCAGGCTCTTAAAAGCAGCTATCTGTTCACAAATAACGCTACACAAAACAAAGGCCACAGATTATCACAGTCATAGCACACTATGGGCACTTAAGGCTAAAATAGTGAGGCGTCTCGCACAAGTTCGACGCCGTCAGCAATCACAGAATACACACAAAACACTTAAGCACATACCCTAACTAACCACTGTAGCAGAACTAGCACAGAGCTACACTGAACTGACACAGAACGTAAGGAGAGCACCGAGAGACGTCTGACACAGAATCAGACCTCTCCTGTCTAACTGAGATGCACACACTCTTGTAAGAGTCCCCGGAAGGTGTGGGCAGGGATTGGTGAGTCGGGCCCGACCTGCTCCAATCCAGATATTCGGTCACGCCTACCAGAGGAGGGACAGGAAACTGGCATCCAATGGCGTCCGGGCAACGGCACATCTCATATACATATAACATACACAGCTGAAAACAATCCCAGACAGGGGGTGCTTGATCCGTTTTTGGCGGTGGCAACATTGGACTGTGACTGGACGAGAGATGGCAGAGGGAAGTGACGAGGCAGGAAGCGAGTTAGGAGACATGGCGGGAGCAGGCGGGAGTTATGAAAATGGAAAATGGGATATAGTGAGGAGAAAGAAACGTAAAAAGGGAGGAAATACTCATTCGGATGAGAGCAGTAGTGAGGATGAATGGAGAGAAAGAGTAGTCGGAAATAGGCAACAGGAGTTCATGGTGGTTGTGAAACTTGCGCAAGAGGGAGCTTCGTTCGGCGTGTGGAACCCTATACGGTTAACTAAATCCATCAGTAAAGACATCGGGGAGGTAATGAGTGCTAAAGTATTGAGGAATGGATCAATGTTGATCAAATGTAGGGATAGAGAGCAACAGGGGAGAGCAATAAAGATGAGTGCCGTGGAGGGTAAGAAAGTGGAATGTTCACTGTTCAGTGGCAGAAAGCTAGTCAGGGGAGTTGTGACAGGGATCCCGTCAGAATATCAGCTGATGATGTGAAAGGGAATATAACAAATGCAAAAATAAGTGATGTCAAACGCATGAAAGCAAACCGCAATGGGATTAAAGAAGATAGTCTTTCGGTTCTGATCACCTTTGATGAAAAAAGGCTTCCGGAAAAGATACTTATTGGATATATGTGTTATGATGTGAGACCATATGTTCCACCACCGCTAATATGTTTTAAATGTCAGAGATTTGGACATGTGGCGGCAGTGTGCAAGGGAAAACAAAGGTGTGGCAGATGTGGTGGGGATCATGAATACGGCAAATGTGAAGAAGGGGCAAAACTGAAATGTTGCAATTGCGGAGGGGAGCATAGTTCAGCGTACCGTGGATGTGAGGTTAGCAAGAAAGCAGAAGAGGTGCAGCGAGTCAGGGTGACGCAGGGAGTTAGCTATGCAGAGGCAGCAAAGACACTTTCAGGAGGAACGCAGGTTAAAATGGGAAACAACAATAAGAGCAAAGAAACAGGAAAAGTCCACAACTGTGTTAAGTTGAAGGAGGACACTCTGATAGTGAGTAAAAGAGAGTTTGTACTGTTTATGGCAGAGATGATCAACTGTTCAGCGCAGACTACAAGCCGGAATGAAAGAAAGGATGCTGGGGGTTCACTGCAAGACAAAGTAATATGGTGTGGGGATTTTAATTCACATAGCTCGCTATGGGGAAGCAGTAGCACAGATGCAAATGGTGCTGTAGTTGAGTAATTTATAGATGACCTCGGGCTAGTGTGTATTAACACTGGAGAAGGAACACGATATAATTGCTCGAAGAATATAGAAACAGTACTCGATCTGACATTTGTATCTAGTGCTTTAGCAGGTATAAGTACATGGAATGTGGTAAAGCATACTACAGTGGGCAGCGATCATTATCCGGTAATGACTAAAGTTGGGACCAACATAAGATTTGAAAAGGAAAAGAAAATTCCTAGATGGAAATTGGGAAAGGCTAATTGGGATGCCTTCCAAGTTGTAAGTACGAATAGATGTAAAACACTTCAGAGGAACATTATGATGATATAAATAAATTCAATGATGAGCTGGTTAAGGTTATCATTCGTTCAGCTAAAGAAACAATTCCGGAAATTGCAGGAGTTAGGCGCACCAAGAGTGTACCCTGGTGGAATGGTGAATGTAGTAAATCCATTAAAGACAGGAATAAAGCATTCAGGCAACTCAAAAAACTCCATTCTCAGGAAGCTTTGAATCAGGATAAAAGGGCCCAGGCTATAGTGAGGAGAACAATAGTAACGCAAAAACGCACTTTTTGGAGGCAATATTGCAATAGTATTGGAAGAGAAGTACAGCTTGCAGATGTTTGGGGCATGATTAGGAGAATGGGGGGAATTCGAAGGAATTATGAGTTGCCAGTTTTGAGCAGAGGGGACAAAATGGCTGTCACAAACTTAGGAAAGGCGGAACTTCTAGCTCAAACATTTAGGAAAGTTCATAGTTCAGATAACCTTACAGAGGTAGCCAGGCAGTGCAGACATAATACACTAATGGAAAACCCGAGAATATTGGATAGAGTAGAAGCGGTAGGGGATCAGTTGGACCTGCATTTTAATATGTTTGAGTTGAGAAGAGCAATTATTAGTGCTCGTCAAACCACTCCTGGGAAAGATGGTGTTTGTTACAAAATGTTGGAACACATGAGAGATAACACTCTAGTCTTTGTGTTAAGGTTGTTTAATAGGGTGTGGGATTCTGGCCAACTTCCTTCAGAGTGGAAACAAGCGATAATAGTGCCCATCCTAAAGCCAGGGAAAGACCCTTCAGATCCATCTAGCTACAGGCCTATTGCCCTGACATCTCATTTATGCAAAATCATGGAGAGAATGGTTACAGAAAGGTTAACATATATCTTAGAAAGTAAAGCTCTGTTGTCCCCATATCAAAGTGGGTTCCAGAAGGGTCGGAATACAATGGATTCTATATTGTGCTTAGAATCAGACATCAGGAAAGCACAGACCAACAAGGAAGTAGTGATTGCAGTCTTCTTTGATATTGAAAAGGCTTATGACATGCAAGAGTAGGTGCAGAATATTCAAGTGTTTATGCTGTGGAAAATGGTACTCCGCAAGGTCGTGTGTGTAGTCCGTTGCTGTTCAATATAATGATACATGACATCTTTAATCAAGTTCATCCAAGTATGGGAACATCTTTGTATGCAGATGATGGGGCTTTGTGGGCAAAAGGCCGCAATGTAGCACATGTTGGAAATAAAATACAAGCTGCAATAATTGAAGTGGAGAAATGGACATATACATGGGATTCAAACTGTCAGTAGCTAAGACGCAGGTCATTTGTTTTACAAAATGGCATAACATTGCTCCTATATCGTTAAAATTGTATGAGCAATCTCTTGAACAGGTCAATACAATAAGACTTCTTGGTGTTTGGTTTGACGGAAAGCTAACATGGAGCAATCATATAGGAAAAGTTCAAAATACATGTAAAAAGGTCAACAATGTACTTCGGTGTTTGGCGGGACAGGAGTGGGGAGCGAGTAGGCCATCACTTCTGAATATATATTTGGCACTCATGAGACCTGTATTCGATTATGGGTGCGTAGCATTCATGGCAGCAGCAGAATCAAACCTTAAAAAGCTGGAATTGCTGGCAGCACAATGAGTCACATTTAACAAGTTTTGGATGGATGGGCGATGTTAAAGCAGCAAGTATAGCTTTGAATCAAATACAGTATTGCCCCACAGTTCCAATCTCATCCATCCAAGCGTCAGCTAAATGCAATGTAATGTAATAAATTCCACCCTGGTTGTTCCCATTGCCAAGTGTAGACCTCAATATACGAGAGGAGTTAAAGGAAAAGAAAGAACTACCAGTATGGCGCATAGTCCAGAATTATTTTGCAAGATATCACTCAGCCTCAACAATCATATTTACAGATGGTTCCAAAGATCCAGAGACAGGGCGTGCAGGGGCAGCAGTGTATATCCCAGTGAGTAATACACATATAAAGAAAAGGGTAACAGACCATGTGTCAGTATACACCACAGAGTTGTTGGCATTGGTGTTGGCATTGAAATGGATAGAGGAGAAATAAATACATAATAGTATAATTGCATCTGACAGCTTTTCAGCATTATCAAGTATACGATCAGGCAGATCTTCATTTAGAATGGACTTAATAAATGAAATATTTCTAATTTTATATAAAATGCAAAACAAAGGCATAGCAACTCGTTTCATGGGTTCCTGCTCATGTTGGTGTGGAGGGAAATGAACAGGTGGATATTCTGGCCAAACAAAAACTCAGAATTATGAACATAGACATAGAAGTTCCACTCAGCAAAGCGGAGGTTAAAACATTCATTCAGAAATATGCACAAACAACATGGCAAGAACATTGGGATCTTAGTGATACAGGAAGACATCTTTATAAAACGCAAAGGTATGTGGGGGATGGAAGGAAGGTGGGGTTTAAAAGAAGGGAGGAAAATGTCATTTCTCGGATGAGAATAGGTCATACAGGTCTCAATCATACATTAAGTATAATACAGGTCTCAATCATACATTAAGTATAATACAGGTCTCAATCATACTTTAAGTATAATACAGGTCTCAATCATACATTAAGTATAATACAGGTCTCAATCATACATTAAGTATAATACAGGTCTCAATCATACATTAAGTATAATACAGGTCTCAATCATACATTAAGTATAATACAGGTCTCAATCATACATTAAGTATAATACAGGTCTCAATCATACATTAAGTATAATACAGGTCTCAATCATACATTAAGTTTAATACAGGTCTCAATCATACATTAAGTATAATACAGGTCTCAATCATACATTAAGTATAATACAGGTCTCAATCATACTTTAAGTATAATACAGGTCTCAATCATACATTAAGTATAATACAGGTCTCAATCATACATTAAGTATAATACAGGTCTCAATCATACATTAAGTATAATACAGGTCTCAATCATACATTAAGTATAATACAGGTCTCAATCATACATTAAGTATAATACAGGTCTCAATCATACATTAAGTATAATACAGGTCTCAATCATACATTAAGTATAATACAGGTCTCAATCATACATTAAGTATAATACAGGTCCTCAATCATACATTAAGTATAATACAGGTCCTCAATCATACATTAAGTTAATACAGGTCTCAATCATACATTAAGTATAATACAGGTCTCAATCATACATTAAGTATAATACAGGTCTCAATCATACATTTAAGTATAATACAGGTCTCAATCATACATTAAGTATAATACAGGTCTCAATCATACATTAAGTATAATACAGGTCTCAATCATACATTAAGTATAATACAGGTCTCAATCATACATTAAGTTTAATACAGGTCTCAATCATACATTAAGTATAATACAGGTCTCAATCATACTTTAAGTATAATACAGGTCTCAATCATACATTAAGTATAATACAGGTCTCAATCATACATTAAGTATAATACAGGTCTCAATCATACATTAAGTATAATACAGGTCTCAATCATACATTAAGTATAATACAGGTCTCAATCATACATTAAGTTTAATACAGGTCTCAATCATACATTAAGTATAATACAGGTCTCAATCATACATTAAGTATAATACAGGTCTCAATCATACATTAAGTATAATACAGGTCTCAATCATACTTTAAGTATAATACAGGTCTCAATCATACATTAAGTATAATACAGGTCTCAATCATTAAGTATAATACAGGTCTCAATCATACATTAAGTATAATACAGGTCTCAATCGTACATTAAGTATAATACAGGTCTCAATCATACATTAAGTTTAATACAGGTCTCAATCATACATTAAGTATAATACAGGTCTCAATCATACTTAAGTATAATACAGGTCTCAATCATACATTAAGTATAATACAGGTCTCAATCATACATTAAGTATAATACAGGTCTCAATCATACATTAAGTATAATACAGGTCTCAATCATACATTAAGTATAATACAGGTCTCAATCATACATTTAAGTATAATACAGTCTCAATCATACATTAAGTATAATACAGGTCTCAATCATTAAGTATAATACAGGTCTCAATCATACATTAAGTATAATACAGGTCTCAATCATACATTAAGTATAATACAGGTCTCAATCATACATTAAGTTTAATACAGGTCTCAATCATACATTAAGTATAATACAGGTCTCAATCATACTTTAAGTATAATACAGGTCTCAATCATACATTAAGTATAATACAGGTCTCAATCATACTTAAGTATAATACAGGTCTCAATCATACATTTAAGTATAATACAGGTCTCAATCATACATTAAGTATAATACAGGTCTCAATCATACATTAAGTATAATACAGGTCTCAATCATACATTAAGTATAATACAGGTCTCAATCATACTTTAAGTATAATACAGGTCTCAATCATACATTAAGTATAATACAGGTCTCAATCATTAAGTATAATACAGGTCTCAATCATACATTAAGTATAATACAGGTCTCAATCATACATTAAGTATAATACAGGTCTCAATCATACATTAAGTATAATACAGGTCTCAATCATACTTTAAGTATAATACAGGTCTCAATCATACATTAAGTATAATACAGGTCTCAATCATACATTAAGTATAATACAGGTCTCAATCATACTTTAAGTATAATACAGGTCTCAATCATACATTAAGTATAATACAGGTCTCAATCATACATTAAGTATAATACAGGTCTCAATCATACATTAAGTATAATACAGGTCTCAATCATACTTAAGTATAATACAGGTCTCAATCATACATTAAGTATAATACAGGTCTCAATCATACATTAAGTATAATACAGGTCTCAATCATACATTAAGTATAATACAGGTCTCAATCATACATTAAGTATAATACAGGTCTCAATCATACATTAAGTATAATACAGGTCTCAATCATACATTAAGTATAATACAGGTCTCAATCATACATTAAGTATAATACAGGTCTCAATCATACTTTAAGTATAATACAGGTCTCAATCATACATTAAGTATAATAGGAAAGCATCCAACCGGAAAGTGTATACACTGCAGCCAGCCAGAAACTGTTGAGCATGTTTTACTGCTTTGCAGGAAATATAGTACTCAGAGAAATGTGCTTTTCCAGACACTCAAGAAAGCAAAATTCCATGACTTGTCGCTATCAGGGCTGTTAGGGAAAACATCAGGCAATATATATTGTGAGATTATTACGTTTATAAGAGAAATTGATACATTTAAAATAATCTAGAGTTTTGGTTCTTTATTTTGTTTCTTTTGTTTATTGTTTTCTGCATAGTCTCTTGTCCACACTCCAGTCCAGTTGGTGGCGGTAATGCACCTAAAAGTTGAGAGCATGTGAGAAAATCCCAGACAGGTTAACGAGCAGACAGCAGCAGCAGCAGCCGTGACCCCCCCCCCCCCCCCCCCCCCACCCCCACCCTTAAGACACAACCTCACAGTTTTGTTAACCATGCCTACTACTAAACCTACCTAATAATTCTGAAGGACTCTAAAAGACTCGAAGGAAATCTCTACACACAATACACATAACGACCAGGGTCGTAACAATGTGTCATAAAGAAGACGTTGTTACTTTATAGGGTTAATTAAGCAGTCTGTAATATTTGGTACTGCAAACAATAGTTAGCTAGCTAGCTAACAGTGGCTATTGTCACTGCCTGTCAGCAGCCATGTTCAATTTGGGGCGACGCTACAAGGTTTCATAATTTACCACATGCAGAGTACTAATAGAAGTATATCTGAATTGATACTCAGGAAGTACAGAAAGAGGAAAATAACAAAAAGTCTGATGTCCTGAATCTAAATATGGCAAACAAATCAACTGTAACCCTAAGAAAAGCTTACTTGGTGCTATGGTACATCCTAAAACCTGACTAATGTATCCAGGATACTGAAATTGTCCAAAAAGAAAATTGAGTTGAGAGAAAACTACTATTTGAAGGTTTTTGTATAAAAAGGAGAGCTTTGAGATTGGCAGATAATTGTTAGGACCAGACAGATCAAAATTGATCAGAGGGTAAATGACAGCATGTTTCAAGTTGAGAACTCGAGGACGGCCTGGCAGTGAGCGGGTAATAAACCTTAAAAGCTGTCCTGCGTTTAGGAAGTAAGTGGAAAATGTAATAGGCCAATGATCATTTAAAGAATAGCCTGGTGCTTAGTGTGTGTCAGAGTGTGTTAGAGTGAGAGTGACAGTGGAGGACAGCTGTGGGTAATGGGAGCAGAGAGGAAATTAGCAGTTAGGTGGCCAAGTGGTAGAAATGTACAGTGTAGGTTTCAGCTTGTCTCACTAAACACTAAACGCAGCTACTCAAGAGCCAAGTAAAGATCTTGTGTCTGGCTTCCAACTGCTGGGCCAAGACGTCTAGCATCGACGTCGCCCTGGAGGAAAAACACAATCTCCCCTGAAGCAGGAAAAGTTGAAACTGCCTTCACATGATACCCAATATGCTCTTTGCTCAAATAAACTACAGCAGAAATCCAGAGTTTCGATTTTCTTTATTTCCTCTAAGAAAAAGGAAAGTCTGTGTCTTCAGGCCTCCACAGAGCGGACGAAAAGCGTAATCAATGTGACCCTGTCAGTCAATACCATAGACTGTTTATGGTCAATACATGTACGTCTATCAGAAACACTTCATCACAGATACACTATGATGCTAATGAGGCTAACGACAATTGTCAAGTTTTTAGTGTTGAAAGTCAAAGTAGTAAATATACAGTTTGTACTGCGTTGACAGAAATAAAACACTGACAAGCCAAGGGAATCCTAGTATAGGTGTAATCCTGCTGCCGGCCCCTCCTCCACCGGCATCCTGACCGGACATCCATCCTCTATCCATTTAAATTGAACCATGAATCCACATCGATCTCCAATAACATTGTGTAAGTGCAGGCCCGGTTCTACGGGGGTGCATAGGCATGCATTGCACCCCCAGTTAAATGTTATGCACCCTCTATTCAAAAAAGAGAACGGAGCGAAAAATACAAACAACAAATTGTGTCAGGTGCGCGTGACCTGCTCCGCTGCGCGTGCATCATTTCCAAAGTGCTTCCACAGCAGTGACACACATCTGTGGATAATCATTTATACGAGAATGGTTAAAGCAACCATCACTAAACGCCAGCAACACTGCATCTACTGCAGACAGTAGCAACAGGTCAGACGGGGACATCACGTTACCCGCCGTCGTAGGCACTAGCTTACTCCCGCCTGACTCGCCCCCGGAGCAGCAGTCTTCGTCGCCCGAAACACTGCCGCCCCTCGGCAGCCCACAGGTGCCAGGATACCACGGCAACACAGAGCCTGCCCAGGTATATCTAAACAAGTACCCGCCTGTACAGTGTGTTAGGCGGTCATTTTGCAGCTCGTGGTATAAAAATAGACAAGGGCTAGAATATTCATGTGAAAATAGTGCCATATTCTGCCATGCCTGTAGAAATGTTGGGTCAAAAATAATGCATACAATAGCACAGATGCCTTCACCACGAATGGCTACACAAAGATCTCATATCCCAAGCTTATCAACGAGCTAATGTTGCAGCTGAAATGTTCTCCAGGTCACAAAGTCAACCTCACATGATGATGTGATACCAGTTTTCAAGCACAGTAAATATTCTCTTCCCAGAGTATATGATGGGACCAAGGTGATGATTTAGTACATGGTTTTAATAATACTTTTGCTTTGCAATGTTTGCCATTTCAAACCATGAGCTGGTTTAAATCATATTTGCCTTGATTTACAATATGTTCTCATTTGTTTTATCAGTACAGTTTTGAAGCTGTTGTGCTTTTCTTTGCCATAGTCCACTTTGGACTATATGAAATATTTCAGGATTGCACTTTTAACACACTTTAAATGTTCTCACTTGCTTGGTTTCAAAACATAACAAATGCCATAATCTGTTCATTGGGGACCATCACTGCTATTTTTCATTGCTGTTGCCGGCCACTATTGCTCACGTAAACTTACTACTGCTGCGCCCCCTGTAATCTCAGAGGCACCGAGCACAGAGTCATTTTGTTCTGGAACCGGACCTGTGTAAGTGTTTGCCTGACTGACTATCCTAATTGGGCTCATTGTAGATAAAAAAGGCGCGGTATTATAAATGTTATGATGTGATTGGCCCAA
Organism: Gymnodraco acuticeps; assembly: GCF_902827175.1. NCBI lineage: Eukaryota > Metazoa > Chordata > Actinopteri > Perciformes > Bathydraconidae > Gymnodraco > Gymnodraco acuticeps. The sequence continues at coordinate 80,701 of NW_022990842.1, forward strand.
ACTTCTGAATCTGCATTTACCACCAGTCAAATGACAGCAGATGTTTTCACCCAAAAATGGTCGCGGCCTTGGATAGAGGGAAAGTATCCTGAAATGTTGCTCTCATCTATTGTTGCCCCCCGATAGCGTGAGCCACTTCATGCAGCTGTTATCTGATTACACGTTGAAAGGTCAGCAGCAGTTGAGGTAATAGTTGATATCATTTTAAACTTCAGCTTGGTGACAATTTAGTACATTGCAATCCTTCCATAGGAACAACAGCAGAGCCAGAGCAGAGTATTGTACTGCTGATCATAAAAAGGCTTTTGTTCATTTCTGTAGGATATCAAAAAATATCTCTTTCTAGTAAGAATGCGAGTTCTTGATATCAAAAATGCAATTCTTACTAGTAATAATGTTTATTTCTGATATCAAAAATATCACAAATTCAATTGTAACTAGTTGTTATGTGTATTTCTAATATCAGAAATGCGATTTTAACTAATGAGATTTGTATCGTTTTCTCATTCATTTCAATGGGAGTTGGAATTTGAACTAGTTCAAATTCCAATTTCTGATATCAGTAATTCAATTGTTACTAGTTACAATTACATTTGAACTAGTAAAAATACCAATTTCTGATATCAAGAATTCAATATCAACTAGTCGAAATGCCAATTGTTGATATCAGAAATACAATTTGAACTAGTTCAAAATCCTTTTTTTGATATCAGGAATTCAAATGTAACTAGTCATAAATAAAAATTGAATTATAACTAGTAACAATTGAATTCCTGATATCAAAAAAGGATTTAGAACTAGTTGAAATTGTATTTCTGATACAACAATTGGCATTTTGACTAGTTGAAATTGAATTCCTGATATCAAAAAAAGAATTACTGATATCAGAAATTGGCATTTGAAGTAGTTCAAATTATCATAAACGGTGTGCCCTTTATAGTCTGTGTCCAATATTGTGTATTTGTATATATTGTATATATATCCTATATATGCTAAGGTCCCGCTACTGACACGATAGCAGTCATTTAGTGCGCATATGTGTAATTAAACCCATGATATCAAAATCTCACTCCAGCCAGGTACCCAAAGTTGGCAACCCTGAACTGTTAGTAACATAGTTGACAGAACGTTTGCGAACATTCATATATTAAGATATTTAAATTATTTAAAGGAGGAAATCAATTTAAAAAATGTTATTATTCTTTAGTATTTAGACTTTTGAAATGAATAATTTCTTTTATTTACTTTAATGGTTTTTATTCATTATTTTGAAACCAAGACACCCTCAACTGAAAAACGGACATAGCAACAACTGACAATTTAAGAACATCATGACACATTTCAAGCTAAATAAAGATGCACATAATGTTTGTGTGATATTATAACATGCTTTCCAATAATAGGCAAAATATGATATTTTTGAAAAAAATAGTTAGAATAATTATAATTATCATCAATGGACATCAATGGACATGGAATGTACCCTAAATTGTAGAATCACTGCTACTGGTCGAAACATTGACTGAAGTACTTACAATGTTTTCAGTTTATCCTCCAAATAGAATGTGGTGGTATGCTCCTCCGACTTGGTCTCCCGCCTCGACTGCGCACAGTCAAAGCCACACCCAACTGAGCAACAGCCAGTGAGTGATCCACAGAAAGAGAGATTGTAACACTGGCTTTGTAATTAAATCAACACTCTAGAGTTGTTTGGAGAATTCAACAATTGACTCCCTGTTTCAACACCAACTCGTTTTGAATAATAACTATCTTGGAGTTAAATGACACTTAAAATGAGTTGAAACAACTCTATATTTAAATTCCCAACTCCAACACTGAAAATATAACACTTTTGATTTTGCTGTGAGTTACAATTGAATTTCTGATATCAAGAATTTTCATTCTAACTAGCTAAAATTACATTTTTGACATCAGAAATAAACATTATTACTAGTAAGAATTGAATTTCTGATATCAAGAATTTGCATTCTTACTAGTAAGAATTTATTTTTTGATATCCTCCAGAAATGAATAAAAGCTAAATCGGCTTGCCAAAAGCTTTAGAGTGTGTTTGTGTAAGAGAGTGGCAGTGAAGGACAGCTGTGGGTGATCGGAATAGGGAGGAAATGAGCTGTTACGCGTCATAGTAAATTGTGTACTAGCCTTGAAGAGAGTACAATGTCGTCGGCCTTAGAGGGAAAACAGATTCTCACCTGAAGCAGGATTGGTTACTGAATAGCCTTAGGTAAGATGGTGCATTTGTATTGTGACGGCATCTCTATCTTACCAATATTCCATGTATATATGTTGTCTTGTTGTGTCTGCATCACACTAATTCAAGCCTGTTTCATTGGGTCTGAAGATTGCTAAGAGACGGTGTGATGGAAATTATTTCCAGAGCAATAACACAAAGAGGCTGCTGGAAGCTGGAACTGACGTCTTACAATAATGAAGGTTAATTGAAAAGCTTGGCCAAGGAGACACAGTGTGTGTGGACAACCTCTCTACAAAGCCTTCAGTGCTCTGGGCGTCACCGGAGTGAAGAGGAAAAAAGCCATCAAGAACATTTGAGAGACTGCAGAGAAAGTCTTGAAAAGTTTCTGGATCTTGAGAGGAGGTCCAAGGGGAGGGGGGAATGCTGCCTTAATGCCTGGGCTAGGGGTCTGATGTCAAGGACCAGAGACACCCAATGGCATTACATGACGATGTATCCAGGAGCATCGACAAGATGTATCTTATTAATCATTGAATATACTAATAGATAGGAAATAGCTCGAACATTACTTGACGGGGTGTGGTCAACAACATCTTAATCTTCAGTGCAGTTGATTAGCAGAGTTTGATGTTGTGTCTGGACAACCAGACCAAAGATCTGAACCTGCTTGCTCCTTTTTAAACAGTCCCAGACCTGCTGTTTCATCTGCCCCTAACACTCGCAATGTTTTGACATCTCTTTCTATTTTGAAACTTGCCCCTCCCATTGTTGCATTGATTTTCTGTTTTCTAGCACCTCATCAAAACCTTCTTTCGGAAGGTGACCAGCTAGTTCCTTCTGTTAGGAAAGAACAGGGCCATGCTGTTCTTTCCTAACTTTATTTATTCAGAACTCTCAACTCTTCAAACCATGGGCCTTCTGTTCCTTGAATGTACCCTAACACACACATCTCCCTACTCCTGCATACAGGCCATTGGGTTGACAAAAGCCTATACACGTTAAGCCCCTTCCCCTTGACCAATCAACTTTTAAACAATTAATTAGCTTGGTTATACAACATTTTTTAAGACCAGTTCTTCAAGTAATTAAACACAACATATGAGTCATCATATCCTACTCAATTACTTAAAATGAAACCCAAAACACTGGACCCAGGAACCCTTGCTCGTCAGGTGGATCGATTCCTCCCAGCAGATATTCTGACTTCTTACCGTTTTACCTTGCGTCACTGGCCATGATTCATCTCTGCTCCTGCTGTGAGTCATAACAGCTCCTCTCATAGTGCATGCGAGCGGGCTCTGACCATGAAGCTCTGCACACTCGTATGCTATTCATGGCCATTGTAGCCGTCTTGTCTGCTTCCATGGAAACCGAGCTGCTGTGATGAGGAATGGAGAATGAACGTGACAAGAAGTAATCCAGGTTTAGTGCAGGACAGGCACGCACGCTGTATCCTCGCCTCGTAACTCACACTCTGACATATTCAGCACAGGAAATATATGACCTTATTTCTTATTCCAGCAGCATGTCTTTGAATGCATCTCAATCAACACAAGATAACATGGTGCCATGTTCTTCATCATACATCCTGCTTCCTCAGTGTTCTCTTTTGATATGTGTAGCTGGACATTTATCTTCCAACAAATTGTGTTTACTTAAAAAATAGGATGATATGATATGAGGGATTTTTTCAATCAGCACTTCTGACCCTGTTCGTCTTGACTACAACTCTGGCTTCTTGTAAAAATACAAATCTGTTTGTTTTCAATGTTCCTCCCAGGGCCTCATATCTACGGTGGCCCTAAAGTGCAAGTCACAGCATTTCAGGAAACACCACAGCATTTCAGAACACACCACATTTTCTGAAATGCTGTGGTGTTTCCTGAAATGCTGTTTTGACTAGCACTTCAGGGCCACCGTACATACCAGAACATTTTCATATTCTTATCATACACTTCTCTTTTACCTTTTTCCGTGAATGTTCCAAGTCATGCCCACCAAACAAACATTCTTGTTTTATTAAATCAACATTTATTGAGAAAAGAAGCATTGGACATCATGTATTTTACCCAATTCAACCCCAATTCCCCCCCCCCCCTTTTTTCTTTTCTTTCTTGCATCCTAGTCCCTCCCACCAAAGATACAGTAAGAGGAACCATGCTACAAGAGGAAAATTGGAAATGTGTCTTTTGGAAGAATTAGACGCCCTTTCTTCTGAACAATTGAACGCGCCTCAGTTTCTGATGTTGATTAACTTTTTAATGGAGGTCGTATCTGCACACGTCTGATGTTCTATTTCTATGAAGAATACATGTATCACTGCTAGAGCAGCATCAGTCTGTTACAGTGGCAGCGCCAGAGTATTTTTGTTGGGTAATCTATGGTAGGGCTAACCCATACAGTGGTGGGGCTCAAGTCAGTATTTGCAATAGAGAGGCGAAGTCCCTCCCCTTCCGGGAGCCTCCATGGGACCCCGGAAGGGGAAAATTATACATTGAAGTCAATGGAGAGAGAAAAGTTATCTTTTGATCCCGTTTGAATTGTGTCACGAATGACACATATGATGTTTGTCAATTTAAAAGAACATTTTGCAAGTCAAAAAAATAAAGATGTGTCGTAAAACTGTGAAGTTACACATTTTTGTGTGTGAAACCGCTCAGTGAACTACAGGTCTCTGGTCTCGCACAATACGCGTCACCATCACAAAGACGGCCGTCACGTTAGCAAATTTCACCTGTTTCTTTCAGAATGAGGCGAAAAGTATAAAACGAGGTGAAAATCACTACAAGTCTTGGCATGTTGAGAGCTGTACATACACGAAAGGGGAGTTAGTCGGTTCTGTAAGAGCAGCGGGACCGGCTTTACAAGGTTTCGGTGAGTAATATGAGTGCAATGTTTAACGTTAATGTCAGCTAGCTAACATTAGCTAACAAGGTACACTAACGTGTTTTGTTTTAGCAACTAGTTTTCTCCTTAAGAACTTTGTGGTCTCTGTGTTTGCTGTGGATAACATTAGTGTTCACAAGAACAAGATACACTCCCGTGTTTTGTTTTAGTTGCTCTTCAGATTGAAGCGGCCAGTTTTATATTGACTATACTGTATGTGTGATCTCCTTTTTCTCGTTGTGTCATTTGAGTTTATTTGCTGTGTGTAGATTCAAGGATTTTGGTTATCTTGTCAATTTCTTTGGTTATCTAGGCACAGCTGTGTGTGACTCCCTCTTGTATGTGCTTTCCTAATGTAGAGAGCATTGATTCATTAATAAACTACACACTTGCGGCTGCACACCAGCGCTTTTCCCTTTCTAGCTCCGAGCTAGAGCTTTTCTGGTTCAGCTCCGGTTTCCCCTTTCTGCTCCCGCTCTGTTCACACCGCCCAGCACCCGACTGGTGCTGCCGCTGCTGCATCATGACGTCACCGTTTACATCGCTGATTTGCTCCCCAACGGCATTACGGCGCTCACAACAACAACGGGGAACTGTGTCGGGTCGATGATCGTGTTGCTTTTAATCACACGAAGCCAGAATAAATTGAATAACGACTTCTCCAACCTTATACTTTTCTCCAGACTGCCGTGGTTAATTGTTTATTAATGTGTTTCTGTGGCATTTACCGACCGCTGCAGTGTTGGCTGCTCTTCCACGGGAGTTTATTCTCCTCTGTTAGCTCCCGGTTAGCTCACACGGCTCTAAAGTATTCACTGTCCGACTCACACAAGCAGCTGATACATATCCCCAGTTCCCCTTAGCCTAAGTGAATGTGTGTCAGTCTGAAGTGACGCTGTGTGGTATCACAACACTGTTATGAAAGTTTCTCTGGTATAAAATGGGTGATGTTAGCATAGCAACCGAAGCTAAACTGACTACTTGCTATTGCTATCCTATTGTGGCATAAACCGTTTTCTACAGGCACATTTTACCGGCGTATTTTTATTATGATTCTACTTGTGATAGTCGGACACGACAACCTGTGCAGCCCATGTATTGATTCCATCCGATAGCTGCTATAATACAAAACAACACGTCTGCCTCTCTCCACAATGATCAATAACAGTGAACGGATGGTCAAAGTAAGGTACAAATAAACAGAATCACACGAAGCCTGGTTAGTGTTGCCTGACTTTATAAAGTGTGTTTGTAAGCACTACTGCTTGTAGGCAGGCATGACAGTCGACCCATGTTCAGGGGAGGTGGGTTTAGTTTCCTGCACGCCTCGACGTAAGAGAGACGTAAGCGACGCCGCCTCTTAGCTCCGAAACTCTTGCCTCTAGACCGACACTTTTTTGGAGCTGGAAGTGAACCGGATTCCGGAGCTAAGAGCCGGCGCCGCTGTGGTGTGAACAGGAAAAACCGGCGCTTCTCAGGCTCCAGCTCCGAGCCGGAGCTGAAAAAGCGCTGGTGTGAAAGGGGCAACTGAGTCTAGATCCTGACCAAATCCTTTTTTATTGTTGATCAAATGTTTTTCAAAAATGTATTCATACACATTTAGAAAAATACAATGTACAATCACAACCAATAAAACACAAATTACAAAAAAAAAAATTATTATAGCATGCTAACAAATGGTACTTACTTTATTTTTACAGATCTGCATGGGAGACGATGGCGCGATGCAGAGCGCTGTCTATGATTGTGCACGGGGGATGTACGAATGCAGCCACGCTGCAGCATTGGCAATATTTGCCATGTGGCAGATCAGCTCCACAGATGTTGAGTGCCAGTGGAGGAAGCCTGGCACTTCAAAAGTAGTCCAGCCGGTGTCTCAACTTTACCAACAGCGAGAGGAGACATACAACCCACTGGCCAGAGACATCACCACTGAGGATGTAGACTGGTTCAGGTCTGCACTGAGGGGCGCACAGTGTGGCATGGCATGGCTTTTGTCACCTGAGCCAGAGCCGCGGCCTCAACATCAGGCCATTGTCACCGTGCCGGAGCTGGTAAAGGGGCATGGGGGTCGGGGCTTGAGGCAATTCTTGCCTCAATGCGACTGAGCAGAGACCAGCAAGCTGCCATCCAGACTGTTATGCTCCTCGTAAAGAGACTCAAAACTTGAACCCGCTATGCAAGAACACTTGGGACGGAGACTTAGGTGAAGTGTCAAAAAGACTGGATTTATTTAAGTCTTCAAAAAACAGGCAGGAGACAAAGTAAACTCTCAACAGAGTGGGAAGAACGTGGAGCAGGGCTGAGACGGAGGTTGGGCTGGACGTGGCAGGCAGGACGGAATGGAATATGGAGTTTCTGGAACAGGCACAAAACAGAACAGGATTAGTATATGAAAAAATCCAACTGGAAGAGTATACAAAAAGACTAGCAATTCTAGTCAGCCGGAACTGGAGTTTACCACTGTGAGTATACGAAGAACTGGCGAAGTCTGATGATCGAACCGGAGTTTTAAGCAGGAGCAGGTGAGTAGTGGTAATCAGTGATGATGAGAAACAGGAGCGGAGGTGAGTTGGCGGGAAATGGAAAGTAGGTCAACCACGCCCAGCCAGGAAGACAGACAAACAGAAAAAAGGAGAAGGAGATACTGCAATTCCTCACAGTACCCCCCCCCCCCTCAATGGGAGCCACCTGGCGACCACCAGGCTTGTTTGGATGAGCCCTGTGAAAGGCCCTCACCATGATTGGGTCCAGGACACGGGAACCCAGCATCGCTCCTCGAGGCCACAACCCTCCCAGTCCACCAGATACTGGAAACCCCTGCCCCGACGTCTGACGTCCAAAAGACGGTGCACCGTATAAGCAGGGTGATTGTCGAGGATACGGGCGGGAGGAGGGGTAAGGCCGGAAGGCTCAATTCACTGGTGTGAACCTGCTTAATCTGAGACACGTGGAAAGTGGGGTGAATTCTCAGAGCTCTGGGAAGCTTTAACCGAACCGCGGAAGGGTTAATGATCCTTAGGATGGGAAAAGGACCAATGAAGCGTGGGGAAAGCTTCTTGGAATCAGAGATGAGAGGAATGTTGCGGGAGAACAACCAGACTGACTGGCCTGGGACGTATAGAGGAGCTGCCTTTCTGTGACGGTTGGCTGATCGCTGGTTCCGTGCCGAAGTCTGGAGAAGGGCAGATTGTGTATCTCTCCAGATTTTCTGACAGCGACGCACATGCTGCTGGACTGAGGGAACTGCTAAGTCTCGCTCCTCTTCGGGGAACAGGGGCGGCTGGTACCCTAATGAAGCCTCAAAGGGGCAGAGACCAGTAGCGGAGCAGGTAAGTGCGTTGTGGGAGTACTCAACCCAGGAGAGATGGGAGCTCCAAGTAGAGGGGTTTCGGTCGGTGATGCAGCGGAGAGCTGACTCCAGGTCCTGATTAGTTCGTTCTGTTTGGCCGTTTGATTGGGGGTGATATCTAGAAGTCAGGCTGATTGAGGCTCCTAGGGATTGACAAAACTCCCTCCAAACTCGAGAGGTGAACTGGGGACCGCGGTCTGAGACAATGTCGGCAGGGATACCATGTAACCGGAAAACATGTTCTGTGAGGAGTTGGGAGGTCTCCAGGGCTGACGGGAGTTTTGGAAGAGCAACGAAGTTAGCCGACTTGGAAAACCGGTCTACTATAGTGAGAATTGTGGTGTTGCCCTGGGAGGGGGGCAGGGAGGTAACAAAATCCAGTGCGATGTGTGACCAGGGACGACTAGGGATAGGTAGGGGCTGGAGCCACCCTGCAGGAGACTGGTGGGAGGACTTACTCCTAGCACACGTGGGACAGGCAGAAACGTACTCCAGAGTGGCCCTGTTGATCGTTGGCCACCAGAAATGTCTCTTCAGGAAAGAAAGAGTGCGGTTTACTCCGGGATGGATTGAGAATCGGGAATTGTGGACCCACTGTAGAACCTTGGAGCGGGCAGCATCAGGAACAAACCGACGGTTCGGAGGACCATTGCCTGGGTCTGGTTGCTCTCTCAATGCCTCCAGGATGGTGTTATTAATCTCCCAAGAGAGGGCGCCTACTACACAACTCTTGGGAAGGATTGAAGCATCTGGAGGATCAGGAGAGTCAGGAGAGTATAGCCTAGACAGAGCATCAGGTTTTAAATTCCTGGAGCCAGGGCGGAAGGTGAGGCAAAAGTCGAAGCGACAGAAGAACAGAGCCCATCTGGCCTGTCGGGAATTCAGTTGCTTTGCCGACTGGATGTAGGAGAGATTCTTGTGGTCCGTCCAGACCAGGAAAGGCTGCTTGCTGCCTTCGAGCCAGTGTCTCCACTCCTCTAGTGCCAACTTAACAGCCAGAAGCTCCCTGTTACCAACATCATAATTGCGCTCCGCAGGAGAGAGGCGACGTGAAAAAAAAGCACAGGGATGGAGGATGTTATCAGGACCAGCCGTCTGAGACAAAACTGCTCCTACTCCAGTATCAGACGCGTCCACCTCCACAACAAACTGCTTCTCTGTGTCTGGCTGAATAAGGATGGGAGCTGAGGTGAACAAGGACTTGAGTTTGATGAAAGCTCTGTTAGCCTCTGGAGTCCAACAGAACGTGATGTTGACGGAGGTGAGTCTGGAGAGAGGTGCAGCTACCTTACTGAAGTTCCGGATGAAGCGACGGTAAAAGTTGGCAAATCCCAGAAACCTCTGGAGCTCCCTCCTTGTAGTTGGGACTGGCCACTCCACCACTGCCTTGATCTTTCCAGGGTCTGCCTCCACCTTGCCCTGGCTGATGATGTAGCCCAGGAAGCTGATCCGGTTCTGGTGGCACTCACACTTCTCCGCCTTAACATAGAGCTTGTTCTCCAGCAGTCTCTGTAGGACCCTGCGGACATGGTTCTCGTGTTCCTCCTGATTCCTGGAGAAAATCAGGATGTCGTCTAAGTAGACAAAGACAAAGCGGTTAAGGAAGTCACGCAAGACATCATTGATCATAGCCTGGAAAATTGCTGGGGCGTTAGTGAGACCAAAAGGCATGACCAGATATTCAAAATGGCCCAATGGAGTGTTAAACGCTGTCTTCCATTCATCCCCCTGGCGGATGCGGATCAGATGATAGGCGTTTCGAAGGTCAAGCTTGGTGAACAGGGTTGCCTCTTGGAGAGGTTCAAAAGCTGAGGTGAGAAGGGGTAATGGGTACTTGTTCTTGACCGTGATATTGTTTAACCCCAGAAAGTCTATGCAAGGTCGTAGCGACTTATCCTTCTTGCCTACAAAAAGAACCCGGCACCCACAGGAGAAGAGGAGGGACGAATAATACCAGCAGCCACAGAGTCCGTGATATAAAGCTCCATAGCCTCCCTCTCAGGATGGGACAGATTGTAGAGGCGGTTGGAGGGTAGAGGAGCTCCAGAGAGCAGATCAATTGGGCAGTCGTAGGGTTGGTGGGGAGGAAGAGAGAGAGCCCTCTCTTTGCTGAAGACCCAATGCAGGTCGTGGTAAGTAGTAGGCACACCAGTCAAATCTACAGATGCATCAGAGCAGACAACAGGATTTGGGGAAACAGAAGTTGAAGGTATGGCAGAACACAGGCAGTTAGTGAGACAGTGCTGATCCCATTCAATAATCCTTCCCTTAGCCCAATCAATGTGTGGGTTGTGAGTACGTAGCCACGGGTAACCCAAAACCAGAGGTGTAGAAGGAGAGGATATTACCTTAAACTGGATAAGTTCACGGTGGTTTCCGGAGGTGATTAAAGTCACAAGGGGTGACTGTGCCGTGACTGAGGAGATGATTTGTCCATTTAGAGCATAGGCAGTTAACGGTTCCTCTAGCGGCTCCAAGCAGAGTCCCAGCTGTTCAGCTAGCTCCTGGTCTGAAAAGCTATCCTCCGCACCAGAATCAATGAGAGCCTGGAGAGGCAATGTCATAGAACTAACACAGAGCTTGGCGGGAATAAGAAAACGAGTCAAGGATGGGGTTAGAGATGATTGCTGTGGACTCGTCAGGACCCCCAATCTTACTGACGAGCCTCCCAGTTTGGACGTACTGGGCAGTTGGGAATGCTATGCCCAGTCTTTCCACAATACAGGCATTGGCCTGCACCTATCCGGCGCTGACGCTTCTCCAGAGAAAGTCTAGCACGACCCAGTTGCATGGGCTCCTCCTGAGAAGAGGTGCGCACGCTGGACGACGGGGGAAAAGAGGGAGGTCTAGACACAGAGTGAGCAGAGTAGGAGGAAGAACTGGGCTTACTGAGTGAGACTGGTGAATCCCTCCGTGTTCGCTCAGCTCGGCGCTCCCGCAGACGACCGTCCAAACGAGACACTAAGGAGATCAGCTCTGAGAGATCCGCTGGAACGTCTCGTGCTGCCAATTCGTCCCGAAGCTGGTCCCTTAATCGCCTTGAGAGCCGCCTCGTCCCATCGAGCCTCTGCAGCGAGTGTGTGAAACTCGATGGAGTAATCAGCCACTGTCCGGCTTCCTTGTTGCAGGCTAAGCAGCTTATTCTCGGCGGAGCCAGAGGAGTTGGGATGATCAAAAACAGCTGAGAACCGATCAGAGAAGCCCTCAAAACGTAGAGTGTCAAAATCCACCGAAGAGTTTAAAGCCTCTGCCCAGGTTAAAGCTCTCCCGCGGAGCAACCCCAAAACAAAATTAATCCTTGTTGCTTCAGCAGCAAATGCAACAGGACGCTGGCGAAAAACCTTGTTACATTGAAACAAAAAACCTCTGCATTTCTCCACATCTCTGTGAAATGGCTCAGGATCGGTGATAGGAAAATCCTGGCGAGGAGGGGGCAAAAGGGCTGGACTGGGAGTAGCCTGAAATGCTACCGTTGAGGTAGTGAGAGTGGAGATCTGGCACGCCAACTCGGAGACATGATGATCCATGGACCGGTTACTATCAACCAACGCTCGGATGAGCTTTTTGTGTTCACCCAGGAGGGAGCCCTGACTTGACAGGGCATGAAGGATTGGGGTAGAATCCGCTCCGGATCCTGCAGGGTTCATTCTTGGCCAGTTCTTCTGTTACGCTCCTCGTAAAGAGACTCAAAACTTGAACCCGCTATGCAAGAACACTTGGGACGGAGACTTAGGTGAAGTGTCAAAAAGACTGGATTTATTTAAGTCCTCAAAAAACAGGCAGGAGACAAAGTAAACTCTCAACAGAGTGGGAAGAACGTGGAGCAGGGCTGAGACGGAGGTTGGGCTGGACGTGGCAGGCAGGACGGAATTAAATATGGAGTTTCTGGAACAGGCACAAAACAGAACAGGATTAGTATATGAAAAAATCCAACTGGAAGAGCATACAAAAAGACTAGCAATTCTAGTCAGCCGGAACTGGAGTTTACCACTGTGAGTATACGAAGAACTGGCGAAGTCTGATGATCGAACCGGAGTTTTAAGCAGCAGCAGGTGAGTAGTGGTAATCAGTGATGATGAGAAACAGGAGTGGAGGTGAGTTGGCGGGAAACGGAAAGTAGGTCAACCACGCCCAGCCAGGAAGACAGACAAACAGAAAAAAGGAGAAGGAGATACTGCAATTCCTCACACAGACAGCCACCAGCGGACAAATCCTCAGTGGCAGTTACACAGGCGGGGCAGGTTAACAGCCAGCAATTTTGGTGCTGTGCTGCAGTCGGGACTTTCATCCACTCCATGCGCGTCCCTCATGAAGAGGGTGCTTGGGGGGTACAACTTGGACGGAGTCATGGCTGTCAACTGGGGGGTTGTAAACGAGGCCGAAGGGGTGAAGGTTTTTGTGGAGGCCTATCAAGTGACAGTGTTCGAGTCTGGTCTCTTTGTGAGTGAGTCGGGTGTTTTGGGAGCATCACCCGATGGACTTGTGCAGCCATCTGCCCTGCTGGAGGTGAAGTGTCCACACAGCCAGAGGAACATGACCATCGCGGAGGCAGTCCAGTTACCATCCTTCTGTCTCCGTGAGGAGGGTGGGTCATATATTCTCAAGGAGAATCACCCATACTGGCACCAGGTCCAAGGGCAGCTGCACATCACAGACCGGAGTCTCTGCTACTTTGTTGTGTGGACCACGAAGGAGTCGATCATCATCCTCATCCCCAAAGACCCTGCATGGCATGGAAATCTCCTCCTCCTGGAAAAATTCTACACCCAGCATATGCTCCCTGTGTTGGCCAGTAGAGAGGAGGACATTTAAATAAACATACTCTTAACACCCTCGGACTCTGCGTTGTGTTTCGTATGTGTGATGGGGTGTTATGCAGAGGGGAGGATAACAGGACACAGCAGATTGGGATTGTGGTGGAGATGCTGAGCAGTTATTTAATTGTTGCATGTAATTATTATTATACTGCATGCTTCTTAGTTATTCCATCTTTTGCTGTAACATGGATCTGTATGTAACTCTATTTACTTGCTATATCACACTTCCTTCTACATCATACACCATCATTATACATGATGCTGTATATAGGATATATATATATTTGTATACATATCTGTAAATTGTATAATTTAATTTTTCATATTTGGGATTGTTGGAAACGTCTTTTTGATCTCTGTCTATAAACACAAACTGAGTAAGATTGACAATAAAGTTGACTTTGAAAAATATATATATTCTTTATGAAAATAGTTGACTGTTGGAGAAATGAATCCAAATGAAACGTTGGACTGAACTACAACTACGCCTTTAAATCTCTACGGACTGTTTTTCAGTGGGATGGCAAGTTCCTATCTTTAAACATTTATTAGTTTTTTCTCAGAACAGATTTGATTTTCTGAAGTTAATTTAACTTTGCCGACCATTAGGCTTGGATTTTCGTCATTTTAGGGGCAAGGCCATTTGGCCTTCCCGTTCACATTTTTTTTAAGGGCACAAAGGCAAACATGACAGGGCACAAAGGCCGTTTGGTTAAATGACGCTGGTCAATCAACATGACTGAAAAGTGTAGCACTAACGTCAACACCAGTCGTTTTACAAATGGCTGAATAGCAATAGTGTTTCTTAAACGTATACGTTAAGTTCAGCCATAAACCACATAAGTCAGTCATGTATTATATCAAAACCGCTTAGCAAGAAAAATACTAGATTCAAAGGTGACCTGCTAGCTTGTAGAAGCAACACTTTCACTTTCCCTCCTCACCTCATACCTCAAAGACCGTACCTACAGGGTGACTTGGAGAGGGTCTGAGTCCGACCCTTGTCAATTAACTACAGGGGTCCCTCAGGGCTCTGTTCTTGGTCCCCTCCTCTTCTCCCGGTACCCAAACTCGCTCGGATCAGTCATTAGCCCTTATGGTTTTTCATACCACTGCTACGCTGACGACCCCCAATTAATTCTGTCCTTTCCCCGCTCAGAGACCCAGGTCGTCGCACGCATCTCTGCTTGTCTAGCTGACATCTCTCAGTGGATGTCTGCTCATCACCTCAAGCTCAACCTTGACAAGACTGAGTTGCTCTTCCTTCCGGGAAAAGATTGTCCCACTCTTGACCTAACAATCAACATCGGCACCTCAGTTGTTTCCCCGACTCAGACTGCAAGGAATCTGGGTGTGACCCTAGATAACAACCTGTCCTTCACTGCAAACATCGCTGCTACAACCCGTTGCTGCAGATACACGCTTTACAACATCAGGAAGATATGTCCCCAGCTGACACAGAAAGCGACGCAGGTTCTGGTCCAGGCTCTCGTCATCTCACGCCTAGACTACTGCAACTCCCTCCTGGCTGGTCTACCTGCATGTGCCATCCGACCTCTGCAGCTCACCCAGAATGCAGCGGCTCGTCTGGTCTTCAACCTTCCTAAATGTTCCCACACCACTCCGCTCCTCCGCTCCCTTCACTGGCTTCCGGTAACTGCTAGAATCCACTTCAAGACACTGGTACTTGCTTACCATGCTGCCAATGGATCTGGCCCTTCGTACATCCAGGACATGGTTAAACCGTACACCCCAGCGCGTGCACTACGCTCTGCATCAGCCAAACGACTCGCTGCACCCTCGCTGCGAGGGGGACCCAAGTTCCCATCAGCAGAAACACGTGGGTTTGCTATCCTGGCTCCAAGATGGTGGAATGAGCTCCCCATTGACATCAGGACAGCTGATAGCTTGCACATCTTCCGGCGCAAACTGAAAACTCATCTCTTTCGACTCCACTTCGAGCGATAGATTTATTAACAAAGCACTTATATACTAATAAAGGACTGGCTTATCTAAAGCCAGTTGAGTAGCACTTGAAATGTTTGGCTCTATGAAACCTGATGTACTTATGTGATTCTGTTTTCTTCAAGGTTGTGTCTTCCTGGTCGAATGTACTTATTGTAAGTCGCTTTGGATAAAAGCGTCAGCTAAATGCAATGTAATGTAATGTAACACTAGATGTAGACCCCTTGAAGGGAAGACGTTAGCGCTATCCAAACTAGCTAGCTATCGCTAGTTTTCATGACAAAATGTAACGAGTCGACTTTAAATAGGCTAATACAATGGTAATTACCTATCAATAGTACTTTCTATAAACACGTAAATGTTAAGTCCTTTCAAATACTACCACATACTTCAGTTAAATCATATCAAAACAGCTTGGTCCGTTTGCTTACCTGTGCTTGTCTTGCTCCCGCGGCTGAGGAGGAGGCTGTCGGGCCCCTACAGGCATTTCTGACGGAACAATCACAGCAGAGCAATCGCTCTGATCCACAGACACGGAACTATCCTACTGCGCGCACTAATATGACTTTACTAGCATTGTTTACACGGCATGTCTGACGGAACAATCACAGCAGAGCAATCGCTCTGATCCACAGGCACGGGACTATCCTACTGCGCGCACTAGTATGACTTCACTAGCGTTGTTTACACTGGAACTTTTGACAGGGGCACAAAGGCCACTTTGGCCGTGAATTGCATTTTTTTTCACAGGGCATCACGGCCAAAGTGCGGGGCAACGTCGGCCATGGCCGTCGTGGCCGTCGTCAAATTCCCACCCTGCCGACCATGTAAGGTCATTATTAAAAGGTACAATCAATTTGTTTAGGGTTGACTAAAATAATGAAAAACATTCATTTGGATAATTTACTGACAGAATAAGAAACTCAATTATGCTCTACTCACCTGTTCCCCTTTTATAAAGTGAAACAGTTGAAACGATAGATTTTAGTAAATTTAAAAACAACCTTCTCCAAAAGCTATCAAGGAATATACCGAATACTTGTTTTAGAACTTTATTACATATTTTTATATAGTTTGAATGATCCATAATTGACAGAAGCTTGTGTTTACACTGACCTGTTACTCATATATTAATGTCTTTGTAACTTCAGCAAACCACTACCTCACTAATTTATTTCATTCATCACGATTCAGTAAACTAAGTGATACATGAACCAGTTTGAAAACAGCTACTGTAAGCTCCCTTTCTCTTTTGTCCATACACTTGGCCCTTTCTCTTTTCCATGTGGAAAATGGCAGCTGCATATTCTGCTTTTCTCATCTGGCTCCCTGTCTGCTCGTCTACAATGAGAAAATGATATGATTAATTACTAATAATCATGTAAACCTGTTATTACCAATATTTCACAAATTATTCATGTAAACTTAAGAGCACAGCTGTATGTTGAGTATGTCAACTTTGCTTGGTCCATCTTACTGGGGGGCAGCTACATGGATGTTGGTGCAGTCCACAATCATTGCGCAGTTGAAGGCAGAATGAATTTATTATTGACTCAGAATGAAGCACAACTTCATGTCATACAATACATTGACTTTATTTGTAATTATGTAAAAAAATATGAGCATTGATTAGCAAGCAGGACCTGCAGGAACAGAGAATGGTGATGGATGGAGCTGGGAAGAGAGAAGAATAAAGAAAACAGATCAACTTTATTATCGGATATTAAAAATTCAATTTCAAAACAAGTTGCCGCTCCTACAGTTTTCTAGTATGTAAAGATGATTTCACATGACCTATGCAAAATATCACACTCAATACATGTGTGTCTCTGGGGGGTGCATTGTGCCTTTGATGTATATAAATAATATACCATAGCCAAATACTATTACGTACAGTAGAAATCAGGTTGCCAGAGCAGGTCAGTCCAGTGTGCATGTTCCTCAGGGTCTCAGCAGTTACAGGTGAGGTAAAGAAAATAAAAGAGAAAAAGGTCAGTAACAACACTTTAAAGTAACAACACTTTGAATAATTATCTCTTTTAATAATTTTCTCTCAGTAATCACTCAACTACTGTCTTTCCAACAAACAGATTGACTCACCCTCACTATCATCACAATGAAACACGTCCAGAAGAATGTCTTGCAAAGCTGCCTGCCTGCCTACCTTCCTTCGACTCTCTCTGAACTGCCTGATCTTTTAATGTTCAATGTCAACCATTTGTTGACGGGGGGCGGGTGGCGCAGTGGTCTGTGCATCTGATCATCAGATCAAGCGGGGTGCTGGGGAACTCCAGTTCAAAACCCGCTCCTGCCGCCACTGCGTCAGGCCGTTGTGTCCTTGGGCAAGACACTTCACCCGGATTTGCTCCACAGTACATGTATGATACTAATGTGTACTTGTAAAAGCGCCTCGATGATTTTCGAGGCGTGAAGATGGACGGTGTGGCGCAGTGCGCTGTGCAATGATCAAGGGGTGAAACCCGCCGCTGCTGCGTCTGTAAAGCCGTTGTGTCCTTGGGCAAGACACTTCACCTTGCTCCTGTGGGTATTGTCCACAGTACATGACAATTGCATGTATGATATGTGTAATGTGTATTTGTAAAGCGCTTTGAGCATCTGGAAAAGCGCTATAATAAATGTAAGGAATTATTATTATTATTTGTGCAGATAGCATTAAGTAGAAAAGATCGCCGATGCTAATGTGCCGTTAGCCTACCTCCCGCCCCCTTAGCACCTGGCTGGTAGAGGGGGCGATAGGCTACTCTTCAAATGGTTCACAAAATACTTACCATCATGACTACTCTTACTGTTTAACATTTGGGTTTACTTCATGTTAAGGCTAATACAAATGACAAGGCTAAGTAATGTGATGCTAACTAACGTGCTCGCTACTAGCTAGGTAGCTAACTTGACTATGTTCCATGCAAAACATGTATATTACCCTCTATGATATTACCTGATATGTTTGGTCCAACGACTCCTGGTCCTTTCATCAGACGGGAAGCGATAGAACGAGCAAGCAAAGTGTATGATCACTTTTGTGATTACAACCTGGTACAAAGCATACAGGCATCTTGTAAAAGTGAATTTATTGGAGCAATCTCTTATATTTATTGGAGGGAATAAATCAGTTATGAGATCTTCTTCTTCTTCTTCTTCTTTGCTTTAATTGCGAGTCGCAACCAGTCTTGGAGCATTATCGCCTATGACATCACTTACGCGACCCAGAATGGGATTTGGGATTTGTAGTCTTTCTAGTTGCGTATTTTTCATAGTCTTATATCTCAACAGTTTTACGACAAACTGTGACTTTTTTTTACATGGAAATTATTGTTTAAGATTGACAAACATCATATGTGTCATTCGTGGCACAATTCAAACGGGATCAAAAGATAACTTTTCTCTCTCCATTGACTTCAATGTATAATTTTCCGCTTCCGGGGTCCCATGGACCGGAAGTAGATGGGCGTGACTTCGCCTCTCTATGTAATTACATACACGATATATATCGCCCCCCTTGACAGTGAAACGCCAAGCGTGAGGCTTTTATTAGCTTTTATTAGTTTCCTTTTATCAGCTAAATTACATCGAGAGCAACAGGTGTGAGTTAAACAATACAATAGCCTATTGTGCTAATTCCACGTTGTTACAACATGCTACGCAGCGGCAGAAACAAGAAAAGTTGGCATATAGAATTGACACGGAGAGGGAGAGAGAGAGAGAGAGACAGAGAGAGAGACACAGACACAGACACAGGTAAACAGAGAGAGACTGATACAGCACACAACAGGTGGCCTGTGTCTCTTATGTCATACAAAACACTTTTTCAAATGACTATTACAAAATATATTCAAAACTCACTATTCACTCTTCAGGTGGGTCGTGTGACTCTGGCACCTGTTCGACTTGTACCTCAATGCGAGGGCGTTTAAGAACAAATCTATCCATTCGAAATATACAATTAATCCTAGAAGTTCTGCTGTCTGTCTGCAATTTACTCTGCGCGAGTTTGGGGACTTTTCACTGTGAACGTGACATATCAGTAATGCATGACGCAGCAGACCCAACGTTTTGTTTCTCTGATTGGCTGTAGGTCTGTTCAAATTGTATTCGGAGGCATTTTGATCTGACCGCGGCCGCGCTGATATTATAACGCCAGAGAATTTTCACACCTTTAGTGTATAAAACTCCCCCACTACTTACACACTGTGTCCACACAGCAGCTTTAAACAAATCTTCCAACGCTTCCAACGCTTCTCTGCCCATTGACTTTGAATGGGGATGACGTCACTTTGCCTCGCCTTTCGCCGAACTGCATTGTGGGGGAGCGAAGCGAAGATTTCCAGGATTTTCAGGATTCAAAAGTTGAGCAATGTTCAACTTTTGAAGCTGAGCTGGAAGCGTCAGCCAATCAAATCCCGTTTATGCAAATCTGACAGTAGAAGCGCTAGCCAATCAAACCGCGTGTAAGCAGGGAGAACCAGACCGCAGTTCATTTCCTCATATTCCAAACGAGAAATTACGGTAGCAAATCACCCGGTTCTTTACGACCAGAACTATTAACGGGATACAAACCGGAGGAACCAGGCATGGAGGGAGGTGGCAGAGACAGTGGGTGAAACTGGTAGGTTTTTGCCTGTTTGGGGAGTTTATATATATATATATATATTGCTCGCATAAAATCCCCGGGGTTTTTTGCTTTGTATGTCGGGGGCGGGAGATTCATGTGATTGGTTGTTGGTCGCGTTGCTCGCAAAAAATCCCCAAGCTTTCAGACACGCCCAGCTCCAAGATTTTTGAAAAGCTGCTGTGTGGACGTACCGTTAGACTATTCCTTGCACCCCTCTAGCATAAGCCCGAATGGTCTCAACCATATTGCGTCAGTAACGTGCACTTGTTGTTACAGCAGGATCAGTTTGTGTGTTATGGACACGACCGGTAGATTTTCGCAATCCATGTTCTCAACATGCTTACTTTAACATACTTTTTCATGGTCGGGCTAAGGTAGGGCTAAGCCATTTCTTGGTATGGCTGTAGCCTACCCCAGCCATACCCTGGCGCCGCCACTGGTCTGTTACCTGTTTCTCAAACACCTGCATGATCAACACCCTGCCCTCTGTAGTTATTCTGTGTCCTGCTCAGAAGGGACATTCTCTGCAGACAGAATGTGTTTGTATTATTTATTCATTTTTTTGTGTCTGTATTTATTGCAATTCTGATTTACTATTCATTATTTAATAATCAAGAGTATGATTATGGTGTCTGTTGAACATTGGAAAATATTCATGAGGCTTAATGTTTCAGGGAAAACTCAACTAAGGCCATGGTTCCCATCTACATGAGACTGCATGACATTTAAAATATAAAGTGTTTTTTGCTGACAAACTCACGTAACTTGCGTGATCAGCGTTTGTGGGTGATCACGACTGGTTGTTTCAGCCGGAGGTGCGTCACTCTGAATGTTGAGTCTGTGAGGAAATGTGGGACAGCAATCTCCTTTTCTTTTATAAAGGATGGCCCAGTGTGTCTGCTAAAGGAGATAATAAAGGAAGATGCTTGTTCAGAAGTATTCATACTGTAATTCCCCTCTGTATAATGTGTGCGACACAGGACATATACTTGCAGGGCAAATGCTTGTGTGGTAGTATTCATATTGCAAGCACTATCTGTTCCACAGTGATGACCTGGTCTGCTATCTCCCACTCCTGTGCAATATAAACGATGTAATTGTAATCCTGTAATAATATACAAACTAATCAGTTTCCTAGCAAACAGATAATTAAAATGGTGGGAGAACACAATGAGCGGAAGCAATGTCAGACATGACACCTGTTTAGAGTCGGCGAGGTCCTGATAATTTATTCCGGTAAATTACTCTGACCTACTAATTGACCTGACCGAAGTTATTGAGTCTATGTAAGTTTACTGCTTGGCTCAGATCCACCAACGTCAGCAAGATCTCACCTCTATTAACTCCCCAAAGAACCAGGTTCAATTAACTGCTGTTTCAATTCAGACAACTCTTTTTTAATCTGTTTAAGGGATCCCGAAGGATTTTGATATCAGTAAATGGAGTGTGTTCCTACCTAAGTGTGTGTGTGGCAGGGTGCAGTCTTACCTTTGAAGCAGGAGAGGAGAGCACAGATTTTCTTTTAGTTGTCCCAATCCAACAGGTGAGATCAGTTTATTTGAAGAAAAATAGGTCCAAACTAATACAGGGTTTTT
Organism: Gymnodraco acuticeps; assembly: GCF_902827175.1. Taxonomy (NCBI): domain Eukaryota; kingdom Metazoa; phylum Chordata; class Actinopteri; order Perciformes; family Bathydraconidae; genus Gymnodraco; species Gymnodraco acuticeps. The sequence continues at coordinate 102,161 of NW_022990842.1, forward strand.
ACCTTCTCTCTTTACAACATTATAATCATACTAAAAAAAAAATGATGCTGTGATCATGTTCAAATATGAAACTTTAATTCACAGTCTTACATTTATTACCAAAATGTTTAACTTCAACTGCCCAATTCAGTTGTGACATTTTAAAATCTCCCGATAGAATTTAGAGGCATTTCCTCATAAAAAGACCGGTGACAATAAACATCTGAATTCAAACTTTCATTTTCACCCAATCAATTCACATCAGGTTCATACCTTTTTTCCGACACAGACGGCGGGTACTAACATTCAAAAACACACACCTATCTCCCGCAGGTATTCGGAGGAAGATCCTCACGGTGGCAGTTACTAATCACAAACACACTCCTATCCGACACAGATGGCGGGTACTAACATCCACAAACACATACCTATCTCCCGCAGGTATTCGGAGGAAGATCCTCATGGTGGCGGTTACTAATACTCACAGACACATCTCCCATCAAATCATTCCACTCAGCATTCCAACCAAGAAATTCACTCAGCATTCAAAGAAATCCACTCAGCATTTCAACCAACAAATTCAAGAGATATTTACCAAGTTTGAGAGAACTTTTACCGAGAGCTATTAACCCAGCTCTGAAGGACAGAGCCTACCGGGAGAGAGTATACCAGGGGAAACCCCCCTCTCTCTCGCGCTCTCTCAAAAAACCAGTCTCTTTATGCTAAAAAAACCGGATCGAAACCCCAAAAAAACACCTCCTCTATTCCCAACCAACATCTTCTATTGGCTATGGCCTAACACACACCTTCCCATGTTTGTGTAAAAAAAAACTAAAACATGACTAGACATTTTCTATGGCTATGACATAACCACCTTTTTGAGGCCTCAATGTGTTTCTCCTTAAGTCAGGAGCCCCCCTCCCTGTGCACCCTTGTGAGAGGAGAGGGAAAAAACTGCCTACTCTCTTATCAGAGAGTAAGGCATAAATCATTTATAGGTCTTACACTCAACTTAACAAACCACTGGTGTTTTGTTTATGCTGTAAATATAGAAAAACCTAAAATATGAAGTATTTTCATTGTGGGTTATACAAGAATATAATTGATTATAACTAACTTTCGTTTTAAGTATTCACTTCATACTATGAAGATCTCAACACACCCTAGTATAATTTTAGAATAAAATGGGAAACAAGATTTTCATTGCCATTTCTACACTGTAGCTTATGTGCAAATTACATTAAAAACTTTGATCAGGTCAACAAAAGCCAGAATCTTGACACAATATTTATTTTGTATGTATTAGTTGTGTTTTGTAATGCTTTGATTCCTAAATGGCTCTAGCAAACAGGACACATTGAATAAGACAGTGTCCCAACTACACACAGATACAAAATTGATACTGATTTTCTTCCAGAAAGTTTATTTGAGGTGAAATGACTACCAGCTGATTAAACCTTAAGTCATGCTGAATCACAGTGAAGACAAACATAAGCGCATTATATTCTCCAAGGTTAAAACTCCAATTATTATACAGTTATATTTATGACTCCTGTATTCATTTCCAGTAGTAGTATTCAGAGTCCCATGTGTATTTGAAGTGACATCTGTCCTTGTTTGATAATAACTGTCAGTGACACTGAGTGAGTGCATGCATCAGTGTGATAACAGACAACCCAACAGGGACTGCAGAATCACGCTTTGAATAGAGAGAGTAGGGTCCAGCTGAGGTCTTCCACACACACCTCATCACACTGAGTGCTGCTTCCTCCCCCACCACATCTGGCAGCACACTGAGGCCGACAGCATCATTTAACTAAGTTATGAAACAAATACTCTTGAGCAAAACATACAAATGCACTGAAAGATATAAGCACCTTTTTAGAAAAATACAAATGATTTTCTTTCCTAAAAGCCTAATAAATTGTTGTAAAACCATAAATATATGTGCCTTGTGTAATAGCAGTGTAGGGAGTTATAGTCTTTAATGTAAGGTATACTGTACACACTGATGGATCTGCACTGAGACTCAAATTATACATTTTCAATTGCTCTTCTTTGGGATCAAATTGTAGCATTATATTTCTAACATTTATATTTATTTGGCAATAAATTGCGCCATAAAAATGGATAATATCCATGGTAAGAACACTAACTAGCTACCATTACATGTTAATTAGCTTTTTAACGTTTAGTTACACAATATTGACGTAAGTCATGATCAAATCTAAATTCAGCTGTGCTTGGTTCATGATAACACTAGCTAAACTGCTGCATGTCCTGAGGAAATCAAGTGTTGCAATTAAACACTTAGATGTAAAAACTTGTGGAAGCATTTTTAATATTTGTTTAATATTATCTCAATAACAGAAAATATTTCATTTTTTGCTCTATACTTTCAGGTTAACTTACTTTAACTAACTAACTAACTAACAATTAGGTTTATGGACTGGGAGCAACAGAACTGCAGAGCTAGCAGGCTAGCATCGCAGAGCAGCATTGCCTGGCTTCCTAGCCTAGCTTGTTAGCCTTTCTTAGCTTGGTAGCGACATCACAGACTTAACTACCATTTACATAATATAGCTGATATTTATGCGCTGTCACCAGGATTACTGACAGATACTGGAATTAACAAGCAACAAATTGCTTTAGCAAAGCTCTTTTTCAAACTTCGAATTAAGAAAAAAGTTAGTCAAGGGTAAGCACTTAAGAGTGACAAATCACAGTTGAAACTTTTCAACTCCTGTCCACCAGTATTTGTAAATAGGACAGAATAGAGCCCAATGTACAGGATAGAGGCTCTAGACTCCCTTCTTCACACCACCGCTGGAATCCCAACCACTTCGTCCTGTAACAGGCTGTGGTGGATCCTGCTCTTGCTGCCTGGATAGTCTGTATAACTTTGTCAGACAGTCCACCCCGTCTCAGCCTGACCCTCTCAGGAGCCAAGCCTGGAGAAGTTGGCCCAGAGTGGGTAACGCCCCTATTGCACCTGCTTCCTGAGACAGCGCTCCTCACCAGCACATGTCTGCCCTGTAGTAAGGGTTTGAAGTGTTGTAGGACCAACCCTACTGCCCGCAGCTCTAGAAGGTTGACGTGCCGAGTTTCTGTCAGAGGCCAGCCACCACCAGAGTTGGGTGTAACGTGTTACTGTAATAATATTACTTTTGTCGGTAACGGAGTAGTGTAATGCGTTAACTTTTATAATTCAGTAATTACACTACAGTTACTAACATTGCCTCGACACGCGTTACTTCGTTACTTTTATAAAATCAGTCATAATCACACTGACAGACAAGAGGGGTTTCCGCCGCAGATTTATATGTACGTATTCTGGGCGACATGCGCGTCCACATCTCCACGTGCAGTGCTGCATAAACATGGCTGAGTCAGCGATAACTTTCGAGGGGTGGAGCTATGCCCATTACTTTGAGTTCATCCGAAGAATAGACAGGAATGTGACGGTGAGGTGCAAACTGTGTCCAGGCCAGAAGCTGTTATCCACTGCTGGAAACACCACGTCAAACCTCAACAAACACCTGCAAAGAACACATGCTAAGGTGAAGCTAGTAGCTAAGGACCCCCGAACCAGAGTGAGGATGTTGTGAGTGCGCCGCCGACTCCGAAGCTGCAAAAATTAGAATTTGGAGGAGCGGTAACCAAAGCAGAGATGGACAGGCTTGTAGCATCCTTCATAGTAGAGGAAATGTAGCCCATTTGCACAGTGGAATCACCATCCTTCAGAGATATACTGCGCAAAATACAGATAGCAAGAGACAGAGGACAGCCATGGTCAGATAGGAAAACATTCAGGATCTGGATCAGTCTTATGCGACAATGGAAACTGAACTAAAGAGAACATTTGAAACTTTAGCAGTCTGCGTGATCTGCCTGTAGGGAGGGGCGGGCCGGCCCTGCGAGTAAAGTAACGAGGAAAGTAACGAGTAGGAGGTCACCTGCCCCAGCGGAGCTCCCCTCAGCAGATGCTTTGGGGACCCCCAGTATTGGAGGTTGCCCTCCACTGAGGGGGGGATGGTCACCAGACGTCGTTTGTGCCTCTTGGGATCTAAACGAAGGCCGGCAAACCACGTGCATGTGCAGTAACCCCAGTGTACCACGAGGTGAGCAGCCGCCATGAGACCCAGAGTCTGCATGATGGTCGCGGCTGTCACCGCTGCCCCCCGTCGCAGTCTGAAAACTGGATGCTTGTCTGCTCTCTGACAGGGTGGCACGTAGTCTGCCTGCATCGAGCAAAATCCCCAGATACTCCACCTGCTGGTGAGGTATGGGACTGCTCTTCTTCCAATTGACCGCAAACCCCAACTTGGTTAGGTGTAGGATCAATTGGGCTGTGTGGAACATTGCCCATTCCCTCGACCTGGCCATGACTATGAGGTCGTCCAGATAAAAGAAAACCCTCATGCCATGGTCGCGAAGCGGCTGAAGCGTTGTGGCCACACATTTGCTGAACATGCGTGGGGATAGGGAGTAGCCGAACGGCAAGTCTGTTGTACTCGTAGGCTATCCCTTGGAAGGCAAAACGCAAATACTTTCTGTGCTTTGGAGCAATTTTGACATGACAGTAAGCGTCCTTCAGGTCGATGGTTGTGAACCAATCGCCCGGCTGCACCAGTTCCAGTAATTGTTTTTTGGTTAACATATGGAACTTTTTGCAGGCAATGTGCTGATTCAGGATGCAAAGATCCATAATGGGTATGAATTCTCCTGTCTTCTTGGAAACCAGGAAGTACATGGAGTAAAGCCCCTTTTCTCTGTCCTGAGAGTGCACGACAGACATAGCCTGTTTTTGCAACAGGGCCTGAATCTCTGTTGAAAGGAAACATATCTCCTCCTTGGATGATAGATTTGCCTCTCTTAGACCCCTGAATGGAGGAGGTGTCCTGTCCATCCACTCTGTCAGTACACAGCTGAGCTTCCAATCCCCATAAAACTGTGTTAGGGGACATGCAAGCAGCTGTGGAGCAGCAGCTAAGAAGCTGTGGTACTCTCTGGTGGCCCACTCCGCCGCCAAACCTTCCGTAAAAGGAAGTTTGGCCCATGGGAGGCTGACATAGAAAGGGCCGAGCCTCTGCTGAGGTCTTTGAACGCACAACGGCCAGCTCTCGCTCCGTAATAATGCTGTGACCACACTGACGGTGAAATGCATTAATCGGAGCTATCACACTAGGCGTGGTGTGTTTTCTGACAACAACACGCCGGCTATAATGTCCCTGCACCCGCACAGTGCTTTGACAGCACTTTGACAGCACTTTCTGCGGTTTATCACACTCACATGCGCGCGCCCACCGGCTGCCTCCTTTACTGGAGTTACAACGGAGGCGGCAAATGGGGAACCGTGTCTCACAATGGGTGCCCAGTAGGGATGTGCATCTCCATCACTGAGGCGATGCAATGCGCATCTCGATACGTTTCCAACAATACGATACATTAACGATACATTTGAAACACCAGGCGATGCGATACGATACGATTCACCCCTGTTGTGATACAGTTAGATACGATTTGATTCAACATTATGCGATTCGGGGCAATATGATGTGATTCAACACGATGCAAAATAATGATACTTCAATATGGTGCGACAGAGGATTTTTGTTTTATTCCTTATATGCAGCAAATCATACATTATCAAAAAAGTGCTTTACATATTTGGTTCTCTCTACTAGTACTGCACATCCCATCGTGCCGTTTCTTTTTTTACCTTAAAAAACTCACCAGAGTAGGCTACAATTGTATAACACAGTGGTTCTCAAACTTTTTTCAATAATGAAAAAAATATATATATATATTCCGCCAAGTACCCCCTGATCAGCGCAAAAACTATTTGTTAGGGACAAAATGCCTATATAAAGAGGTACAGCGCTGCGCCATCAGTGTCTGATTTATTAAAACAACCTTGTAACTGAGAAACACTTAAATGCTACATTTCAAATGTTTACAATCCATCACTAAATTCATGGCAAACCAATTTTAACATCATGCAATAACACTCAGACGACATTAGTTGCATTGAACTGATTTTATTATCCAGAGTTTCTGTAAACCTTTGAATAAAGTAGTTAATCTACTATTAGTAGTTTGTTTAAATGCATTAATTATGTTTTGTTTTTTTCATGAACATAAAATAAATCTCACGTACCCCCAGCAGTACTCCAACGTACCCCTAAGGGTCCGCGTACCCCCATTTGAGAACCACTGGAACACCTCACAGTTAAACAATGTAAGGATGCATTGCCCATGATTAAAAATGTGCAAATAACAACTACCATAGAGCAATGCCCATACAGCTGCTGACTGATGTGATTAACACTCATTCATAGGCTAACTCACCAGTGAGCAAAAAGCAGTGGTTTCTATATGAACAATAAAGAATACAAAGAACCTTTCACAAACAGGTATTTCATAACTGCTTACAGTAAGGAAGACATTTAAACTGTTATTGGCAGTCACAGTCTGCTGTAAACTAAACACCACTCTCTCTGACAGAACACCTCACTGAGTGATTGAACTCATATGTCTAACTTTCAGGTTTCTCTTTTCAGCCGCAGACCCCATGTCGCCTCTTTATGTGCGTCGCTAAGTTCCTCATACTACTTGTGTACTTTAAAGCGGGACGGCATCGTTTACAATTTGCGAGCGATTTTTCAAGTTGTCCGTCTTTCTTGAAAAATCCGAAGTGTTGCCAAACGTTTGATTTGTAGGTGTTTTTCGGTGCGCTGTGTTTCTCTTTCTCCTCGACTTCCATGTTTGTTGATAACTGAGACTCGGCCTCCGTAGTGCGAAGCAAAGATCAAAGATTGTCTCTGCTGAGCGTTGACAGGATGAGAGGATATTATATGAATGAATCGTTTTTTTTACCGATGCAAATACACTACAATCGATGCATCGCGAGTTCAACCCAAACTGTAGCCGATGTGCACTCTTTCAACCGGTGCACTCGCATCTTGAACGTTTATGCCGGTGCACCGATGCGAATCGGTGAATCTTAACATCCCTAGTGTCCAGTTAATATCGTATGAAACGGATCTTGCCGAATTCAACGAGACATTATGGGGACATGTGGGATTGTGGAGAGAAATTACTCTTGCTCTGGGATAAATTCAATTGTTTTTATTAAATGCATTTGTCACACACACACACACATCACTTTCTATGACATTACAGTGGGAGGGGGCCGAAGAACTCGCCCTCGCGTCTCGGTGGTTGGTGAGTATGGAGTCAGATTTGGGTCAATATTCTACCGCGCAATACAAGCTACTCACGAGCGGAAATTATGGAAAGCCATTTGCGTCATGATTTGCGCGTATTTTCGGGGAGGTCCGTATAAGTTCAACGTTTCTGTAACCAATCAGTGAAGAATAAAGCCAGACCAAAGCAAAAGTTCCTGACATTGTGAGGCTGTGAATTGTACATTATTCCAGATTCATGGTACTATGTATTAATTTGCCTTTCAATATAATAAATATATCAATCAATATAATCTGCCTTCATTGTCTTTTAAAATAAAATTGCCTTAACCCTCTGGAGTGTGAAGTGAAGGGTATTTTCTCAATTTTTAGATGTCTCCTTAAATCACCTTTTAAATGTACTTCTTATAACATGGCATGGTATTATATATCAAAATGCTAGAAATGCAAAGTCACTCACCTTAGAGCACTGTTTTATGAGATACTTAGCTTAAAAATCCGATTTTTGGAAAACTTCAAAACTGTTGTGAAACACATGTACTCATGTCATCCATTTTTTTTGGTGTTTCAGATTTGGTTTACCAAAGTCTTTGGTTCACAAAAGTAGTGAAATATATGAATTACACTATATGCCTGAAAATGAAAATGCGTAAATTATAATTTAGAGTAAAATATTTCCATTCCTCTACTTTCACCACAGAAAAGTTACATCAGGACTGATTCATGACTTCATATTACATACCAAGGTTTATGTGATGTGTACAAATAGAAATTGAGCATTAAAACTTTTTTTTTCAACCAACTATTTATGTTAACATTAGAAACTGTAAAATCTCAATATTTACAATATCAGAACTTTTTCAACCAACTATTCATTATAAATGTAAAGACAAAGACAGGGGGAGCAGTGCCATGGTCTTTGTCTGTCTTCCAAGACAGTGGGTCTGGCTGCTGTGTAGGTTGGGGTGATGGTGCATGGGCTGCTGGTGGCAGTGTCGGAGGGAGGTAAGTGGGATTGTCCCGGGTTGATGCTGGTGGCTGTGTTGGAGGTAAGTGTGCTAGGCGAGACTTCTTTGCTGGCTGGGTTGAAGCTCCCCCTGGCTCCCCCCCATTTCGAACACTATATATATATATTAGCCGTACACTTTACGAATATAATGTTTTTTTATGGACAACTTTACCATTCAATCCTTGGCTCTTGGCAGTTCAGGCATTTATCAAACCTGGCAACTCCGGGCTTCCTGGCAGCTGTCAATCAAAGTCCAGTGGCTCCGCCCCAAAGTGTCAGAAACTTTTCACGCGCACGCAGACAGACTCCGCGAGCGAGTGAGGCTGACACTCGCAGGGGTTTAATCTGCTCGAGAGGGTCATTTAATGCGCGTGTAAAAGCACATTTCCCGCTCGTGAGTAGCTTGTTTTGCGCGCTAGAATATTGACCCAAATCTGACTCCATAGGTGAGGCACACAGCTCTTGCCGCCTCGGCCATATCCTGGTCCCCCATCTCCACCACTTCGAGCTCAGCCTGGTCATCAGTGTCATTGCCACGCGGTGAGATGTAGTGGGTTTTTAAATGGTCCCACCGGTTCTGGCGTCTGAGCCATGGGAGTGCCCGGCAGGCAGTGCAGGACGGTGAAGGCTCCACGCCGTCCACGACAGGCACGGGTCTCTTGAAGTGGCGACTCCATGGAGGTAAGATGCTTCTTCTTTTACTTGCTCTTTCTTTCCGAAATGTTTCTTTTTCTCTGTCAGGTGTTGTCTCGCTGGCTGAAGAGAAAAGGATGACAGTCAGGAGGCGTAGCTGCCTTATACACTGTGAGCCTGCGCGCGCATTCAGGTAGGCTCGCCCTGATTGGCCGGCTACGTTTATACAACTTCAGTGTGTGAACGCTCGCGTATCATTGATGAGAGTAGTACCCATAGAGTACAGTAGAGGGCGGAGCCTGTGTGAGATAGAACATCTTATTTTACCTGCCCCTTCTTACTAAAAAATAACAACAACAACAAATTAAATTTAACCATTATAAAAGCAATATATCGCTTACAAATACTGAAACATAAACCCCGAACACAATCAAAAGTCACCTTCATACTTTCTAATCACACTTTCTTTATGCATTTTCTTAAACATAAAAATATTCTTACAGCCCTTTAAATCATTCGGCAAATAATTCCACTTCTTTACGCCATCTACAGAGACTACTAAAGTAGTACGTGCAAACTGATGCTTAAAATATAATTTCTAGAGTCCACAAGAGTCCAGTTTGATAGCTGGTGTCCGACTTTACGAATGACACTCATGCAAATACAAGAAAAACATTTTATTAGCTCTCCACTATTGTGCCCACCATGTGTGGGAGGTAGGGTTGCAAAGGGGCGGAACATTACCGGAAATTTTCCATGGGAAGTTAAGCTGGGGAATTTTGGAAATATTCGATGCAAAATTAAAAAAATGTTTAAGTAGAACAGAACAAAATATTTGTTTCATTGAAGAACGAAAACAGGAATTTTGAGTTAAATATTACTCATCCCCCCCAACCCAACTCATTAAAAAAAGAACAAAAATGCACCCCCCATCCAAAAATTCCCACAAAGTCCCATTCAAAATGTTAAATGAAAAGAGCCCTTCTCCCTCCAAAAAGTCCCATGCAAACATTCCTTCAAGCAATCCTCTGCATTTTTGCTAAACCCTTTCAGTCAATGGGCTCTTCCTGGGCCTCATCAACATCACACTCTGAGTCTTCCTCTTCAGTGTCACTGTCCAGTCTTGATGAGGATGGCTCTGTGTCCGGCTCAAAGAGCCTTAGGTTTGCCCGAATGCCAACCAGTTTTTCCACTCTCACAGTTGTGAGCCTGTTGCGAACCTTTGTGTGGTCTCAATAGCCATGCAGTAAGCAGTGTGCTATGGCATGGATATTCAATTGTACTTGAATGGCATCTGTTTGTTTTAGTCAAGATTATGCTAACATATACTTTCCCCAACTATATTTAAGTTCCCTACGAAGAGCCAACCTTCAATTTTGAAAATTCTCAGTTTATTCCCATAAATTCCCGTTAATTCCGATGGAAAGTTTCCATCTTTGAAAATTCCCGGAATTTTGCAACCCTAGTGGGAGGTGTCCCCCACTACACTACGCTACACTCGTATTCTTGCTGTCATGTTCATCACCATGTTACTTTGCTGTCTATTTTGTTGTGTCAACCTGTAGTTTAAGATTGTATACGTATCATTTTGACCAATGTCGTGTGCCAACTGTAGGACTGAAATAAATATTATTGAATAACTACACAGCAAAAGGCAAGACTGGGCTTCATAGAATGTCACCATTAAATATCAGTTCAGCATGTATACTGAAACTGGACAAAATGTGGTTAAAAGTTAAACTTTTACAAATGTTCACTGTCAGAAATCTGTGCTTTCTGGATACATGTTGTGTAAATATCAGTTGCTTTAAAATCTGCAGAGGGTTTTTCTTTACGTATGCATCTCCCTGAAGACCTCCATACCTCCCATGATGCCTTGCAAGTCCCTCAGATTCCATTACACTAGGAGTGAGGGGACAGCGCGGCCCATTGTGTTCTTTAAATGATGAACCCAGATGCCCTGTTGTATTAATAAGTCATGCAGCAGCTGCCGGTGAGAGGGGGGGGAGTGGGGATGGATGTGCCTTTTGTGCAGACGCAGGATGATATAGCAACTGATCAATGTAGCCATACATCATCTGTTCTGTCAGCTAAAAAGAAATATGAGAGCATTTCTGTACTTTTATGATGGCAGGGAATAATGAAGCCATGTCCTCCTTAACCCAGGGTTCATCAACTACATTTGACCAACGGCCAGAGCAGATACTGTAATCCTAATTAGCCTATCTTTGTTTAAGGACAGGATAATTAGGGTCAAAGATACTGGGGCTATGTCCCATTTACTGGTCCCATATAGTCGGACCAAGCCCCAGTATATGGGTCATCAACTGAGCTATATGGCGGACCAGGAGATCAATCATTTAAGCAAGTTCTGGACTACAGATTGCTCTTAGACCTCCGCCAAGAATGCAGTTCCCCAGGGACTAAAGTTATAGTCCTTTGTGAACCATATAGTTAAAATCAGTTAAAAATATTGCAGCATGCAGTCCTTTATTTCCTGATCTGTAGATAGCTGTAGTTTTTACAGGACAGGCACTATCAACTGACAAAGATCCACACTGTGTGATTGACGCAGACTCAAACTCGGACTCGTGAATTCTCGCGCACGATGACTCTGACTCGGACACGGGAATTTTTCGGCCACGATGACTCTGACTCGACTTGTACATTGACGCTCCGACTTGGACTCGGATTCAAGCAACTTTTGTCTGGAGTCAGATGTACTCTGTCCTGGCGGGACAGGAGCGGGGCTGTCAGCATCCGCTGTATGCTTGACTTGCTGTTTAAAACACCTTTTTTTGTATACATATCTCTTGCTAGAATCTCCCACCATCCAACTAACAACAACAACAACGTCAAGCCTTTGGGCTCTGAAACTACGGGGCGGGCGTGCGTTAATCGCACGTTAAAATAATTAGTGGCGTTAAAAAATGTTTGCGTTAACGCGTTATTAACGCGTTAACTTGACAGCCCTAATTATTAATAAACAATAATAATAATATTAATATTAGTAATACGCTTTGTATTTGTATAGCACCTTTTATACAAGAATTGTAGCCAAATTTGCTTCACAGCAGTTCAATAGACAGATTAGTATAACATGACAGGATAAAAGCAATGTAGAGGAGCAGCTACATTTCAACACATATATCCAGGGCCGGCCCTAGACTTTTGGGGGCCCTAAGCGAGCTTTGGCTTGGGGGCCCCCTCACTCTAGCGCGTTCTCACTACACACAACAGTCTTATGATGTTAGCATGAGCACACATATTGTATAAATAAGCATGTAAACACCGTGGACCTGACATCCTCTAGGGGGGGTCCTCATCTCTGCTAGGGGGGTCCGGGGGCATGCACCCCCGGGAAGATTGTTTTTTAAATAATGAAGTTAAAAGCATCAATCTGATGCACTTTGAGAGCAAAATTAAGAGATCTATGGATACATGTCTCAACATCCATATGAAACAGAACTGTAAACCGATTTTATTTTTTTTATATTTTACAAATCACTTCCCTTTTAAACTGTATTCTTGTTTTGTCATATAGTATTTCACAACTGTTTTTCATTTATTCTCTCTGGCTGTCCATCTCATAATGTTCACATAGAAACTAGCTGTCAATAGGAATATCATTAAAAATAATTATAATTTCATGTAAAAATCTGTCACAAAAAGAGGTTGCACATTTAAATTCAGGTGTTGTTATGGCAACGTCAGTGGCCAAACAGCCACATTTACTGCTGCAAATACGTTCAAACATGCTGTCGACACGTAAAGCAGTGGCAACTATGCCACCATTTCAGCTGACCTTTTCTCAGAAAATTGTCACATAACATCATTTCAGTGCTAGGTTGATGCTTAGCTAAGCTAACTATGAAACACTTTAACTGACAGGACTCAGGATCAACTAGTGTGTACTGTAAGGTAGCTTCTAGCTTCATGTCGAATAGTAAGTCAACATTTCCCAGAGAGCTTTCTTTAAAATCACCAGGTAACGCTAAAAAAAATTACATTTAAATTGTATGACAAAGTGTTTATTTAATATATCTGGCTGTAATTTATGCTTTGCTTACATGTTCGCATAACAGTTTATTGACAATTACATACCTTGTTCACCTGGCTCAAGTGGTGGCTCTGGGGTTGTTGTGTGAGCCACCACAATTGTCGTCTTTGTTAAGAAAAAATGTTCTTATGTCCATCTTCAAAAACTCTGAGTCCGACTGACAGTTTATTTTAAACATTGTCACAGCTCACAGGATAGGTACCTATCAGCCAATAAGACAGATGTGTATTTCCATTCAACTCTCTGGTTGGTCTGGTGTCTTCCCTCTGTTGCATTCACTGAACACGGGAAATTACAATTCTGCCGTCCTCTCTAGTGTCATGATGATGAGGTTCAGGTAAAGCACGGTGGATGTATTATATGATTGACTCAATAATATAATACATGACTTTGAGAGTAGGCAATCTAGGCATATTAACACAATTAATTAAACATACTTATCACGGCGACGGTGTACTGAGATTATTATTATTATTTTTTTAATATCATCATTTTTTTCTTTTTCATTTTTTTGCTAGGGGGCCCTTAGTGGCTGCGAGGCACTAAGCGGCCGCTTATGTCGCTTAATGGGTCGGGCCGGCTCTGCATATATCCACTGAGATGAATACATGAAGACTTGTGACTCGGACTTGGACTCTTCTTGGGTGATTCGGACTCGGACTTGAACACAGGTAATGATGACTCGGACTCTACTCGGACACTCCTTGGGTGACTCGGACTTGGACTCGGACTCGACTCCGACTGTCCCTAGGTGACTCGGACTCGGACTCCGACTCGACTCTCCCTAGGTGACTCGGACTTGGACTCCGACTCGAAAAGTGGGGATTAGAGATTGACTTGGACTCGTGAATTGGTGACTTGACTACAACACTGGCACAACCATATGTTTTTATTAGGGCTGTCAGTCGATTAAAATATTTAATCGCGATTAATCGCATGATTGTCCATAGTTAATCGCAAATTAATCGCACATTTTTGATCTGTTTTAAATGTACCTTAGAGGAATATTTTTCAAGTTTTTAATACTCTTATCAACATATGAGTGGACAAATATGCTTTATGCTAATATTTATTATCATTTTAACAATGACAAATATTCTCATGAATATTAAACACAACAACTTCTGAACATTACAAATATTCGCCTCAATTCAACCTGGAACCTAATACAATAAAAATGGTGTGTGTGTGTGTGTGTGTGTGTGTGTGTGTGTGTGTGTGTGTGTGTGTGTGTGTGTGTGTGTGTGTGTGTGTGTGTGTGAGATGGATCATTGGAGCTGTGTGCAACTTAAGGCATATGCTCGAACGGGAGCTGCCTGGACGCTGCAATCATGTTGCACTATCCGTGCTGAGTGTGCTGACTTCTCGTAGAATGTCCCACTGTCTGGCTTCCTGCATAAAGTCAAGTGCTCGGCGCAGTTGTCGGCGAAATGTCGCTCCTCTGTTTTCATTTAAGCAGCTCCTTATATCCGTTAGCGCAGCTAGCTAGCACCAGATGCTAACAACAACAATGCACGTAAGGTCTCTCTCTCGCTCGCTCGGGCCACACATACACACACCCTCCCGGTCCTCCCAATAGCCAGTCTGTGCCTGCCGGTGAGCGTGGAAGTGTGGTCTGCCACAAGCGGGCGGCAGGAGCGGGGCTGTCAGCATCAGCTTGTAGATGGTATTTTAAACTCGATGCGCTCTGAAACTACGGGCGGCCGAGGAAAAAAAATACACATGCGTTAATCGCGTTAAAATAATTAGTGGCATTCATTTTTTTTTTCGTTAACGCGTTATTAACGCGTTAACTTGACAGCCCTAGTTTTTATTTGATACTATTGACTGTTGTTACATTGCTTTATCCTGTTTTAGTTTAGCTCGGAACACATTTAGGTGATTCCGTTTAAAGTGTATCCAAGGAAACTTTGACTGTTTTTAAGAAATCAATTCAGAGGTGCTAATAGTATTTGCAGGAAATAAAAATGTCTTTGAAATGATATCTTTGAGTGTTTCTATTCTGTCACTGCTACAGCTGATAGAGAACAACTGAGTGTCTTACGAAACAATTACATTTCCTTTTGTTTTCAAATTCAATATCACTTGCACGGCTGTATGGCAGGGTTGGTGTTTCCTATGAAATAACTAGTCTGCTAGAGTTTCAGTCCTACCACGCCAGGAGGCAAAGTTGTGGACAGCTGTCCATATTCAGAGGCTTGATGAAGGATCGAGAGGGCGGTGGTTGTAATAATTATTTAAACATGAAACACTAACAATTACATGTTCTCTCCTTGAAGTTGTCCTGTGCCATTCCATGGCAGTAGATGTGCTAATTAACCTCCAATCTATTTATTTTCCCGCCTGTTTGATTGTTTGCCCTATTAGTTCCACCTGTTCCCCATCAGCCCTGCAACCACCTGACCTTTACACCTGCACTTCACCCCCTCATTAGTTCTGCTTCGATTTAGGTCCTGGATTTTGGCCAGTTTTCGTTGCATTCTTGTCATGTTTCAGGAAGTTCTGTTCTGCTCAGTTTTGCCTTGCCTTGCCTTGCCTTGTTCTGTTCAAGACTGACAGGTATGAGCTGCCGTCTTCAGCTTTGGAACCCATCTGCTTTTTGTGATAATAGTATTGGAAGTGTTCTGGTTTAATTTGTCGTCGATGTTGTGTTGATCAAGGATTTTTCTGCTGGCTTTAGTTGTATGTAGGTTAAGGGAACAATCCATCTGAAGAGCAAACAAGTAAGAATGCATTGGCAATCTCTGAATACAAAATAAAAATCCGTCTGAGTTGAAAGGGTCTGAGGAAGACATTTTTAAAAAAAAAAATTTTTAATTTTTTTTTATTGAGTCAGGCACAATGTGTTTACATTCATACAGTCAATATTTCCCCCCGCCCCCCCCCTTTCCCCTCCTCCCGGTCCTAGCTAGTAAGTTAAATAACTAACTAACTAAATAGATACATGTATAGGTTAAAGTAATGTAGAAGATAATATTAACAGAAAATTAATAGATAAGGGAATAAAGAATAGTAACAGTAATACATGTACCCATATATGTATACCCACATATACACATACATGTGTGTACATACCCACACACATATACATACACGTACCTACATACATACATACAAGACAGAACAAATAAAAAAAAAATAATAATAATAATAATATTTAAAAAAAACATACATATACATTCGTATTTCCCCCCCCTTTCTTCTTAATTTAGTGTCTTAAGTTCAGCTATGTAGGCTATCATAGAGCCTCAGACAGATTCAAATAGTTTTGGTCTTATCAGAGTAAGGGACCTTTACATTAGCAATGTTTTCAGTAGCTTTAGCCAACTCTCTG
This sequence comes from Gymnodraco acuticeps, assembly GCF_902827175.1. Lineage (NCBI taxonomy): Eukaryota > Metazoa > Chordata > Actinopteri > Perciformes > Bathydraconidae > Gymnodraco > Gymnodraco acuticeps. The sequence continues at coordinate 118,384 of NW_022990842.1, forward strand.
ACAAATGTAGCCTCCCAGACTCTCATCTATTTCGCTACTTCCAGGCCCGAAACTGGGTTAAACTAAATAACCCTTCCTTCCCCAATATTCCTCCGGATTCAATAATTGACTCAATTCTGGACACTAACAACCGAAAAAGGTCTGGTTTCAAGAATTTACAATTCCATCTCCCGTCTCACAGAAACATCTCTTGGTAAAATCAAACAAGATTGGGAAGATGAACTAGTCCAAGCAATAGATGATGAGGTCTGGGATGGCTTATTAGCGAGAGTGAACAATAGTACGTCCTGTGCCAGGCTCAATCTTATACAGCTTAAAGTTGTCCACCAAAATATACCCTAATGTCACGGATACCTGTAACAGATGTCACACTTCACCAGCAAACATGACTCATATGTTTTGGTCTTCGCCTACAAGGATACTGGACAAGCATTTTCAAACACCTCGCCTTGGACGTGGTATTGACACCATGTGCATAAACTGCCATTTTTGGAGTACTACCTGGCCACCGAATGATGAGGAGGAAAACTAAGGAGAGTATAGCCTTTGCATCTCTATTAGCAAGTAGAAGAATACTCCTTGAATGGAAATCCTCGATAGCACCTAAAGCATCTCTATGTCTTAAAGATCTAATGTTATACCTGAACTTGGAGAAGATTAAATATAACCTGAGGGGCTCCTCAAAACTATTTGAGGAAGACATTTTTATAGAGTTAACCAGTTAAGCCCGAAGGTCCCCCCAGTGGACCCCTCCCACAGTTTTTTTTTCTCACATGTCTCAGGGCTTCTTAACATTTATGAAACTATTAATGTTTCATACCCTTTTAAAGGTAAGAAACTCCGCTAACTGACAATAAGAACAATTGTTCGCTAAAAAAAACACAAGAGTAATACCAAGCCTTTGAATGAGCATTGAGCGAAAAAATGCTAACTAATGCTAACGCTTTTTTACACACAACACACGGTAGAAATGCCCTTATTACTATCTTAACTGCACAAACAAGATATACAATTTAAAGCTGAGATTCCACAGATTCCACACATGTAATGTCATCACTGTAAGACCTCGAATTCCTGGAGCTATCAGCCAGAAAAGAGAAAGTAAACAACATCCGGTTCCAAAAATATTACAATAATTACGTCTTACCTTTTTTGATTTGTGATCAAAAGTTGTGTTCAACGAAATAAAAACGCATCTCAAGGTTAATCCAATGTCTTTGTGTCACGTAGAATTTTTTACTGATAATCAATCATCATATTTATGGCAATATACTCGGTATAAAGTATTGCGTCCAGGCTTGCACTTTCAGCTATGCTTCGTTTTCTTCTCTATTACGTCCGCTATGGTAATATTTACGTAGATTTGGGAACTGCCCATCGATTCTATTGGTTCTGATAGTTAAGAAAAAGGTGTAAATCACACGAATCGACCAATGGGTTCCAGAGATATGGTCCTGCGTAAAGTATAAAGAATGCCAGCCAGCGTAACAACATTACGCAGCCGACTTCATTTATTGTTTACAACGTAACGAAGCAGGAAATGCAGCAGGACCCAGAGCGCACGGAGCACAGAGCGGACAGCAGATAACGGAATTGCAGTTGTATTGCTTATAGATTATCAGAATATTTCAAAGGGGACACAGCCCCATTGGATATTAATCTATGGATTAACTACATTTTATCGTTTTAATGCCATTGAAGACCAGTTTAGACCAGACAACGAGGAAGGTAAGTCATTGTTAGCCTAGCGCATGTTAGTACCACTTGTTTTGATGTACGTTTTTGTTGATAACGTCGCGAGTTTGTATCTTTCAGTGTTGAGGTGGGCACCGTTAGATTATGTGTCTCCTTGCGATCATAAACAATGTGTTGGATGTGCAGCTAGGATAAGTAATAAGGGAGCGAGGAGTGATTTTCGGTGCAGTAATAGGTTAGCATTTTTCGCTCGGGGCTAATTCAGAGGATAACAGAGTATGTTTTTTTTTATTTTTTTATTTTTTTCACAACAGTTGTATTTGGATGGAATGAATACCTATAGTGATAATTCAAAGTAATACAATTATTTTTACAGTGAAAAAGTTCAAATGGAACCGATGGTTCCCAAATTACCCAGAGGTGAGTCCGCTTGGACTTTATTTTTCTAAATCTCTCTAAAAAGGTCAAATGTCACTTGTTTTGCATCAATCTTGATACAGGGTACTTATTATATGTTATAGTTTGGATTCCTAACGCTTTTAATCTACTAACCCATCATGCAAGGGTAGTTTTCACTATAAGTAAAGGTTTTCTTTTAGGTGGACATTAGAATTTACATGTTTTTACTATGTTCCATCTGAATTTACTTTAAAATAAAAACATCTATATTGATTCTGACACTTCTACATCCAACTCACAGATGTAACCTTGCTTTGAGAATTTTTTTTATTAATTTACCCCTTTTAGAAGTGAAGATATATCATTTGTTGTGTTAGTGGCATTTTCGAGCCTGAAACTTGAAAAACAGGCTCAGGGCTTAACTGGTTAAGTGCCACATGGTTGTGTGGCGCGTGATTTGCACCGTTTTTTTATACGACAGGGGAAATATAAGCTCTTTGAACAGCTATTATAGTTTTTATTCATGTATTTTGTTTTGTAACAACCTTCCCCTAGAGGTCGGTGAAAGATAATTATCCGCACACATCTTCAGAGCTTGTCTTCAGAGTTATTCTACAATTTTTCCTTTTCTTTACTGTACAGAGGAGGATATTGTTCCCTGGCTTTAATTTATTTTTAAGGCGGTGCCTCATCCTAAGCAATAGAAGTGATAGTCAATAGAAGTACTAGTACAATATCAGCAGGTTTAATTGATGGACTGACTGCTTCTTTATGGGTGATGTCGTAATGCTAGTTGGATTCTGTCAAAAATCTAAGAGCCATTTTTTTATTCAGTGTGTCCCTGATCTACTAACATGCTGAAACACACATGTGTAATATGGCATGTGCCCCCATCTCACCCATTTACATCTAATAAATTCAATCCAGAGTGCAGGTCAGAATGCTGTAGATCTTTGGCTATAGGAGATGGGATGGAACACTTTCCTTCATGCTTTCAAAATGAAAGGGCATCAGAGAGCACTTCCACTGACATGAATGTGCCATGCATTGTTTATGATGCGTCTCACTAGGTGAAAGGCTTGCTATACTTTCCTTCTGGGCCGCACACAGATCAGGACTGGAGGAAGGAGATTCTGTTCAAATCTTCAGATGGCTGCTAAAATTAGTAATATTATTTATTAAAGATGATAGATTCTAAATGTCTTCATGAAAATGCTCAGAATCTATCTTTATCTTTTTGTGTGTGAGAGAGTCTGTGCCAGTTCTTATTCTGCTTGCCTTGTGGGAAGCAGATTGAGCTTTAGAACCTGTGTAAAAATAAATGTGATTTTCTATTATATACAACGCAAAACAACATTTGAACCATTTAGTGTAAATTAGCAATATAAAGGCTTGTGGATGTGACCTCACTGTATAAAATGAGCTGTTTTGGCTTCAAGGATAATCCCAGTCTCATGAAATTGTACATCCACAAACTAGAGGATGCATGGCGTTCGTAGGGAGGACGTTTCTGACCAGTTACTAGAACAGAAGTGCTAAAAAATGCAATATTTGGCAAAACCTCCAAATGTCAGAAGTTCTTGATGCTAATTACAGCATGGATTATTATTGGGTTCCTCAAAGTCTTGGTTTTTCTTCTGGAGGGGTTTCTGACCTTTTTCCAAACCCAAATGGTTAAAAATGGTTAAGAATGCAACACATATGTGTCACAAATGGTATCAACAAAAAAAAAAAACTATGAGAATTAATAAAGCACAGTAATGGGCACCATACTACCATTAAATTGCCAAAATCCGTACACATTTTCACCACTTATTTAAAATTAATTGTTTTTTTTCTTCTGTTTTGTTACTAAAACACACAGTGCTGAACTGCATCTCCAATATTCAGGTTCACAGCTTGCAGATGACGTACAATTCTTCTATATTAGGTTCTGCACTAATCTGGAGATCAGCGGTTCGTTCCCAGCCTGTGTCCTTGGGTAAGAAAATGAACCCAAAAGGCCCAGCCATCAGTGTGTGAGTGTGGGGAAATGAGCATTAGATTTGCCGAGCACCTAGTATGAGAGCCCTGCCATCTGTGCATGTGAAGGGTAAATGCTAGAATGTACAGTGGAAGGATTTTGAGGCGACGGGAGACTAGAATGGTGCTACATAGATGCAAGTCCATCCCATGATGTATTTTTGTACGTCGACCCTGAAGTTAGCATCGCAAGGGCTCCCTTTACAAAAAGCAATGGGATTTCTCTATTCCTTTTTGGGAATATTGCGGAAAATATGCTCTTTGGTGAAAAACCGTTAGTAAACTTGTGTGGAAGTTTTGTTCAGCAGGATGATCTCCTCATATTAACACCACTTTTATGATTTAATAAGTGTATTGTAATTGCAAGTAAAAAGCTAACGTTAGGCTGTTAACAAACTACATCAAGGTCACATGACTTCACGTCACCACCACTAAGCTTAAGGCGGCTAAAGTTGGGCGTCTAATTTAGACACGCTTCAGACATTCACCAGTGAGGTATTTACTGGTATTGTTAAATCCATTTTACTTTATTAAGATTATTATTGTGTGATGATGTGTTAAATTAGACAAATGGAAGAGTCAGAACCCACAACCCCAACAAAAGGAAGTGGCATTATATTTTAGAAACTGATTTAAAAGCCACAACAGGTATTTATATTGCATTACATGTCACAGGTTAGACGCTTTTATCCAAAGCAACTTCAATACAGTCAATACTGTGAGCAATCCCCACAGGAGCAATTTTGTGTGAGGTGTCTTGCCCAAGGATGCAACGACATGCTGACTGCAGTGGGGTTGGAACCAGTGCCAACTGATCTGAAGATCAGCGCAGTAATGGCGCTTTTCCACTGCAGCACGTAGCACGGTTTAAGCGGGCCAGGCCAAACCAGGCCCGCTTTTTTTTACTTTTCCACTAGGGGTAGTTCCGGCTCAGGGCTACTTTTTCACCTTTTTTCTGGCCCTCCAAAATCGAGGTTCTTACCGGGCCAACAACCGGGCTGAATATGCTAAACTAGTGACGTAAACACTCTCGACTGCTGAATGGTCAGAGAGAATCGCTGGCAAGGGGGCTACAACTACAACAACATTTTTAAATAATGCCGAAGTAACAACATACTGATACCGGTTATTAAAAACCATGAATTAATGCTTTGGCAAGTCTGCAGACAGACGGCAGTCGAAAAACCTTTTTAAAATGCGTGTTTTCTGAATGGAGATCGGATCGATCAGGCTAGGCTAACGTTGTATGCAGTATGCTCCGTCCACACTCACAACAACGGCCTACAGACTGAAGTATTAAAATAATGTGTTAGCAGAAAGTTTAAAGGTCCCATGTCATGGCCATTTCCACTGATCATAATTCCATTGTTGAGGTCTACTAGAATAGATTTATATTATGCAATTTTCCAAACTCACATTGGTTTCTCATACAGCATCTCTGTAAACTATGTGTATTCACTGAATTTCACTCTCTGCCTTTAACGGCTTGTTGTAGCTCCAATAGCTCCAGCCCCCACCCTCCCTGTGAGCACAGAGTGGCTTGATATTGAGTAAGAAAAAGGTTGATAAACGCTGTGAGAATGGGTCTGCAGAGAGAATTTCGCTGCGATCCCAACTGTCTTATCAGCCTGCAGCCAGGGAGGAGTAATCAGCAGAGCTGCTTGCACTGAGTGTGTGTGTGAGGAAGTCCGTGGATTGGTCAATTTGGACCAATCAGCGGGGGCTTAACGTAACGGCTCCGCGGACGTAACGTAACGGCTCCACGGATTGGTCCATTTCGTTCTGGGTACGGTTGACATCATGCGTACCCGGAAGAATCAAATGGACAATGACGTATCTCCAACGAGGCGTTTTGGGGAGGTATTTTCTGTTTTAGAGTTTTACTCGCTACAGGGTGTACTTTGAGGGTTTTGACACTGCACACCGTTTACATGCATACAAACCTTCATAACACACAAGGGGATGGGTACTAACCAGAAAAGCATGACATGGGACCTTTAATACAGCGTATTTCTGGTATATTCATTTTTATGTCACCTGAAATATAGGATGTGTGTTAAACTTGAATATTCCTAAAATGATGTCCCATTTTAAGTAGAAGTAGATTAGCGCAAATGGTCTTTTCTTCCACTTTTGTGTTATAATCAAAAGGTGGTTTTTTGTCTATTTGTGAGTAGGTAAGGTACAGTACAACCTGTGATTTCTGCCTTGAGTAAAATGATTACCCGTTGATAAGTATTTTTCAGAAAGTCATTAGAAGAGGCCATGAGATGATGTGTGTTATTGAGTCACACAGTTAGAGAGACAATGGTCCTTCTGAGTTATCAATAGATGTATTAATTCTAAGTGAGCTGACTTCGGGGTGAAAGGAAGTTCAGAGAAGGCCTTAGGGTATGGGAACAGTTAACCTTTGTTAGTTAACTAATCCTATGGATGTCATGAGACGAGGACGTTTAAACCTATAACAAGTATAGCTTTCAGAGGAAAAACATGTGACATTCGTGTGATAGGCTGCATGATAAAATGTGTATACTGTGTGATCCCAGCTATACATTGGTCATCTGTTAACATCTCCTTGTAAGAAGATGGGGCGGAGTCAACAACTGCTGACTCATTGCCTAGGGTTCGCCCAGAAGTGAAACTGGCCAATGGAGAACTACCAGCTCACGGTCTAGGGCTCGCCCAGAAGTGAAATCGCCAATAACAAATAGCTAGGGAGGAGCAACGGACACAACTCCTCCCACAGAATTTGTATTTAAGCTGTCCCAATGTTCATACTCGGTGCTGTCTTCTGACTGACTGTTGTGGTACGTATATCATACGGTTGTAGAATTCAGCCCGGAGTACTCTGTATTTTGTACTATTGCAGAGTGCTCTGTATTGTGTATTGTTGCTTTTACCATTAAAACAGATTATTGTTTAACCTTTATTCTGGTGCTTTGAGTTCCTTCTTTTATAATTTGACCAGCTCATCAGTCATCAAGGGACGCGCGGAGCAGAGGTGAACCTTCCACCACCGCCATTGGGTGGTGCTCCAACAAGACATAAATAAACTAGCGACTGTATTCTCCATGACACAGACAGTCTGTGGTTTGTACTTGTTTAACTTTTGTCTAGTTTCTGAACAGATATGAGAAGCTGTGAGCTCTGAGGGCAGCCAACGGCTGATGTTTTGGTTTTGTGGTTCGCATTGAAGATGACGTCACGGCAGTTTTACACAGCCCCCGCCGAACAGCCGATTGCCACGCCTACACTGCATTACTATAGTTACTACCCCAGTTCCTAAACTGTAATGGAAACGCAGCTCAAAGTGAGCCTGGCCTACCAAGGCCTAACCATACCGTAACCCTAAGCCGTGCTAGGTCCTGCAGTGGAAAAGCGCCATAACACACTGAGCCACAGCCTCCCTATTTACAAAAAAACCTTGACTTTAAAACAAGGGAACAGGAAGTGATACAATGCTGACTAATTTCTAGGTTTACGGAATTATTCCTACACCTCTCTACTTTATTTTATATCTATATTGTTGACCTCTTATCTCCACCTGTGACTAACATTTCTCTGTGGTAGGGAGGTGTGGAGAGTGAGAGATCAAAGCTTCCACTTGTACACTTCACCTCTGTAAAGTGTGAGGAACGGTTGGTGATCATGTCCTGTTAAACAGCTACATCAACCCAGGGGGGGTGCGTACTCGGTGTGGCAGATGCTGGACACATTCTGTTGGCTATGCAGAAGCAGTCCGTTATTTCGCTGTGTTGCAGGGTCACCTCGCCCTCAAGATGATGACCGGTTTTTTCTAGGTTGCTGATGGCAACAGATACTGTGAATCTTTCTTTTGAACATATTTCACTGTGTGATGGCATGGCTGGGCTAAATGTTGCAAAGCATTAAATCACTCTGGCAAAACAAATCTCACTGGTGCACTTTTGGCCCTACATTAGTCCTAGCAACTTTCCATATTCAGAAATCACTAATTTCTCGAAAGAAAAAGCAGCATCTTCCTGTAAGGAGTAACCCAGGAGATGGTATTCCAAAAGTGTTTTGCTCAAAATACCAAACAGATCCCTCTGTTTCAGCCCTGTTTTATGAAGTGATGATTCTGTGTATGTTACTTTAACTGCATTGTAGCTTGTCAGGAATGTCTGTTAGTTTTCAAGCTTCATGTGTTTGAAATGCTCGCATTTTTTTATGTCTCTATATGGGTTTACATGTGGAAATGTAAACCCAAGACTTCTGAACCAGAGCATTTGTGTTGCATGGAGATACCACAGGTTAGCTTTACTGAGTTGTCTGTTTTGAGGATGCATTTTTCACATATCTTGACACATCCTTTATGGTAACACACTGGTTAATGAGACGGATGCAGCAGTTCGAAGCTTCTGTTCCCTGTATGGTGGAACATCCTGGATTTGAGCCTGTGTCTATATCAAACATGAATAATAATGACACATTCTAAAGAAAAGGTAAAGCCATTATTGTCATAACCCCAAATTAAAACTGGTCTAAGTAATATTTTTTTTAAAATACGGTAGACCACTGAAGTCAGTTAACAGTCAGCCATGTTTGGAGTGTCTATGTTTACTCAGCCAAGACACGGGCAACTCCTGGGAAAACGCTGACTGCAGCCATTCACCCGATTATTACTCCTAATGCCACATGCAAACTCCAGAGACAAATCTTATTTTAATTGAGTTGGCGACGAGAACACAGATTTAACAACGGGCTCTCATACCGTGGGAAGCTTACATTTCTCTCTTCTTTTGAACGACCAGCTGGCAGCTCTCAGATACATGAGTACATTTGTTTGGGATAGGATTATTGGAATGTTGTGGGCGTTAACTGTAAAATGAACTGTACAAGGGAAGTGTGGTGGAGGAGTTTGTACTCCTTTGTTTATGCTTGGGGCCTCCTGTGAGGAAGACTAACATGTATAGATGATTTTCCTTTCATATGTAAATGAACTTGAATCACTTGTGTTCTGTCAACAGTATTTTTTTGTGAAGAAATAAGAAACAAAGCACCTTTGACTTGACTGAAAATGTTTTTACTGCAAAGCCAATGACCAGGTATAATCACACGTTTACTGTTAATTAGTAATAAGACAACAGTAAATGACTTAGCAGTAAGGGGAGTTAACATTGTTGGTGTTAAGAAGCTGTGAAGAGTAAGACAAAAACAGTTCCAGTGAATGAGGCGAAGCCTGCGAGCTAGTTCAGGCAGTCAACTCGAGCACTTATGCTGCATTCATACATAACGCCCCTTGCCACTCTACAACCAACCAAACAGAGTCTCCTTAATATGCCGCTCTATTTAACCTGCAGATCTCTCTCCATGCATTGCTTGCTGCTGCTATTGCCGCAGCTACCTCTACGTCGCTGCTGCTTGCCTGCTGCCACTGCTGTGTTCACTTGCTATTGCTGCGTTCATGTTCCTGCTGCTGTGTTTCATGTTGCTGCTGCTTGCCTGCCGGTAATGATGGCAAAATGAAGCTTTGAATGAAGCGTTGAACCACTTGGACAATTGTGTCGGAAATAGGTTCATTTCTCGAAGCTTCAGTTACAGCGACCTCTCCTGGCGAAGTGCAAGGCTGCAGTGGGTTTAACGTATCTTTGCCTTGAAAAATATTCGATGCACACACACACACTAAGACTGAATATCATGTTCTATTTGCAATTAAAGATTGATAATTGTGTGTATTGGGTTATTGAGAAGAGACTAGAGAGTGCTAGACATGTTTTTGGGCGGAGAGGGCCTTTTATCAGTTATTAAAGTTGAAAAGCAATGATTAAAATACGTCCATTCCGGGATTTGAACCAGCTGCGCGGAGGACATCGCCGCATTCGGGCCGCCGGCTCTATCCACTGGACTATCTATTCCTTGAAATATTTAACTGTTTTCATATTACTGATAATTGTCTTTTTGTTCACAACTTCTCCACATTTCGAAGTGTTTCCCGAGCCAGAACGACCTATCTTACTTCCTGGCTTGCTCTATAATGATATCAAATGCAATAACAACAACAACAACTCAACAGCAACAACGCAAACTACGACAACAACCCACACATTGTGCATTGTTTAGAGCGGTCATAAAGTGTTGAAGCGCTCAAATTTGAAACTGTTTCAACCTGTCACCTGTCAGAATCGAGACGAGGCAGTGCATTGAATCGCGTGAATGGACCGTGAACCAGTCAAGTGATTCATTCAGGAAATGAAGCAGTTGCTGCTTCGGACGTCACATGTCACGTGATTTGAAGCAGTTGCTGCTTCGGACGTCATATGTCACGTGATTTGAAGCAAGCTTCGAAGCACTGCTTCTATGGAATAGGAAGTCCAGGGTTGAAGCTCCGTTCGAAGCTTCAGTGTCAAACTGCCATCACTACCTGCCGGTGCTGTCCTTGCAAATGTCTATTGCAATCTCCGACTCTGGAACCGAATCATCATACGCAAGAAGCCGTAATAAATGCCTCATTCCCGAAACACAGGCTAGCTCAGAGCATGGTTCAGACGCCGCTGGAACGAGCCACAGCTCCCGCACGACACACATTCAGGTGTCCCTTCCATACTCATCTGGAGTAGCTTTTAATATCCTTTGGGCCAGAGGAAGTCCCGAGTTCTACGCCAGCTCCGGTAACAACCCCTTTATTGTGTGTCAGCTAAGAGTCTCTCGGTCGGCGGGTAATTAAACACCAAAAAAGGCAGGAGCAAGCTGACCCCGGCATTCCCAAAGTACCTGCCTCCCTGTCCTACCTTCTCGAAGTAAAATCAGCGCTTGAAGCCTTTAATTGCACGATATATTCCCGTGAACAAACTCGATTTCCTCTGCCTGCATGTAAACAAATGTTTCTACTTCCGCGTTCAACCACTTGTGCCACTGACGTCACACTCCCGAGGATTCTGGGAATTGGAGTCCCAGATCCAGCCACGAGTTCTAGCTTCCTGCCCCCTGCAGCAGCAATTCCTTAGGAATCGCATCTTGGCAGGTATATAATACTATTCTGCATAAGCAATGTTTTATTATGGAAATATTTGGCCTGCAGTAATTCATATTTGAGGCAATTATACAGAAGTTCTATGTGTATAAGTATTTATACTACTATAAATCAATGAAATAAAAAATGGAAATAAATTAATAATTTCCATCACGGGAATATGAAGGGAAGCTCGATACATTTTTGACCATCATTTTAGACTTCAATCTCTCCTACAGTGTCTTTTCTATGAATACCATGAATCATTCTCTGCCAAGCGGCCATGTACATTTAATCACCTACCAAAGAAGAGTTTTTCCTCACAGGAATTAAGATCTACCTGCAATATTCTGCCCCTCGCTGGGTGTGCCTCAGGAGGCCACATGCTGCAAATAGTTTCCAAGCTCTTTCTAATCACAGATGTTTGTCAATGACCTTATCACAGGCTTAAATCAAGGTTTCTTAGCAGGTTATGCTGGCTCCCAGGGACCCATGTCTGTTGAAACCTGCACTCAAGACTGAAGTTTGCACTGAAGGAGCCAGGAGTATTACACGTGCTGCTATTTAAACGTTTAAAAACACGACAGGCCCCTAGCCTAGTGCTAGGAGGAATTATTCTAGCAACGTTTCTTTATTGAGCCGTTAGTTCCTCACGATTATTCTGTTAAGAGTATTAATAACTACTAAAGATTTTCCCGTTTCTTTGCTCTGTAGATGACATGGCAGGGAAAGCAGACATCCCATATGCCTTCTGTGGCATATATATTTTAAGGTTTTACAATCAAATGTGCATTTGGTTGTCTTAGTAGCCCACGTTTCTTTGACACCTCATCAGAAGCAGTATGCTGGATTCTCTGCAACACCTGCAAGCACCCCTTGGTGTCCATCTTTTAACCATTTCCTAGTTAACTTTCCCAGATAAAACTTTTCAACAGCTAGGCCTACCTCTTTCAGAACAGGAACTGGAAGCCCTTCCACACGTCTAGAATTATCGGTATCATTCTCGATAGTGTGCTGATGCAAGCTTCACTGCCACCAGACAAGCTGTCCCGCATCAGAACAGCCATAATTACAATTCATGTTATTTATTTAGCGCCTTTCCAAATGTTCAAAGTGCTCTACGTTATACTACATATTAGACTTGTAATACATTCAATACTGATTACTGCCTTCAATTATGGTCTCCCACTGGTAGTCTCTCTAAAAGAGATGTTTTATATTTATAAGGAACAAGCGCTAGCCTTTCTGTCCAAACCTTAAGGCACCATAGTCTTAGGTCACGTTCACACCTGCTTGGTTAGTACTATTGAATCGGTCCCTGTAGCGTTAACCCCTTGATGCGGTTCGTTGGATTGGTGTGGAAGCAGTCCGATACCTCTGCTCCGCCTAAAAGAGGTGGTCTCGGGTCACTCGCTAGTAAACTCCAGAGAGGTTAATTGCTGGTGTGACGTAGTCCGCACCAAAACATGGGAAACAACTATTTGTGCGTCATCGCTTGTTTTGCTATCTATGCTGTGTGCAACATCCAGTAACCTATAGGGTCATGCATTCATTCTGGTGACTGCTTACCTCACTGGTCCCCTGTGTACAGAGAAAAGGCAGTGGTACAATCTCATCAGAGCCACCTGTCATCGGTGAAACCTCCTCACTGCATAACATCGCATTTTGTGTTATAATGTTTTTAATGCACGTTGTCTGATTTATAATCCTATGCGCTGGCCGCAGAGTTTGCTGATGCACTCTCCAGATTAACAGCAGTATGAAAATAACCTGCCAATGCTCCATGATGCAGGCTACTGTAGGAATTGCTGGGATCTGCATTTTATCCGCTTGATGTCCCGCCAATTGTTGAAAAAGCATCTCCGTACAATGACTTTAGTTTACAGTTCATAGTCTATTTGAGGTTGCCTGGGTGAACGCAAACCCAACCTTCTGCAAATGAAACGATGTAATACACTTGTGTCTGGTGTAAAGATGCGGACTATTCGGCATGAATGCAATCTTAGAGATGGTTATTGCTCAGATCTTTGGTCCTTAGCCCCTCTGCGACAAGTGGAAGGTTATGTTCATTCTTTTATAATGACCTTGCGGTGTCCTCAGATCCCCTCTAGTTACTTACAGATGCTGCACCTTCTGCTGGTTCGGGGGATTTCACAATGAGTGGTTTGCCCCACCAGCTTGCCGTGCCCTTCGTTCAACCAAATGACTCTGGATCTACACGTCAAGCCCCTCAAGGATTTCCCATATTCTGCCTCCAACCAAGAGCATGATTCAAAGCATACAATTCAGCTTGGTACTTTATCTTCTTCTGTCCCTCCTCTGTGTACTTGTGCAATAGATATAATAGTCGTTCATGCATTATATATAATTGTATTTTCATTCGAATCCTGCAATCTTCAAGTGCTAAGTATTAAGCCATGCTAGAGTTCATTAATTTGCTCCTCAAGGGCCTTAAGAAGGCACGTCCTCCACGCAATGATAAAGACTGGCAAAGGGGTTTCACTATACATTGATAAACGTCAGATGCAGTTGTTACAGCTTTCTATTGGTTTCTCCGGTGGCGAATATACACAGACCTCTCACCTTTTAATCCTCAGCATAATATCACCCTTACTGAATTAACGTTGGAGATCAAATATACACAGTTTTGAAACATTCAATGTCTGACAGTTCTGTCTGGGGAGTCAAGGAACCCCGAATAATCATTGCTAAAACTAACACTGTTTTCTTTGTCCTTTATCTTCCATGCTGAACTTCTCGCATCATTGCCCTCTGACACATGGGTCGGCACCCATGTTTATTCGATGGCTGCAAACCCAACGACGAGGGTTCTCCTCCAAGCTGCGCGATCTCTGCCTAAGCTGTCGATCTGCCCCCAGATCGCTATTCCCACTGTTTAAGAATCTGCACAGCCAGAACCGCAGCTCTATATCCACCTACCTCAACCCTGAGTATCCTGGGCCGTCGGTCATCTTCTGCCCACCAGCGCTATATCATGCCTCACATGAATGAGATCCTTTCAGCACAAACAACCATGAGCTCTTGCACTACTCGATGATGAGTAAACGTTCAAATATGTATATCTGTAGAATTCTGTTATTGCATACCAGGTGGTTGCTGGGTTAGATTATATTTATTTCATTATAGTATATTCCCCTCATAGCTGCATGCTTGGGGGGGAAAGCTCATTGTCGCTGCCTCAAAGACCTAGACACAGCAGTCTTGATAGGTAGTATATTCCCCTCAAAGCCGCGGTGCTTAAGGGGGGATGGCTTTTCGGGCTGTGCCCGGGCCTTCACATAGCAGTTTCACTAGGTACACTCAAAAAAATTATTAAGCCAAAAGCGTTGACTTTAAGTGTTTTAATTACATGTAAATGTTCCATTCAATTTTATCATGTATGTTTAATGTAAATACTCACTTCAATGCTAAGTTTTTCCATTACGTTGACTTGGTGTGAAATAATTAAGTAACTTTTAGATCGGATTAATAGAATTAATGCCAACTTTTACATAAAATGTATGAATTGATTCACTTACTGCACATAAAGGTTAAGGGATGTTTTAAATAAACCTAATGTGTTGATTCACTTACTGCACATAAAGGTTAAGGGATGTTTTAAATAAACCTAATGTGTTGATTCACTTACTGCACATAAAGGTTAAGGGATGTTTTTAAATGCTTTTCATATGCGACATTGTGCAACTAAATCATATATGCACATACAAGAATAGTTTTCCAAGGTTTAATTCACAATGGAACTTTTTCAACATCTGCTCACATCCTTTCATCATCAAATCTGTCAATTTGTCACATTTCCAGATTGACCAAACATTCATTACTTTGAGCTCAAACTATGATGGTATTTTCTTCAACCTAGTGCTGTTCACTAAACCTTAAACCACAAATATTTCACAATGTTTTCACAACCACATTGCAAACACTGAACAGTCAGCTTTGTTTTCACAGCATGAGTAGTTTTTTCACAGTTAAGAAAATATAATGGTCTGGAATAAACAGGAGGCAACTGCAGTCCCCTTTGTAACCCATTAAGCTACCTTGAGCTGCTCCATTCCTGACGCTTTCAGAAAGCGTTGGAATCAAATTCAAGTGCAACATTTTTCAATATGGAGTGGTGCAGTGATGATGTATTTTTGTAGGCCGACCCTGAAGTAAGCTGCGCAAGGGTTCCCTCGACAAAAAAGCAATGGGATTTCTCTGTGGGTCTGTGGAAAACGAACCCGTTTGATAAATGCACATTTTGTTCAGCCGGATAATCTCCACGTCTACCTACTTTTCTAATTTGTATTATTATAATTGTAATTATTATGGTATTAACACAGAAATGTTAAAATTCAACACCTTGCAACTTTTAAGAACATCACAATTGTGCATTGTAAACATTTCCAGACTGACTTTCACAGAGGAATCTCACTTGGCATTGTAGCTTTTTAAGTGGCGAGTCCATGAGATGTTTATGGCGATAAAAAAAAAAAGGGATCTCCATCGCTCGTTCTCATCTATTGCAACAAAAGATTATGCAATCTCATCGAAAAATGTACATGTCAAAGAACAGTTTTCTCCACCAAAATGGTCCATTAAAGTTCAAACAGAATGAATGTGCCAAAAAATAACTGTCCCAGAGTTCAATATTTCCTACTTGAACCGCCTTAAGTAGTATGTAGTCATCAAACGTATATTGTCCAACAAGAACAATTCTTATCACAGCTTGATTGTCCAGCCCTGAAATGATGGGCTCACTGAAGCATCTTGATTTTAAGGCTTTGGACCTTTGGTGACAGCTTGTTGCCATCCAAGTTCATCAACACTTTCTGTATAAACTCGAAAGTGAACTTGAGTTCCTGTGGATAGCTCAAGTTGAGAGTGTAAATCAACCCAAAAAGCATGGCCCATCCTAACGAAATACTTCGCAGATTGGATAGCAGTTCCACACCTTCGATGATCACACCGACATCCTCTGGTCCGTCCTCTTCCTGAGCGCCCTCATTGCGGATCACATAAAGTCCCATGGTAGTCTGTGGGATTGCACTCTCGGCTTCCTCACTCCTGACATTCTAAAAAAAGGTGGAAAACAAGATAACTATTTTGAAAAAGTAGACATAGACTCTTTAAAAGGTTAAGTGCGTAATATCGGAGATAGCAAAGCTCCCTTACTCCACCCTCCCTTTGGAAAAATGTTCAGAAAGTATGGTGGCCTTCAAGGACAGTAATTTAGTAACTGAAGATGGCATCATCCACCACTGCCTCAAGCCTTTCAGTATCAAGTGTGCTGAAGATGGACTTGGTTATTTATCTATAGTACTATATGTTATAGCTCAATAACTAAGGCTTTTCTAGCAGGCACCTACTATGTATAAAAACGTGTATGGCCATTAAGTTTGTCCGTTCTGTGCTAGTGTAGAATCATTGCGGCACGTACCCGCTCCTATGTAGACAACAAAAATGATCATTCTAGGGTAATACAAATAACAAACTTATATTTAAGCCATTATACACTTAACACATTGTTATGTACCTTTAATACAAAAACGTTACAGTAAAATTACTTACCAGGTACTCCTTGATGAGACTGTTGCTGTCCTCCTTCAGGTAGGCACACAGACTTTTCAGGACAGAGTCTCTTTTGAGCTCAATGTCCTCACTCTATAAAAACAAGGCATATTCAATATTTCAAGAGTTTGCACAAAAAATGTATGCACAAGTATATTATTTATTGTTAATGTAAAAAACATGCGAGAAGAAGGTTGACACATGTAAGTCTGATCAAAATACATGTGCTTTAAACTCAAATGTAGTTTTTAATATCAGAATGTTGTTACATTTATTCATATCATATATAAACCGCTTGGTATGTGTGAAAAATTAATTTAGCCTTTACAAAGGATCCTATAACCACCCACATACGATAGCAATTGAGTTTAGATACGACAAACAATTTATTAATGTAGATTGAACATACTGAATACTTTTAAACATCCAAATAGTTTTAAGAAAACTGACATGATTGGGATTTATTGTTAATGTGAAATCAATATTTTGCATGCATTAGAAATATTTTCAATCTGAAAATACTTGGGACACCTTTCTCTCTAATCTTTCTACATTGAGCTTCCCTTTAATAGGACATACACATATTACTTGATTGTGTTGATCTATTTTTAAAACTATCATCTCAAGAAACCTTCATGTTGTGGTAAAAATAAGGACAACTTTTAAAATGAGCTGCACTTCAGATTGCTCTTCATTGGTGGTTAGTGGCAGTGCTAACCTGTTTACATGAACTGTACAAAACAAACCTATATATTTTCAAGGATTTTTTAAAACTTGTTAAAACCAGTGTTGGATGGCAAAAAGATGCTCATATGGCTAAATAATGTAAGGATGTAATGCACAATGCACTTACCCTAGCTGTCGGTGCCATGAGAAGCCGGATCTTCCTTCCAGCATCTCCTCCTCTATTGTGGAAGACCTTCAGTAGGTTAGGCGATGTTAGAGATTTGGAGGGATAACTGGTCCGCTTTTCAAATCTCCGCGCGTTCCTATGAAGCTGGTTATAATACAGGAAGGAATCCATATCTACAAAGTAACCGTTAACAATAATCTACTTTAATGGCAATATGACAATGCAATACAATCATTACAATACAACATGATATATTACAGTTATATTGTAATGCTTAAGGAGTAATGCCGGCTTACTCCTGCCCTAGTCCGCATACTGCAGAGCTACTTTCACCCGAGGGCAGCATGTGAAGAAGAGGCCGAACGCCAGGGATCCACCGGATATATACCAGAGTAAGAAGGAGGGGTTTGGTGTTAGGTCAGCTGGTCATCTTTTCAGGTCATCTCATTGGGAGACGCAACGCAGCAGGAAACGCAGCAGGAAACCAAACAGGCTCACTTTCCAACAAAAGGTCTCAAGGCCTGCATACCTACACCTCCCCCACAGGGCAATAAAACCCTGTTTACTCCAACCAGCCCAGAATGTTTATAGCCATTTGTAGTCCTTACATTTATGAAAGGATAAAACAGAGAAATCAATATAAAACACAAACACAGGTATTGTTTGAACAGTATTCACTTAACTGCTACTGTTGATAAGCACCAGAGAAACCCAAGAGACCTCTCTTAATAGCACAACCACTGTAGCTCGTTCTAAGTTGAATGCAAATCAGGACATGCTCTCACCTTCCCCCATCTTCCTTTGTCCTCAAAAACACATGTCAACAGGCCCCAAATGCAGCTCACAGTTTTACCCAAATTATTCTCATTTTAAGCTTATCCATAGTTTGCTAACATGAATAAATACAAATATAACTCTACAGCGAGTATCTGTCAAGCTCTGCCAGGAACTTGGCTTGGAGTGGCAAAGTTGTGATTCGCATGAATTCTGCATTTATCTGAGACAAACAATTAAATAAACGTCATGTTCTTCAATTATACTTGCACTAAACAGTGTGAGTAAACTCTACATCAGCAGAGCAATATTAATATCAAAATATCATTATTAACAATACTCACTTCACTCACTGTAAACAAGGCAGGCCACTTGTTTACAAGTTCAGCCACCACAGGAGTATCCTGGACAATCTCTTGGCGTCTGTAGGCGAAGGTCTTCTGCATCTTCTTTTTGACTACAGCGTCGTTGTTTCTCTTTTTCACCTCGGTCAGGAGCACTACCCTTTCTTTCTCAAGACTGTCTCTTGTTTCACCACTAGGGAGTGGTGGGAGGAAGTTAACTTAAGACTGTCTCTTGTTTCACCACTAGGGAGTGGTGGGAGGAAGTTAACTTAAGACCGTCTCTTGTTTCACCACGAGGGAGTGGTGGGAGGAAGTTAACTTAAGACTGTCTCTTGTTTCACCACTAGGGAGTGGTGGGAGGAAGTTAACTTAAGACTGTCTCTTGTTTCACCACGAGGGAGTGGTGGGAGGAAGTTAACTTCTGCCTTTCTTGGCTTTTTGATATTTGCAGCTGCTTGTTCTTGTCCTTTGCGCTTGTTCTTGAGAGAGTTTACACTGACCTCAGGGTGTCCAATCTTGTTTAGTTTTGTGCGGAAATTGGCAACCTCTGTTTTTAGATACTGCTTCCATCCCTCATGGCCAGCACGAGTTCCTCTCTCCTTCAAGCATGGATGGGTATGCACAAGGACAGTAGCAGCCTCTTCGATTTGGGAATCACTGGGATATGCTGTGTATTTGAATATTTCTTCAGCCATGCCTTCAAGGATATCCATTCGCAGTTTAGGAGAAGGGGTAAGAAGAGTGCCATTTGCTCTGAAATCAGCAGTTGCTCTTTGGAGCTGAAATTCAGCAAAATATGAAAAGCGGGGAACAAAGAAGATTGGTGGCCAGGAGGAGGTTCTTGTCTCTGGAGCTGGATCTAGAATGAGAGCGTCTCCACTGTCAAATGAGTGCTGAGAAGACAAGCCGTCTTCATCAGGGGATGTAGTACGAAGGGCATTTACAGAGGTTAGGGTTAGGATCACAGAGCTGTTGCATGTCATGGGTGAAGTTAATGGTGTGCTGGTGCTGCAAGGTAGTGATGTCTCTGGAATGCTGGAGCTAGTTTCTTCACATGAAACAATTACCACTTTTACAGTAGCCTTGTCTTCAATGTCACTGATTGACTCAAGATTAAAATACTAATTTCCAAAGTCGAGATCCTTGTATTGGAGCCTGAACTGTTGTTCAAGTCCAAAATAGGTCTTTATCTCAAGGACAAGTTGATCCACAGATGATGGCATTCCTGACTTGAGGGTACGTTTTCTTGCGTCATCTACACCAAGAACAACTCGCAGGTGGACAGGACATGACATCTTTCCCCTCAATGTATTCTAGGAAACAAATACAGGGAAACAAAGTTAGGACAAGTACTAAACCATCACTAAATATTAACTTGTAACATTTACGTAATTAATTGTTATTTTATGCTTGTGTTGTGCTTACACAGGGATAGCTGTAATGGCATGGAATAGTGGTTGTTACTTCTTTATATGCGCATGTGCTCATGTTTTAAGCTTACATGTCGTGTTTTTGTATGCTTTCTAATGTTTTCTCAAATGCAATCATCCTGCTAGAGACTGCAGGTGAAATTTGGCACATATGGCTAAATCTGGCACCTTTACATGATGGACGTTGTTCATGTTAATGTGCATTGTCCCTTTAAAATAAAGAAATATCTACAGAGTATTCAGCTTTCATTCACAGCTGTTTAAGTCACATTCAGACCAACCTTAAACAATGATATGCCTTTTCAGGGTAACCATTCGCCTTACACCGACAGTGTAGTCACAGAGTGGATAAGCATCGAGCAGCTGTTCAACATCAACGAGGGCAACCTCACTATTCGGAGATATGGTCAACTCATACGCTCTGAAGTGCTCATGATACCATGCACACAATACCCTTACAACAAAGCTCACACTGTTTTCAACAATGCATATTTGAATTATTTCAGCAAAATCAGGCAGACCACCAGTTGAGCCATAAGGAATGAGCATGCCAACTCTGTAGGAGATTCCTTTAAGGGTTGCGTGCTTTGCAAAATGTACTTCGTTAATAGTGGGGTATTTTTGCCTGAGGTGTAACACTACTTTCTGGTTCAGTACATCCACAGGAAGCATGGAAACATTTGAAACTTCCAATGTGGATTTAAGGTGGGATGCAGTGATATGATATGCAATCATTTGCTGATGTTTGAATGCCAATGTGAGTGGTACATTCTTGAAGCAATTTGTGTGACGAGCAACTTGCTTGAAGAAACTGTGCTTTGCCTCAAACCTCATGGTCCATTGCCCAACTAAAGGTCCAAAACGTTCAATCATTTGAGGATAATGCTCAATATAGTGATGTTTTGGTAACAGTTTTGTAGGGAAAAGCTCCAAAAATCTATCTCTGTGTTCCACGATTTTACAGTCCAGGTAGGCAATAGTTTCTTGATTATGAAGAGGGGCGACAGAGAGTTCAACAATTTCTTTTAAATCAAGCAACACATGCCAAGCAGGCTCTGCCTCTGGTATCAAGTCTCCAATTATAAATGGCAACAACCTCAACAGATTCCAATTTTCGTGGGCGTTTCCTCCAATGGTCTTGGAAGCGGCAAAAGTGCGCGGTATGGTATGAGGTTTGTTAGTTCTGTCCCCCCACTTGTATGGAAAGCTCAGGATAAGCTCATTTAAAGTGTTAAGAGATAGATATTTCTTGGAAATAAACAAACCAATGCAAAGGGCAATCTCAACTGGAACAACACCCTCAAATAAGTCGTGTGCAATGTCAGGAGGGTAGCCCCGAGTAACGTGAAAGTAAGATAATATTTTTTGTAAAAACACACTCTCTCTTTACCCCACAACAGATGGTGGCATTCTCTCTTGCAAATGTAATGTGCTTGTGATGCAAGTCTTTTGTACGATTTTCAAAATAACCTGACTGAACCGTTTTAGTCTGAATGTCTGCTCTTGTACCTGTACAAAATCTGCAGAAGTAGACACCAGAAAAGCATTCAATGAACCCTGCTATCCCGTGGGCTCCTAGGTTGTCTGCAATGACCGACTGGACAGTGCCTTTCACAGACGCTCCAAGACCTGAAATAAAAACACCATGTGTCTCTAGAATGACCAAGTCTTGTAAAAGGGGATCTAAAATGTGTTCATATCCGTACTCTTTCACATCAATAGTCTTGCATAATACAGCTAAGTAGATGGAAGAAAGAGCTGAGTGAGATCCAGGTGGTAAATTATTCAAAATCCAATACACACCACAAAGTTTATGAGTTTTTCTGGACGTACCTATGGGGTTGCACACCTCAAAGTCATCAACATATAGTGATAATGATAATTTCAAATCCTCCCCAGTAAAAAGGCCATTTTCTTTTGAGTAAATTCCATCTCTTATCGACTTATACTGCCCTAAACACTGTGTACTTTTCTGTGTCTCGTGTGTGTGAATTACACTTTTTAGTATGTCACTGTTACTTAACAGATGCTGCAAAGAACGCAATATAGAAATATACTGATATGTTCTTTTACTCTTAGGATCAAGGATGTACTCAACTGGATTTACCACACTGAAATATTCTTTGTAATACTTTTTTCTTTTGAAAGATGTAGCGAGGGGGCCGTCTTTTGCAAAGGCTTTGGTCAAGGGATTAGATTTACACACTTCTTGAGCAAGCTCTTTGACAATGGACTCATCAATTTCAACACAGTGGTTTTTTAAAATGTCCGATAGGCCGTTAAAGGTTATCGGAACAGATGAGAAGCTTAACAAAAAGTGTAATTCCTGCAGTAATTCGTCAATTGCAGTTGCCGGTACAAACAAAATGTGTTCTAATTTCAGTAAAACAGAGGCAATTTTCTGCTCAATAACCTTGGGTAGATCTTCAGTATCAAAACAACCATGTGCATCTATACAAGTATCAGATTCTACATCTGCATCTGCAGCACCATCAATAACAGAATTGTCAGATTCAATTAATCCAACAACTACAGTAACAACCTCAGCTTTGAAATCACTTAAAATATGGGGATTATGTTTCCTGTATTTATGAGTATGAAATGTATTGTAGATGTTAGTTTTAAAAACACAATCTTTAAACATGCATGTTACAGTTTCATTTCTCCGTAGATGTTCATTTACATGACTGAAATAAGCTTGTTCATTTGAAAGCTCAGGACAAGCACACAACTGACATGAAAATGTAGACAACTCAGATGGCTTTGGAGATGTTTGGGTTTTATGACTACGGTATATATGACTCAAAAGACTGTTCCACAATCTAAATGTGCAGGGGCAATTACGCAGAGGTGTGGACTCGAGTCACATGACTTGGACTCGAGTCAGACTCGAGTCACACATTTTATGACTTGAGACTCGACTTGACAACATCACAAAAGACTTGCGACTCGACTTGGACTTGAACACCAATGACTCGGGACTTGACTTGGACTTGAGCCTTCTGACTTGAGGTGACTTGATACTTTAATTGAGAGGTCTCCAACACGCCGATCGCGAGCTGCCGTTAGAAGAGCAGACTCCCGTCGGGGAGAGCAGAATCTTCAGCCGCTCCTACTCTTGCTGAGAATCCTTGCAGGCAGGGGCGGGTCTTTATTTAGCTGGCCCACCATGCAGCCAATCATATGCGAGGACACACTAGGATCATACCATTATGTGAAAGAAGGGTGGGGGGCACAGCATGTGTAGTGGTACAGGCCAGCTGCACAGAGCGACGGGGAGCCGGATTTAAATGCAAGCGCGTCGGAAAAAGTCAAGAAATGAGCGAAAACCGAAAAAAGGATCTGGCTGAGTGCAGGATTTGTAAAATGAAAATAACCTTCAGAGCAGGGTTTTTAAGGCCTTAAAAAGGTCTTAAATATGATTCAGAAGGTCTTAAAAATTATCGGATTTGAAAGGTACTTCTATGTTGCGATAGCGTCTAAATGTGTTTTGGGGGAAATGTCCGGGCTGCAAAGTAACCAGTACGGTAATAGCCTTTCAGTTCCCCCCAACAATTTGTATTGAATTAAATCAACATGGAACCAGTAATCACTAACTTTGTTTCCCCCGGCCCCTTATTGGAGAACACCCAGCTAGTAACCTAGCAACCAAGCTTCAGCTCATGTAGCCTATCTTCGAATCTACTTACAAATAAATATGGGGAAGTGTAAGTTCAACCGTATTTGGTTGGAAAACATCTAATTTAGTGCTTGGTTGAAACCAGTGGAGGGAACGTGTTTGAAGCCCGCTGCACCTTTTGCAAAATAAATTAGCATTTGTTTTGCTAATGTAGCGTTAGCTAGTGGAGTGTTAGCTAGTGCAGCAGCTCCCGCAACAACACCGGGGGAACTCCGGGCGAAGTTTGGGTCTACGTCAACCCTAAAAGCGGAGGTGCTGTAGACGCTAAATACCGTAGCTAAACACCAATCATACAACAGCAATGATGAAATAGTGTAGCCAAGGCAGCAGAGCTCTGAATATAGCTCTTGTCACTCTCTCTCAGAGACACACACACACACACACACACACACACACACACACACACACACACACACACACACACACACACACACACACACACACACACACACACACACACACACACACACACACACACACACACACACACACACACACACACACACACACACACACACACACACACACACACACAAGGGCTGCTCGATTATGGCAATAATCAAGATTATGTTGGTCAATAATTAATATCACGATTATTCATTGACTTTGAAAACATCCATTTATTGAACTTTAAAACAAATAATAATTTGAACAGTATATTTTGAACTGTTGATTACCCTGAACGTATAATTCAACTGAAAAACTAATACAAAAATTAATTAAATAAATGATACATTACTAAAAAAATCATTAGATCAAATATGTTCTGGTGCACTGTCACAACCTAGCAAAGCAAAATAATCGTTTTTTCCGATTATGTTGTTTTCGTAATTGTGGCAGGCCAAAATCGTAATTGCGATTAAAATATGATTAATTGCATAGCCCTAACACACAGACGCACACACATACACACTTTTTGTCTAACACGCTAACACAGTTCTGTTGTGTTCAGTCACTGTTCTTATGTTGAACATGAATACATTTACTTTGTAAGTGATTATGGGACGTATTTCTTCTTTATATACATTTTCCTTCATACTTTATTACCGTGAAATAGGTCTTAAATTCTATTCAAAGTGGTCTTAAAAAGGTGTTAAAAAGTCTTAAATTTGAGTTGGCGAAACCTGCAGGAACCCTGTACAATAAAAAGTCCTGCATTCAAAATGTTACAAGTAAAAGTACAAAAGTATTAGCATCAAAATATACTTAAAGTACCACCTGCAGAGGGATCTAGATGCAGGTGTTCTTTTCCCCATAGAGACCGCCTCGCTGCACATTATCCCTTGCATAAAGATAGATTGTGGGTCCCTTATAACATGTTGTACACAGTGGAAATAAACATTCTGGTCACCTCAACATCAGGGATCTTATACATTAAACTCCTTCTGAATCAAACCGTCACGGTAGCCTTACCTTACTGATCCCTCTTAAATTAGAAAAATACACGTTACTTTACCAGCAGAGAGAAAATGGATTATTAAATTATTAATGTGACTAATAAAGAGCAATTTGATTATTAAGTATTATTCTGTTGATCGATGTCATTACATTTGGTGAAAAACACATAATGACTTGTTTATGACTCGTTTTGTCAAAGTTTAGGACTTGACTTGACTTGAACTTGCCCATCCTGACTTGAGACTTGACTTGGACTTGCAAAACAATGACTTGAGACTTGACTCGGACTTGAGCGCAAAGACTTGAGACTTGACTCGGACTTGCAAAACAATGACTTGGTCCCACCTCTGGCAATTAGTGTATGGGCAAGGATGCCGGAACCTGTTCCCATGATGTTTTAATTTGCCATGTTTAAGCAGCTCGTATCTACTTGCTACAGACTTTCCACACACCTTACATTGCCACACGCCCATTCACATATTACACCTAAAAAAAAGAAAAAAAAATACAAGTTTAAAAAACTTCTCAATGCTATGAAGTATAAGAAATGAAATTATTGCATCACGTTCAAATTACTTACCTATATAGAGGTTGCCCATCCACAATGTTGATTTAGCTCCTAGATCTATAACAAAAATAGCACACGGTTAGTTTCCAAAGGTGAGGAATAAGCTATTCCTTGGCATTGTAGAACAATGCAGCAAACTAGCCAGATATTGAAATATTATGTAAATAAATAAGGCCTCTGCTGGATGTCTGTGATGTAGAGCAGCAGCTTGATTTAAAAATGATGCTACTTGGTAGAAAATGTCGGTTTTTAATCACTAATTAATTAGTATTATGTCATATTTGATTATTCACACCAACCCTAGTATGGAGGACAACAACATGACAAACATCAATAAATCAATCAAATAATCACTAAATGAAATGAATGCTCAAATAACTATAAGAGGGAATAGGGAAATAATTAATAGTATAAATAATTGCAGGAGTAAATAAATACTTGAGAGAATGAAGACAAATTGGAAGAAAAATAATAAATACATAGTAAAATAAAGCATAAATACATGAGTAATTCATGAATATATACATAAATCAAGTACATAAATGCATGAATAGAAGTTGGTAAATTAAGAGGGCTCCAATATGTCTTACATTTATTTATTTTCATCCATGTATTTATGCATTTCTTTTTTCTTTCCTATCCTAACTCTACTCTCTTTCTGTCTGGCTCGAGCTACAGCTATAGCTAAGCCTTATGTCATGACGAAGAGTGGAGTTGATATAAGAAAGTATTAGATAGTGTTAGCTAAAAATACGGCACGAAAAGAACTCCAATGTAACTTGAATTACTAATGGCGCGTTTCCACTTCAGGCCTCGCTCGGTTTGGTTAGGCCTTATTAGCCCGGCTCATTTTTGGCGCGTTTCCACTGCAGCGGGTAGCTCGCTTTAAGCGTGCCGAGCCGTGCGGCCAGAAAAAAGGTGAAAAAGTAGCCCCGGGTCAAAACTAGGCCAAGTGGAAACGCAACCAAAAACGGGCCCCGTACGGCTCGGCACGCTTAAAGCGAGCTACCCGCTGCAGTGGAAACGCGCCATTACTCTCACGAATTCCCAGGTGTATCTGTGCTGCGATCACCGCATTGAGACAGACCGGAAGTACGGTGGCTAAGGCTAAGCTACTACTGTAATTATTGACGCAACCTAAGCGACAGAAACATACATAGCCCTCCTAATAGGGCATTCGGGCTTATGTTTGGAGGGCAACAAAGCACAAAATGTGCTGCTGGCTCTGGTTCATGCTTAGTACAAGCAGCACCCAACTAGCTAGGCCTCGTTTCGCTAGCTAGGCCTCGTTTCGCTAGCTAGCCAGCCAGCATTGTGGCGCAAAACTAACTGCACGACGAATATACACATGCAGACAATTCTATTCGTATAGCATAAACACGTTAAAATAACTGTTCATCTTCAATAACGTATGGTTAAGCAGCGGAATATTAAACAATTAGACTTACCTAAAGTCCGTCGATCGACGGTGTAGGTTGAAACCAAACGCCAAGTCAAGCGGGTAGCACATAGAAAACACCAAGTCTACGTCAGTAACGTCATGCTTTGCCTCCCTTCAGGGTCTGCCTCCCCTTTATGGGATTTAATAGAATAAACTGTACTAATTGTCTTACATTCCGTTTATATTCAACATATTCACGTTGTGTTTAATTGCTTGAACAAATCCACTTTATATTTGACAGATTTCAGTTATATTATATCTGAAAATATTGCTTCATATTTATGTGGACCAAGAATCCGTTTTTTGAGTGTAGTATATTCCCCTTAAATCCGTGGTGCTTAAGGGGGATGGCTTTTCGGGCTGTTCCCGGGCCTTCACATAGCAGTCACTAGGTAGTATATTCCCCTCAAAGCCGTGGTGCTTAATTGGGATGGCTTTTCGGGCGTTCCCGGGCCTTCACATAGCAGTTTCACTAGGTAGTGTATATAGGTAGTATATTCCTCTCCAAGCCGCTGTGCTCAGGGAAGAATCGGCTCTGGGCTATTCCTCAGGCCTACACATAGCAGTCTCACTTAGTAGTATATTCCCCTTAAAGCTGATGTGCTTAGGGGGAATGGCCACATGGCAGCTCGCCAGGCCCTCTACTTATCAGTCTTACATCACCAGCGTCAGGCTCGGGCTACGCAGTTTTGGGGGATAGTATCTAATCTCCATGCAGTTTTGGGGGTTAGTTATTTAATCATCACTCATCGTGCTATGTATATGTATGGAGTGATGATGCCCGAGCCTAGTTGCCAAACTCAACTATATGCTGCTTCTAATAAACATGTTAAAGGAACACGTGAGTTGTCTGACTGAAATGGGGCGAAGCCTGCGAGCTAGTTCAGGCAGTCAACTCGAGCACTTATGCTGCATTCATACATAACGCCCCTTGCCACTCTACAACCAACCAAACAGAGTCTCCTTAATATGCCGCTCTATTTAACCTGCAGATCTCTCTCCATGCATTGCTTGCTGCTGCTATTGCTGCAGCTACCTCTACGTCGCTGCTGCTTGCCTGCTGCCACTGCTGTGTTCACTTGCTATTGCTGCGTTCATGTTCCTGCTGCTGTGTTTCATGTTGCTGCTGCTTGCCTGCCCCACCACCACCCCAGCTTCCACCCCAGCTTCCACCTGTAGGCTCGGGGGTTAGTTATTTAATCATCACTCATCGTGCTATGTATATCTATGGAGTGATGATGCCCGAGCCTAGTCGCCAAACTCAACTATATGCTGCTTCTAATAAACATGTTAAAGGAACACGTGAGTTGTCTGACTGAAATGTAGCTTAGCTCAAATTCAATCAGGAAGACCAATAACCTCTGTCTGTTACACGTCATTTCAATACTCTCTCCTCTCTCAATAGAGAGGCGAAGTCCCTCCCCTTCCGAAAGCCTCCATGGGACCCCGGAAGCGGAAAATTATACATTGAAGTCAATGGAGAGAGAAAGGTTATCTTTTGATCCCGTTTGAATTGTGTCACGAATGACACATATGATGTTTGTCAATTTAAAAGAAAATGTTGCAAGTCAAAAAAATAAAACTGTGAAGTTACACATTTTTTTGTGTGACACCGCTCAGTGAACTACAGGTCTCTGGTCTCGCACAATACGCGTCACCATCACAAAGACGGCCGTCACGTTAGCAAATTTCACCTGTTTCTTTCAGAATGAGGCGAAAAGTATAAAACGAGGTGAACATCACTACAAGTCTGGGCACGTTGAGAGCTGTACATACACGAAAGGGGAGTTAGTCGGTTCTGTAAGAGCAGCGGGACCGGCTTTACAAGGTTTCGGTGAGTAATATGAGTGCAATGTGTAACGTTAATGTCAGCTAGCTAACATTAGCTAACAAGGTACACTAGCGTGTTTTGTTTTAGTAACTAGTTTTCTCCTTAAGAAATTCGTGGTCTCTGTGTATGCTGTGGATAACATTAGTGTTCACAAGAACAAGGTACATTCCCGTGTTTTGTTTTAGTTGCTCTTCAAATTGAAGCGGCCAGTTGTATATCGACTATACTGTATGTGTGATCTCCTTTTTCTCGTTGTGTCATTTGAGTTTATTTGCTGTGTGTAGATTCAAGGATTTTGGTTATCTAGGCACAGCTGCGTGTGACTCCCTCTGGTACACCGGTATGTGTTTTCCTAATGTAGAGAGCATTGATTAATTAATAAACTACACACTGAGTCTAGATCCTGACCAAATCCTTTTTTTTGTTGATCCAAATGTTTTTCAAAAATGTATTCATACACATTTAGAAAAATACAATGTACAATCACAACCAATACAACACAAATTACAAAAAATACAGAAAAAACAAACAATAACAACAGACAAGAGGACAAAACTATGGAAAAATAAACCCTCCCACCCCCAGATCCGGACCATCCTTGTATTATTGCTCATTCAATCTATTATAGCATGCTAACAAATGGTACTTACTTTATTTTTACAGATCTGCATGGGAGACGATGGTGCGATGCAGAGCGCTGTCTGTGATTGTGCACAGGAGATGTACAAATGCAGCCACGCTGCAGCATTGGCAATATTTGCCATGTGGCAGATCAGCTCCACAGATGTTGAGTGCCAGTGGAGGAAGCCTGCCACTTCCAAAGTAGTCCAGCCGGTGTCTCAACTTTACCATCAGCGAGAGGAGACATACAACCCACTGGCCAGAGACATCGCCAACTGTCAACTGGGGGGTTGTAAACGAGGCCGAAGGGGTGAAGGCTTTTGTGGAGGCCTATCAAGTGACAGTGTTCGAGTCTGGTCTCTTTGTGAGTGAGTCGGGTGTGTTGGGAGCATCACCCGATGGACTTGTGCAGCCATCTGCCCTGCTGGAGGTGAAGTGTCCACACAGCCAGAGGAACATGACCATCGCGGAGGCAGTCCAGTTACCATCCTTCTGTCTCCGTGAGGAGGGTGGGTCATATATTATCAAGGAGAATCACCCATACTGGCACCAGTCACCGGTTTATACTAGGCAGCTGCATATCACAGACCGGAGTCTCTGCTACTTTGTTGTGTGGACCACGAAGGAGGCGATCATCATCCCCATCCCCAAAGACCCTGCATGGCATGGAAATCTCCTCCTCCTGGAAAAATTCTACACCCAGCATATGCTCCCTGTGTTGGCCAGTAGAGAGGAGGACATTTCAATAAACATACTCTTAACACCCTCGGACTCTGCGTTGTGTTTCGTATGTGTGATGGGGTGTTATGCAGGGGGGAGGAAAACAGGACACAGCAGATTGGGATTGTGGTGGAGATGCTGAGCAGTTATTTAATTGTTGCATGTAATTATTATTATACTGCGTGCTTCTGAGTTATTCAATGTTTTGCTGTAACATGGATCTGTATGTAACTCTATTTACTTGTTATCTACCACACTTCCTTCTACATCATACACCATCATTATACATGATGGTGTATATAGGATATATATATTTGTATACATATCTGTAAATTGTATTTTATTTAAACGTCTTTTTGATCTCTCAAACTGAGTAAGATTGACAATAAAGTTGACTTTGAAAAATATATATATTCTTTATGAAAATAGTTGACTGTTGTCAAATGAATCCAAATGAAACGTTGGACTGAACTACAACTACGCCTTTAAATCTCTACGGACTGTTTTTCAGTGGGATGGCAAGTTCCTATCTTTAAACATTTATTAGTTTTTTCTCAGAACAGATTTGATTTTCTGAAGTTAATTTAACTTACCGAATATACCGAATACTTGTTTTAGAACTTTATTACATATTTTTATATAAATAGTTTGAATGATCCATAATTGACAGAAGCTTGTGTTTACACTGACCTGTTACTCATATATTAATGTCTTTGTAACTTCAGTAAACCACTACCTCACTCATTTCTTTCATTCATCACGGTTCAGTAAACTAAGTGATACATGAACCAGTTTAATCATTATAATAACGTAGGATTGCAACTCTTTGAAACTGTAGGTGGCTCTTAAAAGAGCCGTTGTGTTTGGGTGTGCTGGTCTCAGGTCAGTCTAAGCCCTCTCTCCGCGGATGCGGCGGGCCAGCTGGATGTCCTTGGGCATGATGGTGACCCTCTTTGCTTGGTTCATCTTACTGGGGGGCAGCTACATGGATGTTGGTGCAGTCCACAATCATTGTGCAGTTGAAGGCAGAATGAATTTATTATTGACTCAGAATGAAGCACAACTTCATGTCATACAATACATTGACTTTATTTGTAATTATGTAAAAAAATATGAGCATTGATTAGCAAGCAGGACCTGCAGGAACAGAGAATGGTGATGGATGGAGCTGGGAAGAGAGAAGAATAAAGAAAACAGATCAACTTTATTATCGGATATTAAAAATTCAATTTCAAAACAAGTTGCCGCTCCTACAGTTTTCTAGTATGTAAAGATGATTTCACATGACCTATGCAAAATATCACACTCAATACATGTGTGTCTCTGGGGGGTGCATTGTGCCTTTGATGTATATAAATAATATACCATAACCAAATACTATTACGTACAGTGGAGAGCAGGTCAGTGTGCATGTTCCTCAACGTCTCAGCAGTTACAGGTGAGGTAAAGACAATAAAAGAGAAAAAGGTCAGTAACAACACTTTAAAGTAACAACACTTTGAATAATTATCTCTTCTAACAATTTTCTCTCAATAAGCACACAACGACTGTCTTTCCAACAAACAGATTGTCATCACAATGAAACACGTCCAGAAGAATGACATGCAAAGCTCCCTGCCTGCCTTCGACTCTCCCTGAACTGCTTCCTTAGCACCCGGTGGAGGGCGCAGTAGGCTACTCTTCAAAAGTTTCACGAAATACTTACCATCATGTTTGGTTACTGTTTAACATTTTGGTTTACTTCATGTAATAAAATAATAACTTCATGGTAAGGCTACTAAAAATGACAAGGCTAAGTAATGTAATGCTAACTAACGTGCTCGCTACTCGTCGCTACTAGCTAGGTAGCTAACTTGACTATGTTCCATGCACAACATGTATATTACCTATGATATTACCTGATATGTCTGATCCAGTGACTCCTGGTCCTTTCATCAGACGGGAATCGATAGAACGAGCAAGTGGTATGATCACTTTTGTGATTACAACCTGGTACAAAGCACACAGGCATCTTGTAAAAGTGAACCAGCAGTGGCTCGTCTGGTCTTCAACCTTCCTACATTTTCCCACACTACTCCGCTCCTACGCTCACTTCACTGGCTTCCGGTAACTGCTAGAATCCACTTCAAGACACTGGTACTTGCTTACCATGCTGCGAATGGATCTGGCCCTTCGTACATCCAGGACATGGTTAAACCGTACACCCCAGCGCGTGCACTACGCTCTGCATCAGCAAAACGACTCGCTGCGCCCTCGCTGCGAGGGGGACCCAAGTTCCCAACGGCGAAAACACGTGGGTTTGCTGTCCTGGCTCCAGGATGGTGGAATGAGCTCCCCATTGACATCAGGACGGCAGATAGCTTGCACATCTTCCGGCGCAAACTGAAAACTCATCTCTTTCGACTCCACTTCGAGCGATAGAACTATTAACGAAGCACTTTTGAGTAGCACTTGAAATGTTTTTGCTCTATGAAACCTGATGTACTTATATGATTCTGTTTTCTTCAAGTTGTATTTTGTTGGACGAACGCATTTATTGTAAGTCGCTTTGGATAAAAGCGTCAGCTAAATGCAATGTAATGTAATGTAATGTAATGAACCAACCACTTGGAGCATTATTGCCTGTGACATCACTTACGCGACCCAGAATGGGATTTGGGATTTGTAGTTGCGTATTTTTCATAGTCTTATATTTCAACAGTTTTACGACAAAATGTGACTTTTTTGACATGGAAATGATTGTTTAAGATTGACAAACATCATATGTGTAGTTCGTGGCACAATTCAAACGGGATCAAAAGATACGTTTTCTCTCTCCATTGAATTCAATGTATAATTTTTCGCTTCCGGGGTCCCATGGACCGGAAGTAGATGGGCGTGACTTCGCCTCCCCATAAGTGATCGGGGGCGTTACTCCCCAGCTAACCAATCACTTCCCCCCATTCTCACAAGCCTATCCTTGCACCCACTAACCCCTTTAAATCTGCTCTTCCCTCTCCGCCAGCTGTCATTTCAGATGACAACGCGCAACCCTCCTCCACCCCTTTGCCTCCTGTCTCCTAATCAGTGTTGGGACTTTGTAACGCGTTACTGTAACTCCGTTATTTTTGGCAGTAACTAGTACTCTAACGCATTACTTTTTAAATGCAGTAACTCAGTTACCGTTACTACATGGTGCGTTACTCCGTTAGTTTTTTTATATAGTCAACAGCCAGGCGAACAGAGATGAGAACTGTACTTAAGTACAGTACTTGAGTAAATGTACTTAGATACTTCCTGTGTCACATGCGGAGACGGGCTGTGGGCGTGTTTGTGTTGTTTACTAACAAGACTATCATGGCGGCGGCGGAGCTCAAGTCTAGTTTCTCCACCTGGAGATATTCTCACTATTTCACTTTTGTCGAGCACAAAGAAAAGAACGTTTTAGTTAAATGTAAGTTGTGTCTTGGCGGGTCAAAGATCCTATCTACTGCCCAAACCAGTAATTCAAATCTCTTAAAACATCTGCAAAAACAACATGCTGGGACGAAGCTAGTAGCTAAGACCACAGAGACTCAGCCGACGCTACTCCACCTCCACCTAAGCAACAGCGGCTGGATTTTAACCAAGGGACTGCTAGCCAGGGAAAAGTCGATGCACGGTATGTTGTAGAACACATGCAGGCTATTGCTACAGTGGAGTCACCCGCTTTCAGGGAGCTAGTTAGCATGATACCATGTCCGGGCGGCACACGGCATATTGGACGGAAAACTTTTTCCAACTACCTGGAGAAAGAATATACAAAAATGAAAAGCCAGCTAATATCGATGCAATCCAGATTGCATATAATGCATGTCAAGTTGATCAACAGATTGTATTATTCTCCAATGCAATAACAGTACTGAAATGAAGGCTATAAGGGCATTAATGGGAGCCCTTTTGTTAAGTAACTAAAACGTTACTTTTCACAGTAACGCATTACTTTTTGGTGTAAATAATCAGTAAAGTAACTGAGTTACTTTGAAATGAAGTAACTAGTAACGGTAACTAGTTACTGGTTTTCAGTAACTAGCACAACACTGCTCCTAATACATGGCCAAGCTAAAACCTTCTTCCTTCAGACCGGACCGAACTACTTATCACCACCACCAGTGTCTAGACCCCGGGG
This sequence comes from Gymnodraco acuticeps, assembly GCF_902827175.1. Lineage (NCBI taxonomy): Eukaryota > Metazoa > Chordata > Actinopteri > Perciformes > Bathydraconidae > Gymnodraco > Gymnodraco acuticeps. The sequence goes on from NW_022990842.1 coordinate 152,847, forward strand.
GGTTTCATCAGAGCGGTTTTCCCCCTCCTTAATGATTATCCTGCAAACCGGGGTCTAATCGCCAAACACCATTTCATTCACTCGTTATAATCTGTCAATCACTTTTCATTCATATTATGTGTCCCGGTAATAAACATGTATTTCATACATCACGTCTCTCCAGATTGAACAGGCATTTCATTCCATATGGCTGACATTTTTATCCAGCCTCTTCCCTTTTACATTGGAGATGAGCTTCTGGAGGACAATGACCGTTTATCTGTTGTTCACATGAGTTGTGGCTCTTCCGCTGATTTCACTTTGTAAATGAAGAAGGTGAGGGAGGGTGTCTTCGGATTTCCTATTCTCGGTTAATTTAAGCATGAACTGTCAGAACCATGATTAACACTCAAACTAAGCTGGAGACACACAGTGTGTTTGTAAAGGAACACACACACACACACACACACACACACACACACACACACACACACACTGATTTCACTTTCTGGGTTAGAATCGATGTTCTAATGAACACTCAGGACCTTTACACTTTTTCATTGAGGGATGTCAGAGCGGAGAGGCTGCCAGGTTCGAGGAGCATTCTGGTGTTCGGTGACCTGCTCTAGGTGCTGTTCCCAGGAGGTGAACTGACACCTACAGCTACCAGTCCATACTTAATTTTGATTTGGTCCATTTGGGACTTGAATGACGACCCTCCCTTCTCTACTCTTCACTCCTCATCCCGGAAATCGATCAACACACGACATGTTGAAGAACATCCCGATTCCTAAAATGCGAGGAGGGAATAGGCTACCAGAGGAGAGGGGGGGGGGGTATGCAGAAGTGTCAATATACGTGTATAAATCAAGTTCCCCAGAAGTGTGCTGGGCGTTTAGGCAAACTGCCGTGTTCGTGTGTGACGATATTTAGGCTTAGTAATACATTGACTTACGTAAAGAGACGTCTTTAAATCAGCGGACTGTGCAGTTTCCCACTGAACTAAATCAGATTAAATCCAAAACCTGTGTTAGTCCTGGTTAGTGAGAGCATGTTCACACAGCTCCAACCAGAAGCCCCTTAGAGTCGGAACAAATCAGCTCAAGATTTTGTAGAACTGCTGGAATATAAAATAGAGAATGAAACAAAATGAAACTATAAAAAAGCTATTTTTGAGTCTACCATCCTGTCACTTGTCATTGTTAAATATTGCAAACTACTAAATCTACAGAAGAGAATGGATTGTATTCTGACCTTTTTCTTTTTACTGTTCCTTATTGTTTGTATTCCTATATCTTGCTTGTTTGCCCTTAAGCAGATCTCATCATGCACTGGGTGGAAAGCAAGAAGACAGCATTGACAGACCACCACTTCATCGTGGTTCATATTTATGATATCCAAGCCTTTATGCTAAGCCAGAGGAAACCCACAGAAACATACATAATCCACAGTGAAGGAACCTGGGTCAGTCATGAGCAAACCATCGTGGCACGGGAGTGATGAGTCATGCTGGCAGCCTGTAGGCTTCAGTGCATTCCTTCAGTACGAAGCATCACGGGAGAGGAGGAAGAGAGGAAGACATCACGTGTTCCTTCATCAGATGATGTGCTGCTGAGCTAATCAGCCATGTACTGCCGCTCATCAATGGGAAGAAGAGAAGCCTAATCAAGTGCTTCTCCAAAAGCTCACGTTACACATGGCTAAAAACTGCAAGAAAATGCTTTAAGTGACTCAGAATTGAAGACTGCACGCCACGTGTCGTGTACCACAGAAAAACACTCCTGCTTTTAGTGGCACGCCGTTTTTTCCAGGTCTGATTTCCACAGCTGCTCACACAGCATGTCCTCCAAACCTGAGTGATTTCACATAATTTAGATGAACAAAGGGAATAGCAACACACTGTCCTCCTCTCATTCAGGCAGGTGTGAACAGAACCTCTCCAGAGGCAGGCAGAGCCACGAGCACCTCAGACCCTCCAGAGATTAGTCTGCATATTTGCCCCCAGTGTGACTGACAGGGAGGGATGAAACACTCCAACTGTTAGCGTTAATTATCTGGCAGAAATCACAGATAACTTCAGCCTGACTGCTGAGGCCCTTAAAAAGTAATTGAAAGATAATGTAAATGTGCAAATATTTGTTATATTCACCATCTGTTTGGTATTTTTCAGCCCAAACCAAGCAATAGTGAATTCCTCATAATTTATTGAAAATGAAAAAAGAATAGGTGTGTAAGGGATAATGTACTGATGAGAGATTCTTCATTCTTTCAAATTATGTATAAAATATTATGAATTGTGTTACTTGCATAATATGGTGTCAGCTTGTAGCCCCAACCCTTTTCCTACTTGTGATTCAAATGTATAATGTCTTAGTTATTCTGGTTTAGCAATAGCAGTTTAGTTAAAAGTTGATATTATGTGGATAGAATAACGATCTCTCTAAAAAGCTAAAAGTACTTCACAAGCTAGCTAACGTTGGCTTTGTATTGCTACTAGTTAGCTATCAATTGTTAGCAATGTAGCTTGCTATGGCAACATGGTTAAAATTGCAGTGCAGACCTGTGTTTGTTATGGCAGAAGAGTAATTATGTACACATTATTGACGCGTTTCTTTTAGCCGACTGTCAGCTCAAATGTTTACCATAAGATCCCAAATATGCAACACAGTCTCAAGACATTTCGTGTTATAGACACAAAATTAATCTATTGATTCACCAACACGATTTTTACGATTTGTTCGTGTCACACAGAACGATTTTAAAAGCAATGTATATAATAACAAATTTGAAGGAAAAAGAGATTTAAAAAAAATACAGATTTCAGTATTCTGAGGCTCTGAGCCCCATTTATTTTCCTCACGCACGGCAAAAAACCTCCGACATTATACTATTTAAAATAAAAGGGTTAGGCTTAGGGTAAGATATTGAGTAAGAAAATGTTTTTATGAACCACACAGCTTCTGGTCTTCCAAGACCCGACCGGACAAAAAGACGTGGTGCAGGCACAAAATATACTACCAATAGAAATACATTGCTTTTAAAATCGTTCTGTGTGACACGAAAAAAATGCATAAATCGTGTTGAACACGAATCAATAGATTAAATACATTTCGTGACTATAACACAAAATGCCGTGAGAATGGGTTGAAATATGCGTTATTTCAGTAAACGAATCACATGGTAATGCTAACCGTTAGTTTGTTGCCTGAAAAAGTGTTAAAAGTTTATAACAGTTTATTTGATAAAGGTTAATAAATGTGGCAATCTTACTGTATGCAAAATATCAGCACTTACGCTCTAACCTGAAGTACCATGACAAAATAAGGCAATATGGAAGCGCCCTTGAGCAGGCGACGAATAGTCAACCCAGTCTCACGGCATTTTGTGTTATTGTCACGACATTTAATCTATTGATTCGTGTTCACCAACACGATTTTCCCCTTTTTTTCGTGTCACACAGAACGATTTTAAAAGCAATGTATTTCCATTGGTAGTATGTTTCGTGCCTGCAGCACATATTTTTGTCCGGTCGGGTCTTGGAAGACCGGAAGCTGTGGGATTCATAAAAACATTTTCTTACTCAATATTAAGCCACGATGATTGTTTTTATTTTAAATCGTATAATGTCGGACTTTTTTTGCCGTCTGTGAGGAAAAGAAATGGGGCTCAGAGCCTCAGAATACTGAAATATGTATTTTTTAAATCTTTTTTTCCTTCTAATTTGTTAACACACTGTTATTTACTCAACAATAACACACAATTATCCTTGTTTTTATTTATTTGTTTAATTCTAAAATCTCAGGCTTTTTTGCAGTCCGTCAGGAACTGAATTTCAAAATAAAGTCACCGGAAACAGACGTAGGCGATAGACACCCACTGAACTGATTACCCAAGATCCTCAGCTATGGTTGAAGCTTGGTGATTGGATGTTTTAGCCGCAATGCACGTTGGGATATGGTGTTTATGCGATATGAAATCCGAAAAACATTTTTTTTAAAAAGAAAATAATACTTTAATCCGAGTGTGCTTGCTTTCCTGCAATGTTAACTATGTTGAAGCACTTATTTTAACTGATATTATACATATTAATTATCAGAGGTGGGAGTAAGTCCTACATGTGCAAGTCTCAAGTCTTGACCTACAAGTATCAAGCAAGTCCCAAGTCAATGTGATGAGAGTCAAGCAAGTCAAGTCATTGCTCAGGTCAAGCAAGTCAAGTCATACAAAATTCTGATGAATAAGCCCAGTTTCCGCATTTAAATCAGTTAAAAGACAGTGGTTATGAAAATGGATTCAACCCACACTATGATCTTCATTACATACACAGTTAATCATTTGAAATCTAATTTAGACCGATGACAATCATATTAGATTCATATTAACCCTAGAACTGCAGACAATATAGCTAGGACTCAATCAAAAAGTCTGTTTTCCAGGTAAGAAAATCATATGGCATTTGCCATTACACATATTTAATTTAAATGTATGTTAACACTAGAACCGCCAACAGCGTCAGCACCTACATATCATTTTCAAATCATTTAATTTGTTCCTTTTCATAATTTCCTTATAAGCTAAGTAGGACGATTTAAAACTCACTTAAAGCGAGACACCCCAGGTGAATAGGGTAATTTTTTTAACTTAAAGGTATCAGCTAGAAATCTCTCCAGTTAATTACTTACAATAAGGCAATTGTCTTTTGTATTACAAGTTTTCTGAAATAGCATGTTTAAATATGCAAATTAGCCATTATCTCATTAAATATGCACACTTTAACACATTTCAGGAATTGAAATCTGAACTTTGGATATAGCCAGATTCAAAATTCTTGTTTCATTTTGTAGTCATATTAGTATCTAAGGCTTTTACAGAAGGGATATTGGATATCTCTTTTTATCACTCCATAAATCAGAAAATACTGTCAACAGCCCTAAAATATCCATTTTCGCCATGTTTTTAGGTATACAATGTTGTATAATTCAGGCTATGAATTACATATGAACAAACCCTTCTGTAAAAGCCTTCATAATATTGATAGGAATATAACTGGAAGGTTTGGTGTATGTACGTGCTACTGAAGTTGACATTTTCGAACTCAGAGTAGGAGAAAAAACTCATTTTGAGAAAACGACCTTTAAAGATTGCAGTGAGGCGCTAGCTAAACCCTCCTGTTCTTTGGATGACAGCTTGCGCATCGACGCACTCCGTGAAGGTATTTCATGTTCAGGGTCATTTTTTTTTTTATAACCTTGCTTCGTGCAAATGACAATTGTTGTCGTCTTCTCTGTGAAAGTTTTTTTCGCCGTTCTTTTGGCATTTTGAGATTTCAATTTCTAGCTGAAAGCTAACCAGGAAGTGTTTTAGCACACCACGTGACACATCTGAATGAATCACGTTGTCAGAAATTGACACCAGCCAATGAGATTTCGTTTCTTGGTTTAAGACCCCTTTGTGCTTTCACGATTGGTTGCTGATACAAAGGAAATTACCATATTTGGATCCGATGAGATTGTGCAGGAGAGACACAGCTTTCCAGCGATACCTCTGATGACATGGTGCACACAGCGGTCGCGGTACTTTATGTTACGTTAGAATGCTAACTTTTGGTGAATTTAGGAGAAATCTACAGACGCAAATAGACAAACTATAGTAAAAATAAACACTTAAATGTGTATTTTGTACGTTTTCCTTCCAAAAGCCTGAAAGAAAACATGTTATGGAATCAAAATAGCACAAAATCTCAAAATTGACCAGTACTTGAAAAACGATGTTTTTGCCTGCCGTGTCTCGCCTTAATTGGGTTCATTTAGAAATTCATCATAACAGATCAAAAAGTTCAGATTCATTTTTACAATAAATCAAGGAATTATGCACTTCTACAAACAAAAACAACATAATTAAAACTTTTAAACAAACAACTAAAAGTAGATGAACTACATTATTCAAAAGTTTACAGTAACTTCTGATAATAACACAGGGGAAATAAACGAGGCTTCTCTTTTCCTCTCACCCTCCTGACAGCCCGTCAGTATCAGGGTTAATCAAAATGAATCCTTTGGCTGTTCTAGTGTTCATTTGCCGTTTTGTTTTCTCTTTCTAGCTAACACAACACATTCACGCACCTTTCTCTGTGTTTTTTTTTTGTAGTGACGAATGAAGTTGGATGTTGTGGTGGTCGTGTCACTGATCTTTATGCTGCAGACCCTGCATACCGCTGTTCTCTTCTTATTACCGTCATCGACAACATAATCCTTGAATCCAAACTTGACTATTTTTGGAGTAACGCTAGCCGCTGCTATGTTAACTGAGACTCCTGCCTTCTAGTAGGTTGCCAGGTTTGCGCGCATGGCGCTATAATCACCCAATCACATTTCGAAAAAACTAAACGTAATATCTCAATTAGGGATGCACGATATTGGTTTTTTTAAACCGATACCGATACCGATAACTTCCTGCTTCTCAAGACCGATACCGATACCCGATAATACAAAAAAATGTACGCCACTAATTATTTTAACGCGATTAACGCATGTGTATTTTTTTTCCTCGGCCGCCCCGTAGTTTCAGAGCGCATCGAGTTTAAAATACCATCTACAAGCTGATGCTGACAGCCCCGCTCCTGTCGCCCGCTTGTGGCAGACCACACTTCCACGCTCACCGGCAGGCACCGACTGGCCATCTGGAGGACCGGGAGGGTGTGTGTATGTGTGGCCCGAGCGAGCGAGAGAGACCTTACGTGCATTGTTGTTGTTAGCATCTGGTGCTAGCTAGCTGCGCTAACGGATCTACGGAGCTGTTTAAATGAAAACAGAGGAGCGACATTTCGCCACAACTGCGCCGAGCACTTGACTTTATGCAGGAAGCCAGACAGTGGGACATTGTACGAAAAGTCAGCACATATGCCTTGAGTTGCACATAGCTCCAACGCCCATACCACCGACGACATGTTTGTTTACTGTCCTGGCTTCACGAGTTAGGGAGCACTGGATTTGTGAAAAACTCCCCTCTTCCTAAACCACTAATACCACAGTACTGGCAAAACGGGAGGAGCCGAGTGAAAAACAACCGCCCCTCATCCCAATCCACCCACACCGCAGTATTTTTTTCTACCCAAAAAATATATTGTATATTATCGGAGCTATTAATACTGGTATCGGGTTTATCGGGATGACGTCATGATTCCTAATATCGGACCGATAATTATCGGGCCGATAATTATCGTGCATCCCTAATTTCAATACAAAAACAAACGCAAATATTTAATTTTAAACAGTCAAGTCCTTTCAAGTCATCTGTCTCAAGCTTAAATCAAGTCTCAAGTCATGAATACCAAGTCAAAGTCAAGTCTTTTATCAATGTTAGTCAAGCAAGTCTCAAGTCAAAAAATATGCGACTCGAGTCCGACTCGAGTCAAGTCATGTGACTCGAGTCCCCACCTCTGTTAATTATACTCTTATGTATGTAGATAGTATAAGAAATATGCAGAATATGACAGTTTAATGGTGGATATGTTACGATGCATGGAAAAGGTAGGACCCAAATGCAATATTAAAGGAGAAGCGGGTTTTAAGGGATAACAAAAAGCGAGCTTTATTTAACAAAAGACGATGACAAAAGAAAATAAGAAACAAACTTAACATTACCAACTCAGGGGAGTAAATATTCCAGGATCAAAACTTCAGGGACAAACATGGAGCGTGACATGAAGGGAAAGACAAACAATGAACCGACAGGGGAACACAGGGAAAGACAAGACTAAATACAGAGAGGGGTAATCACAGGACAAGAAACAGCCAGGTAAAGGAGGGAGAAACACAAGGGCAACAGGTGAACACAATGAGACAATCAGACACACCAGGGAAACTAACGACAGGAAGGCATGCGGAAGTAGGACCAGACAAGACACAAGGAGGAAAACATGAGACAGGGAACACAGAACAGCAAAATAAACCCAAAACTTAACACATGAAACTCAAATCCTGACAGGATGTATACACACATATTGATAGATGTCTTGTAATGCACTGTTGAGGAACCTGCGACCCAAGTTTTACATTCATTGCATAACTACACCGTTTGTGAATATGATATGTCAATAAACCTTAGAAAATCTTGAAATCTTGAAAGGGATGTGCAAAATACAGTCTTTCATTAACTATTAGTGGAGAATAACGAGTAATGAATATACTTTATTACTCGTTTCCATTCATGTCAATTGCAGATAAATGTTTAGTCTTCTCAAGCACCAACTATCAAATATCTCTCCTGATTTTTGGCACTTGACAATCACCTTCCCTGAATTGTACTCAGGTGTAACTAAATTCTGATTTAAGGGTTGTTTATATTTCACATCATTAATCAGAATATGCAAAGTAACTCAAATAAATGTAGTGGAGTAAAAATACCAGGTTAACCTCTGAATTGTAGTGGAGTAGAATTACAAAGTAACAATGAGCTGTCATGTGGGTATATATTAATGCTGCGCATTATGGACACAAGCGATTTTCACCCATTTATTAATTATATGTTTTAAATTTGTACACACCAAAGTGTTTCCTATCGCCTAAACCTCCAGGGGTGTACACAGTTTAATACTGGCAACTTCTAATTGTGGGAAAAACAAAAACGTCTTTTAAAACTACAATTCCCAGTAGAGACGTTATGTATGGGTAGTGTCTTCGGCCATCCTAAACTCTGAAATGTTTTTCGGATTTCATATCGCATTAACACCATATCCCAACGTGCATTGCGGCTAAAACATCCAATCACCGAGCTTCAAGCTGAGGATCTTGGGTAATCAGTTCAGTGGGTGTGTGGTGTGTATCGCAATGATGCTCGAAATGTCCCTTATCGGCCTACATCTGTTTCCGGTGCCTTTCCTGAGGAACGGCTAAAAAGCCCAAGATGATAGAATTAAACGAATAAATAAAAACAAGGATAATTGTGTGTTATTGTTGAGTAAATAACAGTGTGTTATTTAGAAAATAATAACAAATTTAGAAGGAACATTTTTAAAAAAAATGCAGATTTCAGTATTCTGAGGCGCTGAGCCCCATTTCTTTTACTCACAGATGGCGAACAAAGTCAGACATTATACGATTTAAAATTAAAATAAATAATCGTGGCTTGGTATTGAGTAAGAACTTGTTTTTATGAACCACACAGCTTCCGGTCTGCCAAGACCCGAACGGACAAAAATAAATGGTGCAGGCACGAAACGTGGCGTATCATATGCACGCAAAACTCGCCCTCAGAACTCAATGGGAATGGTTAGTGTATCATATGCACGCAAAATCGGACTTCTGCGTATCTATTGTAGGGATGAGAATTTGAAAGCAAATGCATATTCGAATATTAAAAAAAAAAAATTATTATGTTATTATTATGTTCAAATAAGTATAGAAACCAAGTAGAATTTGTCAAATGTATTGAACTGGTGATCACAGTTTGACAGCTATAGGCCTACAGCTTTCATGCTTAAAACATCAAAAACCTATAACAGGGCCTATGCACAGAATGCAGCTATTCAATAGGCTACTCATTCTTATGAGCATGTCTACATGCTCAGGGGAGATGCGGGTGCGGAGGCGATTCACAATCAGGCCAGCTGTAGAGAAGACCCTCTCAGCTGGAACGGAGGTTGCGGGTATAGCAAGGTATAGTAGGCCTATGTATATATAAGTCAACCCTTTCTCCTAAAAATTACGTTCCCACAGAACTAAACTGCATTCTCAATTACGTTTAGCAAGAAACATATTTTCTCCCACGTTACGTTTCTTATGAACGTATCTTAAATACGTTTATTTTCTACATATCTTTGCCATTTATTGTCTTGCTTATAATAATGATAATAGTCATTTATAAATATCATTTTAGAGCACACATTTGAAATCAGTAGGCGAGGCTGTAATTTTGCCAGCTGTTACTCTCATGAGCGAGGCAGAAAATAATAGTTTTTAACATGCCAAAAAGCTGCTGTGCCGGCTCGGTTATTATTACCTGTTTCTGTACTTCCTCTAAGAAGAAAGGACAGTAACAGAAGATCTTTGTGACGCAAGATGTGGTGTTGTTAATGCGATATGATATCCGAAAAACATGTCAGTTTAGGATGGCCGAAGACACTACACTACCCATAATCCCCAGCTATCGTTTTGGACTACAGTCCTGTTGACAAACCCCGTGATTAATCTTCAAGCTCTTGGATTGGATGTTGGAGTGGCAGAGCGCCAAGGTTACGCCGAGCGTCAAGCTCTTTGAAATGGAACGAAACCACGGCAGACTATTCAAAACTGGACTCAAACACTCCCCCAGAACTACACATGCTGGCTATTGTGTTTCGCAACATGTTCTCTATGGCACGTCTCTACTGGGAATTGTAGTTTTAAAAGACGTTTTCGTTTTTCCAAAAATTAGAAGTTGACAGTATTAAACTGTGTACAGCCCTGGAGGTTTAGGCGATAGGAAACACATTGGTGTGAACACATTTAAAACATGTAATTACTACATGGGTGAAAATCGCTTGTATCCATAATGGGCAGCATTAATATATATTCTACTCCACTACAATTCAGAGGTTAACCTGGTATTTTTACTCCACTACATTTACTTTAGTAACTCTGCAGATTCTGATTAATGATGTGAAATATAAACTACCCTTACACCTGATTAAAATTCAGGGAAAGGTGATTGTCAAGTGCCAACAATCAGGAGAGATATTTGATAGTTGGTGCTTGAGAAGACTAAACATTTATCTGCAGATCTCTATAAAGTATATTCATTACTCGTTATTCTCTACTAATAGTTCATTAAAGACTGTATATAATGGCTATTTTGCACATCCCTTTCAAGATTTCCTAAGGTTTATTGACATATCATATACACAACTACGGTGTAGTTATGCAATGAATTAAAAACTTGGGTCACAGGTTCCTCAACAGTGCATTACAAGACATCTATCAATATGTGTGTACCTCCACCATTAAACTGTCATATTCTGCACATTTCTTATACTATCTACATACATAAGAGTATAATTAATGTGTATAATATCAGTTAAAATAAGTGCTTCAACATAGTTAACATTGCAAGAAAGCAATACATTAGATGTTAAGTACTTTGTCAGGCTTAATATTTATCTGTAGATAGATACCCCCAAAGCTTTTTTCTTATTTAAAAGAAGACCTTAACCTAAAGTATTCTTTAATGTGTTAATAAAGGTTAATTAGTTTGTCTGTTTTGCACATCCTCATATTAATATCTTTGTACATCCTGCACTAAACTGTTTTATTGTAGAGATCACTTATAGTATCTTCTTGATTTTTTTATTTTCTATACTTCTATCATTGACCTTCTACTTTCCCCCTATGAAAGTATGTACTCTTAATATTTTTTTCATCAAATAACATTATTCAACAAAAATAACATTATTCAACAAAAATAATTCAATAACGTGCTTTAACCATTAGGTGGTGCACACAAGGTACACACAGCATACTAATAATAACTTTGTATTATTAGTGTAGGACACTTATGTATGTATAACATCTGAAGATATTTAGTTTTATTCATGTTTTTACATAATTGTACAGGATATTGCTATACTATTTCTCATGCTTTACTTCTACACATTAATATCTGATTTGTAAAACATCTGTTTTGGAAATCTAAAAACCCCAATACTGTAGAGTACAAGTCAGAGTGATCAAATCAAATAAAATGGTGAATCAGACAGAGTTGTCTTTCTGGTGATGTTTATTCGAGGCCTCAAACAAACATCAGATACAATAAAACAAATATATATATAGACACAGGTCTCACAGAGTATAAAATATGTCTGCGCGAGTGTGCGCAGTTCAATATGATAGCAAAGCTTATAAAGGGAGGAAAATGGTGGGAAGGTAAGAAATCTTCACATGGTCACATTGTTATTAGACACCTGGCCTTGAGCTGTAGAAGTTCTCGTGTGACTTTGTGTGAGTCAACTCAGTAGCCAAAACAGCTCTGTGGCCTTGAAGTAGTGTAGATAGAGGCAAACAGCACATCTAACCAAATGAGAAGCATTTGGTTAAAACATATCAGGATATAATAAAATGTCCACTACATTCCCCCCTTTTGATCATACTTGATCAATACAAAACAAATGACAGGATAGACTGATATAACACATCAATGAATACACTCCATCACTGGTTTAAGTAAACACATCACAAATATATCATAGAAAACTGGCTGTTTTTGTGGAGGACAGACTCCAATATAATGTAAGCATAAGAGGAGAGTACACTCGATTCACATGATTATATTGATTATATTGTAGTGTCGGAATCAGACTCTTCTGATTCTAGCTGGTCTATCTCACTGTGGCGCAAAGGATTGTCTTGTACTGGAATAGCAGTATACTGAACGAAAGCTAAGGATACCAGGCTGGAAAAGCCTTTCTTCAGTATTGGGATAATCAAACAGGTACAACTGATTAATAGGCCGAAAATGATTATCAGGGGTGTAACTATCCTAGCCAGCCATCCTTCCTACCCGCCCGATGTAAGCCAGGACCACCAGTCCCAGCCGCCTGCGTTGGATATGTCATCCACTTTCATGTCGGCTAACATGTTGTTAAGATGCAGCACGGTGTCAGTGATGTTCTTGGTGGCGTCAGGAATGTAAGTGCAACAGGAGTCACCGATCACATGACACAGGCCACCCTTTGAGGCGAACAAAAGGTCAAGAGCAAATTGGTACTGCATGAGCATATTCTAGAGGCTATTATGAATGGGGCATGACCTGGAAGCCTTGCGTCGTCTCGTAAGTGAGGTTCTCTAGCCGAACGTGTAAGGTATCTATGTTATGGGCTTTTTACCTTGTGGTGTTCGTGGTGTTGGAACTCTGGGTAATGATGTGTCGTGTACATTAAGGACATGAGGACAGTGACTGCTGGATTCAAATCCACTAGAGTGCATGTACCTATCCAAACCCAGCATCACTGGGCCAGGCCAGTTGGAGGGAAATATGGTTAACATCAGGGAATGCTACGTTAGAAAGGATTCTTCCAGGGACACTGAATATGCAATACGAGATATTGTAAACACCGTAACTGCACTGTGCTATCTTCCCCATCCCTTAGAGTAATGTTACCAATCCCTGTCTTGACCAGCCCCTCTGCCCATGTGGTTCGCCCTGCTCTCCCCATGTACCTCTTAGATATCTCGATTTCGGCTTACATGCTGTGTGCTGACCATGGATACATAAAATATAGGACTAGTCCTAACACAACTATCATGGCAAATATGCAGAGGAACCATTTTATGATTGTCCAGGCTCTCCGGTAGTATTGCTCACGGTTGCGTCGTTTTCCCAGGCGAGCCGTCGTCACGAGGTGGGAATGCTCCATGGGGTGTGTGTGTGTATTCCTTCGGTCGATTTTGTGACACGGACAGTCAGACTCCGCACACCGGTAACACAAACGAGGAACCAGAGAACATATGGAACCGCTCAGCTGGCACTCGCCTGTGACACTTTGTGTGTAGTGTGTTTTGGTGTATGTAGTGCAAGTGTGGTGCAAGTTGGTGATTAGGACACATCACTTGTTGTCATCTACTTCTGTTGGTGATTAGGACACATCACTTGTTGTCTTCTACTTCTGTTGTGACTAGGACACGTCACTTGTTGTCATCTGTTGGTGACTAGGACACGTCACTTGTTGTCATCTGTTGGTGACTAGGACACGTCACTTGTTGTCATCTGCTGGTGACTAGGACACGTCACTTGTTGTCATCTGCTTCTGTTTCCCCTTTCCTGTGACTACGACCTTGCAGTGGCTGGCGTGGACCCACGTAGCTCTCTCGGCGACCTTTACCGCTGTCTGGTTGACCAGAAGCAGGTAGGGGCCAACGATTGGATTTCCAGCTCTTTCTCCGGAAATCCTTGACCAGCACGAAGTCGCCGGGTTGGAGATGGTTAAGTGGACCAGTGGCAGTCGCTAAAGTGGATGACAGGTTAACATACAACATAGCAACATAGCATCCTCACACAAATTTGTGGAGGGAAGAGGACATCCTGGAGCCTTGAGTCCAATCTGTGGAGGAGCCCCAAAAAGGATTTCAAATGGCTGAGTTGGCTCCGTGTTCGTTCCCACATCCGCATGTACATCAGCACAATGGGCAGAGCTTGTGTCCATGACAGACCTGTGTCTGCACAGCATTTTGCTAGTTTGTTTTTGATTGTGCCGTTCCCTCTTTAGCAAAATGTGAACCGTTGTTCTAATTTAAGATGTTCTCTGATGGGCTAAACTCAATGAAATCCAGCATTAGGTGCTCAAATGAATTTTGCTTAATGCAAATTACCCCCCTTCACCCCCCTTGTGAACCACTCCTGATTTATAGCCTCTAACATCTGATTTATAGCCTCTAACATCCCCCCTTTTGACACATTGTCCAACCCATGTGTCAAAAACAGCCCCAACAACCTTCCACCAAGCCTTCTCAACTGGTGTAACTAGCTGCTGAAGTGACGACATGTTGTCAGTGAAGGAGGAGACAGGCATTCTAACAAATGAGTGTAAGGTGCGTGAGGTGTGAGAGGAATCAGACTCTTCCTTTATGGCTGAGTCAGCAGCTAAATTAGCAGACCCAATTTCTTAGGGAAACTGGGTCTGTACTGCTTGCAGAAATTGTCTACACTTCCAAATAGCCACAAAATCGTGCACTACCCCAAAAGCATAGCGTGAGTCAGTGTAAATAGTCACGGTTTTGTCTTCTGCAAACGTGCAGGCTTCAGTTAGTGCGATGAGCTCTGCTGCTTGTTATGAGAGGTGACATGGGATTGGTCCGGAACGGAGTACAGCAGAATCTGAAACAACAGGAAAAACCCCACCCGATTAGTGCCCCCTTGGTCGCGAGAGGCAGACCCATCAACATACAAAATGAGGTCAGCGTTGGTCAGAGGAACGTCTTTTAAGTCCGGTCTAGGTGTGCACACAGTTGTGTTCGTCACCTTCAGGCAAAGGTCAATAAGAGGGTTCTTACACCTTTTCCAAAATCAAATTCAAGCACTTTTCAAGCATCTTACAGCTGTTGTAAATTACATATTTATATGCACATACTCAAATGAGTATTTCCCTACCTCACATTAACTCAGATGTTCTTTATGCTATAAACAACCAAATGTGTGTTTCGTGATAGCATTCTACACGAGGATGAAAAATTAAAGAAAAGAAAACTAAGTTTAATATTAATATCAAAATGAGTGATCTGTACATCTAAAAACCCAATTCAAGCGACCTTTCACCTCCACTTAATTAAATGCACTGGTTGCAAGATAAAAATGTGAGTTAATTGATTTAGATAAAGTTCAAGTTGCAACATTAATTTATAAGTTGTGTTGACGTAATAATGTTGGTAATTACATCAACTTAATTGTGTCATTTGAACTCTGATTTCTGCATTAATTGATTTCAAACTAAATTCAAGTTGAGGTTATGTAATTCAATTGGCTTGATAACTTAATTGTTCTACACCTTGAGTTAAGGATTTCAAGTCCACTCCCACTTAAGATGCCTGGACAAGTTCCCACAGTTAAGACAAATAGAAATATACAAAGGACATTTTAAGGTGAGTGTCATCTTTTGTCATTCAAATACAACTTGAAATTCAAACTCTCCTGATTGAAATATCATGTGTTGAAATAAACAACTGCAGTTCAAAAATAAAGAGTGAATTGCCTAATATTTTTGTTGTGGAATCAATTAATTTCTTTCTTTAAAGGCAAAAACATGAATAAGCTAAGAGAAAAACCCTATTGAATACAATATTATTTGGAGCAACTTAATTTACAAATGGCTGTCAACTTAAAAACATCTGTCCATGTTCAACATGTGGTAATTAAGTATACACAACTTAAGACTACATTTAAATCATACGGTAAAACAAGTTGGAACTTTTGGAGTAATCAACTTAAAAACTTGTGTTTATGCTACCAATTATTAAGTAAGTGGTAATTGAAAACACCTGATTGTAGAGGAAACGCCTTTTCCCCTAACTCAAATAACTTTGTTACTTTAACAAAATTTCATTAGAAGTTGTCTTAACTCAATAACCATCGATGCAACCTATTGCCTTGATTTTCTTTAAAGGCCAAGCATTTGTTTTTAGAGTGTACGTAGACTGGGCCTCCCATATAACCTGGCTGAGCCGATATAAAAACAATCAGCCAAATAACTTCTCAAAACATCATTGATTACTATTTTTTTTTTTTTTGAGGTACTTTTAGGTTGGCAGTGAACATAAGTGCTAAGAGGTACATGGTGTACTTTTCCTTCACTACAAGTATTTAATACCTTTAGTTACTTCACAGATGTGGATGAATGATGTGAAATCTAATCAAGTGTTAAATCAGACTTTAGTTCCACCTGGAGTAAATCCACAAGCTACCCTCCAGTATACAAAGTCATTCAAACTAGCTGCACCTTTACCAGCTTTGAGAACACTTTCATGATCAATCATTATAAAACATATCATATATATTATTCTGAAATGGACCAATCTGCACAATGAATACTTTTACTGTCGCTACTTTCACTATATTTTGATAATACTTTTCTACTTCTTCTTGAGGAACATTTTGAATGCAGGACTTTTACTGTACCACTCTGGTACTTCTACTTTTACTCAAGTACAAGATCTGAGTACTTATTGCACCTCTGGTAGTGCATTAGTCTGAATTCTAGCTACAAAATCACGCAGAGTTGGAAAATATAGCCTCACAATGGTAACAAGTGGAAAATAATATTTACAAATGTGTACAATGATTTGTAGGTAATGCTACTCAAAACACCTGACTTATACAAAGGAAGACTGTGTTCATTCTACAATTACATGGGAATAAAGCAACATGTAGTTTTACTTGTATAATACTTCCATTTTGTATAAAAGACAGTTTGTTTTCATCTGTTTTCGAATAAACAAAGTAATGGCTTTCAGACCAGGAACACTGAAAGATGCATTTGAGAGATCTTATTACAGTAAAAAAATGCTGCAGAGGCTGGAACTTAGGAAAGAATCAGATAAGGACTTGGGACGAGCGTGCATAGCTGCATAGCATTTACAGCTGTAAATCCTGGACAAATCTCCACTCGTCAGGAGGTTTTGTCTCTGATCTTTTTGACAGGAAACACTGGAGTGCGTACCGGAATCGTTACACGGAATAATGACCCCTTGTTTAAACAGAGAGGTAAACACTGGCTGAATGCCATCAACAGCTTCACGTTTCAATGGGTACGGGGGTTGATTTGAACGGAACGTGGACATCAAACATACGTCATATCTGTGAGCTGCCCAGAGTGAGTATGGCACATCTGAGAGCGCGGCAGGAAGCTCAGAGATATGAGAATTACCTCATCATCCTCAACCAACAGCAATGTGCGTAGAACGGCTACGTTTGTGCACATTTTCATCTTATACATGTCACCTGACATATAGTACATAACATATTCTGTGTGTGTAGATGTCCAATCAGTGACTGACTCCAAATCTTTAACGATTAGACCCAAATCCCTCTATCTATCAGTGGGCCCCCTGGCTAGTGAAATGTGTGGACCGCCCCTGGGATTTGACACAGTTTGTGTTGTGTGGGTGCGCAACAGGAACCAGCTGCGCAGCAAACTTCAAGCATAGTTTTAAGCATGAGCTCCTCATTCACACATTCTAACAGAAAACTCTCATCATTTACACGGATCATCAACAATGTTAGTACAAGTAAAAAGAAGCTTCCATGAACACCGCAGGTGGAAAACACGTTGATCAGTCAAACCCAACAACACCTGAGAATCAGGATATGTCAGCAGCCATTTCATCCACATTCACACAGTTCTTTATCATCAAATGCCAGTTTTTTTAACCATCGTAGGAGATGGCTGCCGGACTTTAATACCCTCATTTGTTGAAAAAGGAGATCTAAGCCGAACCGGAGAATCAGATCTCTGCCCAGTAAATTTATTAGGCAGACGGAGGATAAAAGAAACTGTTTTTTTACTGATGTGGGAAATGGATTGACTATCATCACCGTTATCTCTACTAGTGATACAAAAACTTCTCCTTTACTGTTACCCCAGCCGCTCCTATTGAGTGCATACATCTACCACTAAATTTGCAATCAGGCAAATCTGCCCTTTTTACTATAGAACATCAACACCCATGATAGCTAAAGTTAGTGTGGGACATTTCTCAAATGCTGTTTCACTGTCATATTTCAAATATGTACCCTCTTTAACCACAGGCATGTCTTCTACATTTTCCAATTTTCAATGTTTTCGATGTGTGTGTGTGTATTCACTTCCCTGGTTCGATGATGCAGGCTGAATTTCCGTCTCGCTCGATCGGGCCCCTTCCTCCCCATCTGGTGTAGGTCAGTCTGATTGTGAATGGCCCCGTCCTTGCTGTCCCCCTCTCTGCCTCCACTCGCCAGTGTTCTGTGAGCAGTCCCATAATCCAATGTTCAACACTGCCACACTTGAAACATCTTTCTCAAATGAAGGTCTTGCTTCTCGTCTTCTGCCTCGGAAAACCTCTTCTGCCTCTCCCTCGGTATTGTGATCGGCCAGCATTCTGCGTAGCTTGCGCTGTGTCTGTGAGTCCGTTGAGAAAGGCATTACTGAGGTGTGTTGCCCAAACACCTGCTTGGGCTTGGGTTTGTTTATCCCGCTGTTGTCCCCATCTACTTGGGGCTGATGGGGGTGGCGAGCTTGGAGTTGATGGACTGCATGGCTGGGGCTTGTAGTGGCGGTGGAGGTGGTTGAGGTGGGCCAGCCGGATTGCCAGGGTTGTACCCCGGGGGAGGGAAAGGATACCCAGTCGAGGAGAGGTCATTCAGGCCTGCAATGGAAGAACACAGAGATGTCTGGGGTTTACATGGTTTTGGAAATAATTTATTTTCCTTCTTTTCTTCACATTCATCTTCAACCTTAATATTTTCTTTAATGCCCAAGGCCAACTGCCTTCTTTCACGGCATTCTGCTTAATCCTCCCAGTATTTATTATAAACACTTTCTGTGAGTGTCCAGTTTTCTATATAAGTCTTTTACTTTAACTTTATTTTTATTTCTACTTCTTGTAATTTATTCTTTAGGTTCTTGATTTTTAATTTACTCAAAAAACCTCCCTTTGGAAATCCGAACATTTCCGTCCATATATTTAATTTAGACAGACTGTTTTCACCATTTCTTACTCTCATGACATCTACAATCGAACCCTCAGGAGAGTGTACAAGTCCCCTACCTGCTTTGCTCCCATGACAAAGTCTCTAAGTGTTTACTCTAAACACCCCTGACAAAACAAGGGGTGTTTAAACACTATTTTTTTCATCCGTCGATGATGTGATATTAGTTTCTCAGTACAAATCACGCAAACACTGATCGTAAACCCAGGCTACGACGGGATCAACCCTGATGTGATATTAGTTTCTCAGTACAAATCACACAAAAACTGATCGTAAACCCACGATCTACGACGGGATCAACCCTGATGTGATATTAGTTTCTCAGTACAAATCACACAAAAACTGATCGTAAACCCACGATCTACGACGGGATCAACCCTGATGTGATATTAGTTTCTCAGTACAAATCACACAAAAACTGATCGTAAACCCAGGCTACGATATATCGGATATCCTCAAATATCCCTTCGAGCAGTTCCCTCTCATAAATGTCATGGAGTTTTAATTACGTTTAACTTTAAACAATTTAGACACTGTACATCTCACCCAGCATTGGAAAGCCTTTTTAAGTCCGTTTGATCTCGTGAAGTCAATCAGTTCCACCCCCGCCGCTGGTCCTCTCGTCCCGTACTGTTTTTGTCGCGGGGTAGAGAGAATCCGAGGATCCTGGAGCTACCAACCAGCCTCCGGAGGTGTTCCCAATCGAACTTGCAGAGACCCTGCTCGCAGCGCCAATTGTTATGGAAATCTAAAAACCCCAATACTGTAGAGTACAAGTCAGAGTGATCAAATAAAATAAAATGGTGAATCAGACAGAGTTGTCTTTCTGGTGATGTTTATTCGAGGCCTCAAACAAACATCAGATACAATAAAATATATATATATATATAGACACAGGTCTCACAGAGTATAAAATATGTCTGCGCGAGTGTGCGCAGTTCAATATGATAGCAAAGCTTATAAAGGGAGGAAAATGGTGGGAAGGTAAGAAATCTTCACACGGTCACATTGTTATTAGACACCTGGCCTTGAGCTGTAGAAGTTCTCGTGTGACTTTGTGTGAGTCAACTCAGTAGCCAAAACAGCTCTGTGGCCTTGAAGTAGTGTAGATAGAGGCAAACAGCACATCTAACCAAATGAGAAGCATTTGGTTAAAACATATCAGGATATAATAAAATTTCCACTACACATCACAGACAGATAGCCATATCCGTCATTTAATGGTAAGCTATTGAAATTGTGATTCCATAGATGTGTCTCCCATCACCCAAATTCCCTGACTATTCTCTCAACTCAGTATTTACATTCTTATATTCAAAGAAAATCAGTAATATCTTTAAAAACTACAAGTCCTTTTCTATCAGCTGTGCACCGTTATGGTGTAAATATAACCTATCTACCAATTGGATCAAATATAAAAGTCAGCCGAATTACTATTGATACTGCAAGGAGACGTATTTTGTGAAAAGAAATGCAAGGTGTTGTTTAATTGTTGATATATTTATGATCCACGTCACATATTCAGTTTTGGCGGCAGTTCTCCTGTTTGTCCAGAAGTCTTCTCATCAGGGCTCTATAAATAAAGAACTACAGCAGATGTGTAATATTTAATGCAGCCGAACCGTGTATTACAATGCAGTTATGTGATGACTTCCAAAGAGAAAAGCAAGAACACTCGGAATAAAGTATTATTTTTTTTTCCGAATATCATATCGCATTAACATCATATCCCAACATGCATTGCGGCTAAATATCCAATCAACGAGCTTCAAGCTGAGGATCTTGGGTAATCTGTTCAGTGGGTTTGTGTGTATCCTCAAAATGTCCCTTATAGGCCTACGTCTGTTTCCGGTGACTTTATTTACGGCTAAAAAGCCCAAGATTATAGAATTAAACGAATAAATAAAAACAAGGATAATTGTGTGTTATTGTTGAGTAAATAAGGAAAAAAAGATTTAAAAAAATACAGATTTCAGTATTTTGAGGCTCTTAGCCCCATTTATTTTCCTCACAGACGGGAAAAAAAGTCCGACATTATACGATTTAAAATAAAAACATAAAACACTGGCATGTAATTTACGTTAGAATAAATAGAATGGTTTTGAATAATAGATGAGGGTAAAATCTACGTCACTTTACAGCCCGCCCAGTTTTGGGGAAACCAACGCTGTCATTTGAACAGCGATCAAGCTTGAAGCCACAGAGATCTTCTGTTACTGTCCTTTCTTCTTAGAGGAAGTACAGAAACACGTAACTCTGGATTTGTTTTAATATTTGAGGTGCAATAAACGGCACAGCAGCTTTTTGGCATGTTAAAACTATTATTTTCTGCCTCGCTCATGAGAGTAACAGCTGGCGAAATTACAGCCTCGCCTACTGATTTCAAATGTGTGCTCTAAAAGGATATTTATAAATGACTATTATCATTATTATAAGCAAGACAATAAATGGCAAAGATATGTAGAAAATAAACGTATTTAAGATACGTTCATAACGAACGTAACGTGGGAGAAAATACTTTATATTTCACACAGGCTCCGCCCTCTACTGGACTCTATGGGTACTACTCTCTATCATGCTGTGCGTGCTTTCACCTACTGAGTTTTACGTAAACGTAGCCGGCCAATCGGGGCGAGCCTACCTGAATGCGCGCGCAGGCCCACCGTATATAAGGCGGCTACACCCGCAACCCATTATCCTTTTTCTCTTCAGCGAGCTGACAACCGAAGAGTTAAAAAACGAAACGAAGATTAAGAAAACGGAGAGGTGCCTTTTGTCTTCGCACTCCCGACCAGCCGTGATGTTCCGCTTGTCGAGGAGGAAGAAGATGAGGAAGATTTTTCGCTGTCAGACGTTTCTGGCAGCGTGAGAGAGGGGCCACCACGCAGATCTGTTCGACAGGATTTTCCGCTGGTGATGGCCATGGCAGCGGAGCGTACGGGCCTGGCGGTTCCTCCGCCGCTACCACCCAGACCAGTGAGCCGACTCCGTCAGGGGTTTTATGGCCCGGCCAAGCCGGTCCAGCCGACTTTTGTCTCGCGCCGGCTGCCGGACGTATGGCAGTGTGTGGAGGCGACGTGGCGGCAACCTCTCAGAGCGAGAGCTGCGGTTGCCGGTGTTATGCCGTAGGTTGAAGCCTTGCCGTGGATTGAAGCCCTGTTCGCGGGGACGCGCAAAGGTGACGTCATCGCTTGTATTGAGCGTTCGCCGTTTTTTTCACCCTTTTCAAAGCTTTTTTCTCTCTTTTGAATGATATATCAGATTAAACCAGCAAACGGCTGAATAAATAATGTGCATACAATTGCGAGGAGGCTCGTTTTAAGGACACGTTTTTTAGATCTGTCACAATCTTCGTATTGGAATAAACTTCCGTTTTTGAGTGTATAGTCCCACTCTGTTATATTCCTCCTTCCTACAGAACAGACAATGACAGGATAATATGTGATTTGTCAATAGTCCTATTTCTTAAAACCTTCTCTGTTGTTTAAGTGTCTGATAACCACGAGTGTCAGACAGACACTGTGTTATTTTCAATCAAGCCTAAAAGATAATGTGTTCAAACTGGCTTCACTCACTTGAATTGCTCCTTTGAATATCATTTTTATATATCCCTACTCAACACATGTTTGTATTGTAATGCCACTCATATTTTTTTTTTAATTGTATTTTAAGGTGACATTGAATGCTTTGAAAGGTGCCCTAAAATGAAGTGTATTATTGGTGTCAATAGGGAAGATCTGCACTGTTCTCATACATAACATGTTCAGAGAAGGTATTTCTCCTGCCGGATTTGGAACCCCCCCTATATCTTTCTCCAGGATAGTCACAACTTCACCAAAATCACACTGGTGCTTGCTGTTCCCCTCTAGTTTGTGCTCACAAAAGCATTTCACTCTGGGCCCAGCAGGTACAACAACTAAAGAGGGTCTTCCATATCTGGCAGTGCAGTTGCTAGAGCTGCCGGATTTTGAAGCGCCCCCTGTCATTTTGGCCAGGACAGTCACAATGTCACCAAAATCACACTGGTGCTTGCTGTTCCCCTCTAGTTTATGCTCACAAAAGCATTTTACTCTGGGCCCTGCAGGTGAAAAACTAAAGAGGGGCTTCCAAATCCGGCAGATCAGGTGTTGGTGCTGCCGGATTTGGAACCCCCCCTATATCTTTCTCCAGGATAGTCACAGACTCACCAAAATCACACTGGTGCTTGCTGTTCCCCTCTAGTTTGTGCTCACCAAAGCATTTTACTCTGGGCCTAGCATTTTACTAGAGGGGAACAGCAAGCACCAGTGTGATTTTGGTGAGTCTGTGACTATCCTGGCCAAAATTACAGGGGGCGCTTCAAAATCCGGCAGCTCTAGCATATATAAGATATATGGGGGGGTTCCAAATCCGGCAGGAGAAATACCTGCTCTGAACATGTTATGTAGAGAACAGTGCAGATCTTCCCTATTGACACCAATAATACACTTTATTTTAGGGCACCTTTCAAAGCATTCAATGTCACCTTAAAATACAATTTAAAAAAAAAATATGAGTGGCATTACAATACAAACATGTGTTGAGTAGGGATATATAAAAATGATATTCAAAGGAGCAATTCAAGTGAGTGAAGCCAGTTTGAACACATTATCTTTTAGGCTTGATTGAAAATAACACAGTGTCTGTCTGACATGATCATATATGTGATATCATTACTGTTATATCATTGCTTACTATTCATGGTTATCAGACACTTAAATAACAGAAGGTTTTAAGAAATAGGACTATTGACAAATCACATATTATCCTGTCATTGTCTGTTCTGTAGGAAGGAGGAATATAACAGAGTGGGACTGCACTCAAAAACGGAAGTTTGTTCCAATACGAAGATTGTGACAGATCTGAAAAGTGTCCTTAAAACGAGCCTCCTCGCAATTGTATGCACATTATTTATTCAGTCGTTTGCTGTTTAATCTGATGGGAAATATATCATTCAAAAGAGAGAGAAAAGCTTTTTAAACTAGACGAACGCTCAATAATAATAATAATAATAATAATAGCTTCGATTTCTATAGCGCCTTTCAGGGGACCCAAGGTCGCTTCACAAGTAATAGTGCAAAGACAAACATAACAAAACAAAAGACAGACAAACAGAACAACAGATCGATTTAGGGGCCGAAAGCCTTGGCAAACAGATGGGACTTGAGGGCCCTTTTGAAGGCTTCAAGTGTGGGGATGTTGCGTATCTCCGCAGGGAGAGCGTTCCAGAGGGTGGGGGCTGCCACACTGAAGGCTCTGTCCCCGTAGGTTCGCAGTTTGGTGCGGGGGGTGGTAAGCAGGCCAGAGTCTGAGGACCGCAGGTTCCGGGGTGGGGCATGTGGGTGAAGGATGTCCGATAGGTACTGGGGGGCAAGGGCATGGAGGGATTTGTAGGTAAGGAGGAGGATTTTGTAGGATATGCGGGACTTGACCGGCAACCAGTGTAGGTGGATGAGGGTGGGAGTGATGTGCTGCCACGGTTTTGTGTGCGTGAGTACCCTAGCAGCACAGTTTTGGACATACTTGAGCCTGTCCAGGGTTTTGTTGGGAACCCCGAACAGGACACCATTGCAGTAGTCCAAGCGGGTGGTGACAAATGCATGGACTAGGGTTTCGGCAACCGACTCCGAGAGTGACGGTCGGAGTCTGGCAATGTTCCTCAGGTGATAAAAGGCCGATTTGGTCACAGATTTGACGTGGGAATGGAAGGAAAGGGTGGAGTCGAGGATGACACCCAGGTTGCGGGCTTCAGGAGATGGGGAGATGGAGCAGCCGTCAACCTCAAGGACGAAGTCACCAACCTTCTGGAGCAGGGCCTTGGGTGCCACAACCATGAGCTCTGTTTTCATGCTGTTTAGTTTCAGATAGTTGCATGACATCCATGCTTTGATGTCATGCAGGCAGTTGATGAGAGACTGAGGGGGGAGCTGGGAGGATGGAGTGGTGCTGAGATACAATTGGGTATCATCAGCGTAGCAGTGGAAGTTGAGTCCATGATGTCGGATGATCTGGCCGAGGGGGAGCATGTAAATGGTGAACAGGAGGGGGCCAAGCACAGAGCCCTGGGGTACACCGTGGTGGACTGGGGCCGGGGCTGAGTTTGAGCCACTGATGGAGACAAACTGTTTCCTGTTGTGGAGGTAGGATGTCAACCAGGACAGCGCTGTGCCAGTAACACCTAGGAGGTCTGAGAGGCGGGTGAGGAGGATGTTGTGAGAGATGGTGTCAAATGCTGCAGAGAGGTCCAGGAGGATGAGGATGCTGAGGCGGCCAGAGTCAGCAGCAATGAGGAGATCGTTGGTGATCTTGATGAGGGCGGTCTCAGTGCTGTGTTGCTGTCTGAAGCCGGATTGGAAGGGCTCATAGAGCTCATTGTTGGACAGGTACTGATGGAGTTGGCCGGCGACCACTCTTTCCAGAGTTTTGCTGAGGAAGGGAAGGTTGGAGATCGGCCGGTGGTTCTGGAGGTCGTCGGGGTCCAGGCCAGGTTTTTTGAGTATGGGGGTGACTGAGGCCAGTTTGAAGCTGGTGGGGACTATACCAGGAGCCAGAGAAGCGTTGATGATGACCACCATGTAGGGACAGAGGGTGGGTAGGCAGTCCTTGACCAGGGCTGTGGGCATGGGGTCCAGGGAGCAGGTGGAGGTCTTGGCCGAGCTGACCAGTTTGGCCACTTGGAGAGCATCCACAGGGGAGAAGGAGGAGAGGTTGGAGTGGGAGAGGCGCGGCGCTTGGGGTGCATTACCAGGTGGCTGAGGTGCAGGTAGGGGGGAAGGGCCAGTCACCAGGAGCTGCTGATGGATGGCCTCGACTTTCGCCTGGAAGAAGTCAAGGAATTTGGAGCACAGATCGGGAGCCCCTGAGGGCTGAGGGGCGTCAGGGGGCCGTAGTAGGCGGTTGATGGTGGAGAACAGTCTTCTGGGGTTGCTTTGCTGAGCACCAATGAGACGGGAGTAGTAGTGAGTCTTGGCATGGGAGAGAGCTTCCTTATATGTTTTGATATGCTCACGAAAGGCCAGGAGGTGGACTGTGAGGCCAGTTTTTTTGGAGAGCCTCTCCAGCTGGCGACCAGAGGCCTTCAAATGGCGGAGTTCAGTGGTGAACCAGGGCGCAGGGCGGGTGAAGGAAACAGTCCGGGTTTTAATGGGGGCGAGAGAGTTGAAACTGAGGGATAGGGCAGTGTTGTAGTGGGCTACCAGGCCGTCCACGGTGGAGTCGGAGGGACCCGAGGCCATGTGGGTAGCTATCAGGTCGGATAGGGCCGGTGCACTCACAGTCTTAATGTTCCTAAACATGATGGTGCGTTTAGGATGCTGCCTGGGCAGGGAGACCGGAACAGTGAAGAGGATGGCGTGGTGGTCAGATACAGCCAGGTCGAGGCGCTGTAGGTCGGGTGGCGGGGAACCGGTAGAGCACACCAGATCCAGCGTGTGGCCTTTGATGTGGGTGGGGCCCTGGACATGTTGCTTGATGTTGAAGCAGTCCAAAAGTGAGAGGAATTCAGCAGCGAATGTGCAGTTACTCGAGTCCACGTGGATGTTAAAATCACCGAGCAGGAGAGTTGATGGAGACATGGAGCAGAGAGAGGTGAGTAACTCAGACAGCTCAGACAGGAAGGTAGTGGAAGCTTTAGGTGGGCGGTAAATGAGGGCAACCTGGAGCGGAGTAGACCCAGCCAGTTTGAAGACAACACACTCCAATGAGGTGGTAGTAGGTACTGGGAGTTCTTTAACCAGGATGCCGGCTCGGTGGATAACAGCCAATCCACCGCCACGACCCAGGGAGCGGGTCTTCTGGATGTACAGATAGCCTGGGGGTGTAGCTTGATTGAGTGTCACAAAATCCTGCTGATTTTGCCATTTCTCTGTTAAGCATAGGATGTCAATGCTTCTGTCAGTGATAATGTCGTGGATGAGTAGGGCTTTGTTGTTGAGGGAGCGGGTATTCTGCAGCATAAAAGTCACATAGTTGTTCATAGCTGCTGGGGGGAACAGGGAGGGAGAAACCAGCACACTGTCAGCACAGGCCAGGGACCTCAGGTAGATAGAGCGAACGGGAGGTTTGGTCGGATGACGTCGTTTGTTGTGATGACGACATCGCCGTGCGACAGACCGTCTGCCAGAAACAACCGCGGGGATAGGAGTAGAAAAACTTGTATCTGGATGCCCGGTGTATGTAGCGGGGACGACGCAGAAGCCCAAGGGATTTGATAACGGTAAGGCAGTCGGGGATAGTGTGGTAGAAAAAGTTACGAAGTTCCAGCGAGGAGTATTGGAGCAGCATCACAAGAAGAGCAGCGAGCCAGCTAGCAGCTAGCACCATTAGCCCTGCAGAAACCGGACCTCGAACCTCAGCAGCGGTGATGGAAAACAGCCCAGTTGGAATGGCCGGACTGAGGGAGGGTTCGTGGATAGTCCTGGGAGTGTGGCAGAGAGGAGCCCAGTCGGAGAATTCCGGAACGAGGACGACACTGATAGTAGAGCGTGATGGTGAGCTCGTTTTGCTAATAGCAGGATGGGAGAGGCTAAGAGCTAAACAGCAGCCAAACATAGTCGGCTGAGCAACGGAGATGGCAGAAACACAAAACCAGAGGAGAACAATATTTCTCCTGTGTATTGGAATTAAATAGATTGATAGTATGGAGTGGTAGACACGAAGTAAGCGTCGGCATGAAGAGCGGCGAAAAACACGCCAGCGTCCCCTCGTTTCCGACAGGCGATGACGTCACGTTTGCGCGTCCCCGCGAACAGGGCTTCAATCTACGGCAAGGCTTCAATCTACGGCACAACACCGGCATGACGGGGTTGCTCAAGTTAGAGGGCCAACGGGACTCAGCGTGTCCCGGTGTGCCCCCCTTAGATGAGAGCCTGGCGGCCCATCTGCTTCCCCAGGCAGCTGGCTGGGCAGAGGGGAGAAGGCCCCTGCCCCCGCTGCCTCGTGATCGTGAGGCGCTGGAGTATCTAGATAAGATATTCCGCCTCGGGGCTCAGATGGCCGCGGCGGCCAACAACCTGGGCGTGTTGGGGGTTTCACTAATTACCCCGCAACCAGAAACCTCCGCCCCCTCGCCTCAGGGCGACCCGGGCGATTATACAGAACGCTGCATCGGACAGATTAATAATCTGGTGAACGGTGTGGCGGCTGCAGCTGGCCGTGTGATGTCCCTAGCCACAGTGGGGTCACGACATGTGTGGTTGGGGCTCACGGCATTGTCCAGGTCGGACCGTAACGATCTCCTGGGAGCCCCCATATCCACGGCAGGGCTCTTTGGGTCGGTTACCGCGGTAACACAGCGCTTTCGCCGCTTGGAGGAGGAAAGAGAGCAGCTCAGCCGGATGCTGCCGCTGGCTCTCCCTCAGCGGGGCGAGCGCGGACCGACAGAGAGAAGGAGAGACAGGCGCAGGGCTGTGGCTCCCATAGCTCCTGTCTCCTCTCTTGATCAATCGTCCAGCCAGAGGGCTCCACGAAGCCAAGCTGGGCGATCCCGGAGAAATCCTGCCCCGAACCCGCGTCAGCAGAGGACCGCGGGTTGGGGTGCGCCGCCCGCTCGGAGTTGACGGGCGGCGGGGGGTAGCGTCCCGGTGGAGAGGGCTCTCTCCACCCGGGACGCGAGGATGAATCCTGCCTCCAATATTTATGATCCCACTGTGTGCATAAATAAAAATGATTGCAATTATTCCGTTGTGAGAGTCATTCCTTTCCACAATCCCACACTTCATGGTAATGCCTGTACAGATTCCCCCTTCGCCACCCCAGTTGTGATTCCAGTACAGGAAGCAACCAGCGGGTGCGCGCATGTGATAAACCGCAGGAAGCATCAGAATGCTATGCGGGTACAAGGGCATTATGGGCGGCGTGAGGTTGTTAGAAAGCACATCACGCCGAGTGTAAAAACTCTGGTTAATGTTTTTTTCTCCTTGAGAGAAAACAACATTACGGCGGAGCGTGCGCTCTCGCGAGAGCGGGCTGTGGGGCGTTCAGGGACCTCAGTGGAAAATCGGCCATTTTTTTCTCTGGGTGAAAAATGCATTATTGAAAAACGGCCCTTTCTGTGTCAGCCCCCCATGGGTCAAACTTCCTTTTATGGAGGGTTTGACGGCGGAGTGGGCCACCAGGGAGTATCACAGCTTTATAGCTACAGCTCCACAGCTGATGGCACATTCCCTAACACAATGTTATGGGGAATGGAAAAACAGTTGTGTGTTAACAGAGTGGATGGACAGGACACTGAGGCTGGGTTATTCACTCCAGTTCCACAGCATCCCTCCTCCATTCAGAGGCATAAGAGAGGCAAATCTGTCATCCCAGGAGGAGATGGGTTTCCTCTCAGCAGAGGTTCAGGCCCTGGTGCAGAAACAGGCGGTGTCTGTGGTGCACCCTCAAGACAGAGAGAAGGGGCATTATTCCCTGTATTTTCTGGTTCCCAAGAAAACAGGAGAATTCAGGCCCATTTTGGATCTTCGAGGCCTGAACCGGCACATTACATGCAGAAAATTCCACATGCTGACTATGAAACAGGTGTTGGAGCTGGTGCGGCCGGGCGATTGGTTTACAACCATCGAGTTTCTACACGGACCACTATTGCGGTAAGCATGTTGTAACTTCCGGTTGTCGTCATCTCCGGGTATCCCGTGTGCCTGTTCTGTTGCTGATAGCTTATTATCTTAACTTAATCGATCGTTTTAAAACTCTTGATCACGGCAACTGCCTGACGTTGTAATCACACGTTACTATAACTTAAGCACTTACAACTCTCCTTCTCTTAGCGACTGTAACTCCACAGTTGCCTACACCATTTTCGGGTTTGCTAACGGTAGCTACTTTAGCTTGATAGGTAGCCATGGCTCTTTCCCCACCCTCAGGTGCTATTTCCTGCTCTAACTGTCTCATGTTTGGTTACTTCCCTACCTCCTTTACTGGTACCGGTACATGTGTTAAATGTAGTATAGTTGTTAGGTTGGAGGCGGGAATCATAGCCATAGAAGCCCGGCTCCACATCTTAGAAAGTAACTCAGCTACAGTAAAGCCCATGTTAGCCGGTGCGGACCGGCAAAAGGTAGCTCCTATTAGCCGTCCCCCGGCAACTCCCGAGCAGCAGGGAGACTGGGTGACTGTTCAGAAGGGGCATAACGCGAAACCCGCAGGTCCCCACCAACCCGTTCACGTATCTAACAGATATTCCCCACTCAGCGAGACACCCGCTGAGAAGCCAACTCTGGTTATTGGTAGCTCTATTATGAGACACGTGAAATTAGAGACCGAAGCCTCCACAGTCACTTGCATTCCGGGGGCCAGAGCGGGCGACGTTGAGGCGCATCTTAAACTGCTGGCTAAAAATAAACGTAAATACAGTAGGATTGTTATTCACGTCGGTGGTAATGATGTTCGTGTATGCCGATCAGAATGCACCAAACTTAATGTGGAGTCGGTGTGTTGTTATGCTAAATCAATGTCGGACACCGTAATCTTCTCTGGTCCCCTCCCCAATCTGATCAATGATGACATGTATAGCCGCATGTCATCATTTCAGCGCTGGTTGTCTTGGTGGTGCCCAGCAAACAATGTGGGCTTCGTAAATAATTGGACAGCCTTCTGGGGAAAACCTGGTCTGATTAAGAGAGACGGCATTCATCCTACTTTGGAAGGTGCAAATCTCATTTCGGCAAACATTTCAGGGCTTTGTGGACTTAATCCATGACAAACTGGAGTTGAGACCAGGAGGCGGAGTCGCAGTCTTACACGCTTCTCTGCGCTCTCTCCTAGGCAGTCATCCATAGGAATCCCGAACCCAATAAAATACCCAATATTAGCGGTGTGTGTGTCTGCCCAAGGACAAGTTAAGGTAAAACCTAATAGAGGTGTCATACATAATAACCTAATAAAAGTAAATGTAACAACTACTACAGTGCAACAAAACAGGAATATTAAATGTGGTCTCTTAAACATAAGATCTCTAGCATCTAAAGCAATATTGGTAAATGATTTAATATCAGATTATAATATTGATATATGCTGTCTCACTGAAACTTGATTGAGACATGAAGAATATGTCAGCATAAATGAGGCCACTCCACCCAGCCATATCAATACTCATATATTGCCCGAGGCACGGGCCGAGGAGGTGGAGTTGCAGCAATCTTTGACTCAAGTTTACTTATCAATACTAAACCAAAATTAAATTATACCTCCATTGAAAGTCTCGTTTTTAGTCTTACGCATCCGACCTGGAAAACTTTGCAGCCAATCTTATTTGTTACAGTGTACCGTGCACCAGGTCCTTATTCAGAATTCTTATCTGAACTCTCTGAGTTTTTATCAACTTTGGTACTTAAAACAGATAAAGTAATTATCGTAGGTGACTTTAATATTCATGTTGACGATGATAAAAATAGCCTTACTGTTGCATTTAACTCTATATTAGATTCTGTTGGTTTTTGTCAGAGTGTAAATAAACCAACCCACTGCTATAATCACACTCTCGACCTTGTTCTGACTTATGGTATTGAAATTGAGCAACTATTAGTCGAACCCCATAATCCTGCTTTATCCGACCATTTCTTAGTAACTTTTGAAGTACTGTTACGAGACTACAAAGCATTAGTCAAAAGCTCCTGCAGCAGAAACCTATCTGTTAGTGCTATAGCCAAATTTAAGGAAGAGATTCCACCAATACTTAACTCGATAGCATGTCTGCATGTAAGGGAGGAAACTTATACAAAATGTACACCACCCCAAATTGATCATGTTGTTGATAGTGCTACAGATGCGCTGCGAATAAAATTAGACTCTGTTGCTCCTTTGAAAAAGAAGAAAATAAAACAACATAGATTAGCTCCATGGCATAATGCCGAAACCCACAAAATAAAGCAAAAGTCGAGACAACTTGAAAGGATATGGCGTTCCACTAAACTTGAAGAATCTCGTTTAATTTGGCATATTACTCTCAATGAATATAAGAAAGCACTGCGTAAAGCGAGAGCAGCCTACTACTCTTCATTAATAGATGAGAATAAGACTAATGCAAGATTTCTTTTCAGCACTGTAGCCAGGCTGACAGAAAGC
This sequence comes from Gymnodraco acuticeps, assembly GCF_902827175.1. Lineage (NCBI taxonomy): Eukaryota > Metazoa > Chordata > Actinopteri > Perciformes > Bathydraconidae > Gymnodraco > Gymnodraco acuticeps. The sequence goes on from NW_022990842.1 coordinate 185,112, forward strand.
CACAGCTCGATTGAGCCTTCTATTCCCATTGCACTCAGTAGTAATGATTTTATGTGCTTTTTTAACGATAAAATTGTTACTCTTAGAAACAAAATTAATGACCTCTTGCCTTTGACCAGTATAGTGTTATCAACAGCTCCCGGAAACGTAAGTTCTAATATTACACTAGATAGTAAACTAGAATGCTTTTCAGCCATAAACCTTGAACAATTAAATTCAATGATTCTCTCTTCTAAACCATCAACGTGTATGTTAGACCCAATTCCAACTAAGCTGTTGATGGAAGTTTTTCCATTAATTAGCACTTATTTATTAAATATTATGAATATGTCTTTATTATCAGGCTATGTTCCACAATCATTCAAAGTAGCAGTGATAAAACCGCTTCTTAAAAAGCACAACCTCGATCCAGAGGTTTTAGCCAATTATAGACCTATTTCCAATCTTCCGTTCCTCTCAAAAATTCTTGAGAAAGCGGTCGCCAAACAGTTGTGTGATTACTTAAAAAACAATGATTTATTTGAAGATTTTCAGTCTGGCTTTAGAACACATCATAGCACAGAGACAGCTCTGGTTAAAGTCACAAATGACATTCTAATAGCCTCTGACAAGGGACATGTCTCTATTCTTGTTTTGCTCGATCTCAGTGCTGCATTTGATACTATCGACCATGATATCTTATTGCAAAGACTAGAGCACTTAGTTGGCATACAGGGTACTGCTTTAGACTGGTTTAGTTCCTATCTATCTGAACGCTCTCAGTTTGTACGTGTCAATGATGAATCTTCCACGCAAACCAAAGTTAGCCATGGAGTGCCACAGGGCTCAGTGCTCGGACCTATTTTGTTCACATTATATATGCTTCCGTTAGGCAATATTATAAGGAATCATTCTGTACATTTTCATTGTTATGCGGATCATACTCAACTATATTTATCAATCAAGCCTGATGAAATTAATCATCTAAATAAAATTCAAGACTGCCTTAAGGACTTAAAAACGTGGATGACCTTAAACTTTTTGATGTTAAACACAACCAAAACTGAAGTTATTGTACTTGGCCCGAAGAATCTACGAAACAAATTATCTAAGAATATACTAACTATGGATGGCATTAATTTGGCCTCCAGTGAGATTGTAAGGAATCTAGGTGTTATATTTGATCAGGATTTATCCTTTAACGCCCACATAAAATCAATTTCAAGGACCGCCTACTTCCATCTACGTAACATTGCAAAAATCAGGCATATCTTGCCTCAAAACGATGCAGAGAAACTAGTCCATGCATTTGTTACTTCAAGGCTGGATTATTGTAACTCTTTATTATCAGGGTGTACCAAGAAGTCAGTCAAGTCGCTTCAGCTGATTCAAAATGCTGCAGCTCGTGTACTAACCAGAGTTAGGAAAAGGGACCACATTACTCCTGTTCTGGCTGCCTTACACTGGCTCCCTATAGAACACAGGATAGAATTTAAAATTCTTCTTCTCGCCTACAAAGCCCTTAATGGGCAGGCGCCATCTTACCTTAAAGAACTCATTATACCCTACTGTCCTACTAGGGCATTGCATTCCAAGAATGCAGGGTTGTTGGTTGTTCCTAGAGTCTCTAAAAGTACAATGGGAGCCAGAGCCTTTTCTTATCAAGCTCCACATTTGTGGAATCAGCTTCCAGTTTGTGTTCGGGCGGCAGACACCCTATCCGTTTTTAAGAGTGCGCTTAAGACCTTCCTTTTTGATAAAGCTTATAGTTAGGGCTGATTAGATTCAGCCCCTAGTTTTGCTGATATAGGCTTAGTTTGTCGGGGGACATCTTACTTCTTCCTTCTCTCTGTCTATACCTGTGTACTCTCATGTTCCGATTAACCCAGCTTCCCCAAATGTCTTTCTTTTTGGTGTCTATATACGCCGGGATCCGGAGTCATGGATGATCCTGCGCTCCTCTGTTCTGGATCGCGAGCCCTGGATCTTGAGTCGTGGCTGTGGTCCTGGATCATAGGTCCTGGATGGATATCCTCGTGGATTCATCTTCCTATTATACACACATGCATTTCCAAACATTTGGACTACCTATGTTGCAAATGTATTATCTTTTCAATTTACACACGGCATCTATTGCACGTCTGTCTGTCCTGGGAGAGGGATCCCTCCTCTGTTGCTCTCCCTGAGGTTTCTCCCATTTTTCCCTTTAAACTGTGGGTTTTCTTCGGAAGTTTTTCCTTGTACGATGTGAGGGTCTAAGGACAGAGGGTGTCGTATTGTCATACTGATATTTTGTACAAACTGTAAAGTCCACTGAGACAAATGTAACATTTGTGATATTGGGCTATATAAATAAACATTGATTGATTGACCTGAAGGACGCTTACTTTCATGTCGAAATTGCCCCGAAACACAGGAAGTATTTGCGGTTTGCCTTCCAGGGAGTAGCCTACGAGTACAACAGGCTGCCGTTCGGCTACTCCCTATCCCCACGCACGTTCAGCAAATGTGTGGCCACGGCGCTGCAGCCGCTGCGCGACCATGGCATGAGGGTGTTCTTTTATCTGGACGACCTCATAGTCATGGCCAGGTCCAGGGAATGGGCAATGTTTCACACAGCCCAGTTGATCCTTCATCTAACCAAGTTAGGTTTTGCGATCAATTGGAAGAAGAGCTCCCCCATACCTCAACAGCAGGTAGAATATCTGGGGGTGGTGCTCAATGCAGGCAGACTACGGGCCACCCTGACAGAAAGTAGGCAGGTGTCCCTGTTACGGGCGGTCTGCAGGCTGCGTCAGGGGGCAACAGTGACAGCTTTGACCATCATGCAGACCTTGGGTTTCATGACAGCTGCTCACACCGTAGTGCCACTCGGACTCCTGCATGCACGTCGCATGCAGAGGTGGTTTATCGGCCTTCGTTTAGATCTCAAAAGACACAAACGGCGTCTGGTGACCATCCCCCCCTCAGTAGAGAGCAACCTCCGATTCTGGGGATCCCCAGAGAATCTGCGGAGGGGAGCTTCACTGGGGCAAGTGACCTCCTACATCACAGTCTTCACAGACGCGTCGGTGACAGGATGGGGGGGGACGTGCATAGAGAGAGCTGTGGGTGGTTGCTGGCTTCTGGCAGAGGCGCGGCACAGCAACCTCCTTGAGCTGCAAGCAGTGATGTTGGTCCTACAGCACTTCAAACCCTTAATACAGGGCAAACATGTGCTAGTGAGGAGCGACAACCGCACCACAGTGGCGTACATCAACAGGCAGGGCGGAGTCCGTTCAATAGCCTTGTTGACCGCAGCAGAGAACCTGTGGCTGTGGGTGTCACAGATTGTGTTGTCTCTAAGGGCCCTGCATATCCCGGGGCGGGAGAACGGGGGAGCCGACCTCATGTCAAGAGGCGGACCCCTGCCAGACGAGTGGAGGCTTCACCCGGAGGTGGTGAAGCAGGTCTGGACTCAGTTCGGGAGAGCAGAGGTGGACCTATTCGCCAATCGGCGCAACAGCCACTGTGCCCTGTGGTTCTCCCTGGCTCGGTGGGACAACCCACCCTTGGGGGTCGACGCATTTGCACACGAGCCATGGCCAAGAAAGCTGCTTTACGCCTTTCCACCGCTGCGCCTTATCCCCCCCCTCCTGGAGAGGGTGAGGCGGGAACAGCTGTCAATCATCCTGGTGGTCCCAGATCGCCGCCTGGCACCGTGGTACGTGGGGGTAACACAGATGATGGTGGGCCAGCCCTGGGTGATTCCTCAGGTCTGGGGAGCGCTGTCTCAGGAAGCAGGTGCAATAGGGGCGTTACCCACTCTGGGCCAACCTCTCCAGGCTTGGCTCCTGAGAGGGACAGGCTGAGACAGGTGGGGCTGTCTGACAATGTTATTCAGACTATCCAAGCAGCAAGAGCAGAATCCACCACAGCCTGTTACAGGCCAAAGTGGGCGGGATTCCGGCGATGGTGTGAAGGAAGGAGTCTAGAGCCTCTGTCGTGCAAGCTGGGCTCTATTCTTACCTACTTACAGATACTGGTGGACAGGGGGCTGGCTCATTCCACAATTAAGGTGTATGCAGCAGCCATTTCGTCCTGCCATGAGGGATTTGGAGGCAGGTCAGCCTTCAGTCAGCCGCTTATGACGCGGTTTTTGCAGGGGGTCAGGAGGCAGCGCCCAGTAGTGCATGCCTCCGCCCCACAGTGGGACTTGCCGTTGGTGCTCGAGGCTCTGGTCACAGAACCATTTGAGCCTCTGGAGCTTTCCTCCCTGAAAGCACTGTCATGGAAGACAGCATTGCTGCTTGCCTTGACTTCGGCCAAAAGAGTGTCTGAGTTAACCGCTCTGTCGGTGCACCCAAGCTGTCTGTTGATCCGGGGTGACCGTAGCGGGGCGACACTCAGGCCGAACCCCTCCTTTACTCCTAAGAGTATGAGGAGTTCATTCAGATCAAGGGCTATTCAGTTAGGTGGCTTTAATCCTCCACCCCATGTTGGGACCAGGGAGGCTAAGCTGCACCTCCTCTGCCCAATGCGGGCGCTAGCATGCTATGTAGAGCGCACGGCTGCCATTAGACGCACTGAACAACTGTTTGTGTGCTTTGGGGATGGGGTGGCTGGAAAAGCTCTCTCCAAGAAACGCCTAGCAGGATGGCTCTGCGAGTGTATTACACATGCCTATGGACAGGCGGGGAGAGCCCTCCCCACTGGGGTCCGTGCACATTCTACACGGGCTGTGGCTGTGTCAACAGCCTTATTCAGCGGCGTGAGTGTAGAAGACATATGCACGGCGGCGTCTTGGTCAGAGATGGGGTCGTTACTAAAAAAAAGTAATATATTACATATTACTTTTTTAAAAAGTAATATATTACACTACTTCGTTACTCTCTACATAAAGTAACTCGTTACTTTATTCGTTACTTTACTCGTTACTTTACTCGCAGGGCCGGCCCGCCCCTCCCTACAGGCAGATCACGCAGACTGCGGCGCACCTACAGTGTAAGCGCGCCACAGTTTTGCCTCTGCGAGACTCCACTTGCACCCCCAATTACTATTGCATTAAGGAAGACATAACACAAGTCTTTCTTTTGATATGCTCTAAAATAGGCTACCAGCCTACCACAACAAGCTAACAGTCTGTGAAACGTCAAGACACTAATTAATGAAACCAGTTCAAGACGCATTATTCTTATCATTCTTTTTGAGCGCAGTAACGGTAAGGTATCTAATTACTTATTTATTTAGTATTCCATAACTTAGTAACAGAGATGGTCAAACTAAAGTGGTAGAGACATGGCAGAATTCCTACATGTAGTGGAGTAGAACTACACCATGTACCTCTGAACTGTAGTGGAGTAGAAGTACACCATGTACCTCTGAACTGTAGTGGAGTAGAAGTACACCATGTACCTCTGAACTGTAGTGGAGTAGAAGTACACCATGTACCTCTGAACTGTAGTGGAGTAGAAGTACACCATGTACCTCTGAACTGTAGTGGAGTAGAAGTACACCATGTACCTCTGAACTGTTGTGGAGTAGAAGTACACCATGTACCTCTGAACTGTAGAGGAGTAGAAGTACACCATGTACCTCTGACTTGTGTTTACTGCCAACCTAAAAGTACCTCAAAAATAGTAATCAATAATGTATTGAAAAGTTATTTGGCTGATTGTTTTATATTGGCTCAGACAGGTTATATGGGACATACAGATGGGTCACTCATTTTGAAATATTAAACTTAATTTTATTTTCTTTAATTTGTCATCCTCGTGTAGAAGGCTATCACGAAACACACATTTGGTTGTTTATAGCATAAAGAACATCTGATTTAATGTGAGGTAGGGAAATAATCATTTGAGTATGTGTATATAAATATGTAATTTACAACAGCTGTAAGATGCTTGAAAAGCTGGAAAATGCACCTTGAAAATGCTTGAAAAGTGCTTGAATTTTACTTTGGAAAAGGTGTAAGAACCCTGTAGAATACACTAACACACTACTCCGTTGCCGACAAAGGTAATATTATTACAGTAACGCGTTACACCCAACTCTGGTCTTGGTCTACGCCAGGCTCCTTCATACAATGTTATCTCCTGGACATGTCTGGCTCCTTCTCGTCGTCGGTGCTTGCCGAGGCAACGCACAACTGGTGAGAGGGGGGGTGGCTGTGGGTCAGCAGGTGTTTGACCCCCCCCCCCCCCCCGGGGCATAAAGCACTTGTGTTTTTTCCCATGCTCCTGAGGGACCTGGGGAACATGGTGCGCGGTAGAGTATCCGCACAGATCTTTTCCATGCACACTCTACACAAGGTAGGCATGTGTGAGTGTGCCTTATCCAAATTGCGGCCCCGGCTTCTCTACGGTTACAACCGGATGGGAGGAAGTGGGGATGCAATGGATGTTAGCCAAAAGCCGGTCAGGGACGGTGTGGTGGGCCGATATTGGTGGATGACAGGGCGTGTATGCATCGGGGCTTCGCCCACTGTACCCATAGAGTCCAGTAGAGGGCGGAGCCTGTGTGAAATATAACAGGGGGTTACGTATTGTAACCCTAGTTATATAAGCACAGGCGGAGCCCTCTACCTGGAGGCCCTGTCTTTCCTAGTCCGCTCGCTGAAGAGTGTATAGGATAATGGGCTGCGGGTGTAGCCGCCTTATATACTGTGGGCCTGCGCGCACATTCAGGTAGGCTCGCCCCGATTGGCCGGCTACGTTTACGTAAAACTCAGTAGGTGAAAGCACGCACAGCATGATAGAGAGTAGTACCCATAGAGTCCAGTAGAGGGCTCCGCCTGTGCTTATATAACTAGGGTTACAATACGTAACCCCCTGTTTCTTGCTGAACGTAATTGAGAATGCAGTTTAGTTCTGTGGGAACGTAATTTTTAGGAGACAGGGTTGTATAAGTTTAATTTGGCACTCTACACCGCACTTGTCACAGTCTGCTTTCTCACTCACCTATTTTCTGCATTAACATTCCTTAGTCACCTGGTCACACCCTGTCTCTCTTTCTCACTCTGTTACACCCATCAGCTCCATTAGTATTTAGGCCCACTTCATTTTCACCTCAGTGCCAGATCGTACTTTGCAGCATGCCAGTCTTTCTCGCATTACCCTTCAGATTGCTCTCCCGGTTTCGACCCTGCCTGTCCCTGACCAGCCTGCCTCGCCTGCTCCCTGACCCGTTCTGTACCTGCGACTCCCGTCCTGCTTTCTCCTGGAACCCTCGCCTGTCCCCGACCAGCCCTTTGCCTACTATCTGCCGTTTTGTCTCCTACCAGCCTATTGCCTTCAATAAAGCTGGTTACCGACTATCCCTGGTTTCCCGTGTTCTGCATTTTGGTCCTGAGCTCGTTTGTGACAGCACTCACTAACCTAGTCGAAATATTTCCACACATTACTGTTTTTTGACGCCATGTTTTTTGACGCCATGTCTGTTGTGTAGGACTCTCCGTTAGAGTGTAAATAATTACCGGACTATGACTGGTAAAATATGTTGAATACCGGCAAAACGAAATCTCTCCTGTCAAAATGTCTATGTACTTTGCTGCCACACACAGTTGCCAAGCAGTGTGTTGACAGGGGGCGGGGGACCACGCTCATGAACTGTTCGCGCTGGAATCTCGCAACGGCTGCGGAGCGCAATTGCGCCGCATTTGGGCATAAGATGAGGTTTGAGTCTGCGTGATCTGCGTGTAGGGAGGGGCAGCAGCCATATCATTGTCTAGAACTAGCTAGATCTGATGGATTTGGACATAAACGCAAGTGAAGTATAACCAGATGGGAGAGAGAGAGATCAGCACCTGCAGCTCTGCCCGCTGTGAGGGACCGGTGAGCGGAGCAAAACACACCTTTAGACCTAACACATTTAGCTATGGCATTGTCGTATACATTGAATTATTCAATTTGATAATATGTAATCAACGTAGGCAACCCTCTCAAAAAAAAAAAAAATTCATAACTCATATTTCGAATACCTGAATAATTATTCGAATACCTGAATAATTTCGAATATTCGAATAATCGTTCCCATCCCTAATCTATTGCACCCATTTCCAATGTGTAAAGTCGTGTCATTTTACTGTAGAGAGTGGGTTGATTAAAGCAGAGCTTGAAATTCGGACTATCCACTGACAGACAGAAATTCACTCATGCTCGTAACAAGGTAACTCAAACAATAAGACAGGCTAAAGCAAACTTTTTCATCAATATAATTGAAGGTGCGAAAGGTAACGGTAAAAAAGTTTGGCAAATCTTAAATAAACTATTAGGTAAACAAACCAAACAGGAAAATAATGTACTAGAATTAAAAATGAATGATGCCCTGATAAAAGACCCTGCAGTGTTGGCCAGCTCTCTAAATTAGTATTTCATAAATAGTGCTCTGGACATCACAAAGCTCTTCCCGCCATCTGAGGTTGCCATCCCGATTGTGGATACACACCCCGTTTTTGACCTGGAGGAAATCACACAGGTTGAGGTAAAAAATATAATCTTAGGATTAAGAGGTTCTAAGGCTAGGGATGCAGATGATTTAGACACCAACTTTATAAAAACACATATCGACGGTCTAATACAACCAATTAGTATGCTAGTAAATCAATCTATCAGCACGAGGGAAGTTCCATCATCCTGGAAGGTGGCCACGGTGACACCGATTTTTAAATCTGGGGATAAGGCAATGATGTTCAATTACAGACCAATCAGCATCCTCCCCTGTGTCTCTAAGATAGCTGAGAAATGGGTGTCAAAACTAATCACCAAACATTTAGACAAAGGGTTCGCTCCACTCCACCCAATGCAGTTTGGTTTTCATGCTCACCACTCCACTGAGACAGCTAACTGTGTCTTTGTGGAAAAGGTTAAATGTATGTTGGACACGAGCCCATATGTAGGTGCTGTCTTCCTTGATCTCAGGAAGGCTTTTGACACTGTTGACCACCAAGTGCTCCTTACAAAGCTGACGTATTTCAATTTTTCGGCAGATTCAATACAGTGGGTTAAGTCTTACTTATCGAACAGAAAACAGTGTGTTTTGGTCAACGGAGCCAAATCCCCCTACCTTGTGAACCCTGTTGGGGTTCCACAAGGTTCCATTCTTGGACCATTACTGTTTTCTCTGTACTTGACTGACTTGCCTAATGTATGTCCTGAGTTGAATGTGCAAATGTATGCCGATGATGCGGTCATCTTTGTACATGAGAAAAACACTGAAATTACCCTGATCTTGTCTCTCAAATGCATTGGACAAGGTTCAACACTGGCTGAACAACATTTGCTTACAGTTAAATGCAAAAAAAACAGTATGCATGATGTTCAGTAAACGACCAGTCAAAATCGAAGGATACAATGTGTTTTTAAACGGAGCAGAAATAGAACTAGTCCCCCACTTCAAGTATCTTGGAGTCATAATGGACTCGAACTTGACTTTTAAGAAAGTATCCAATACCATTAAATTCAACTTGCAAAATGTTAAACAAATCAGACCTTTCTTAACTGTCAATTCTGCAAAGTCATACCTCCACTGTATGATTCTATCCCATATTGAATCCGTGCAATCACCTCTTGCACTTTATGTATCTCTTGTATCCTCTCTTGCACTTTATATTTCGTTGCTGCTATATTGTATTACCATGTCATAAATACTTGTGTATGCTGCTCTTGCTCTCTTGGACTTTTTGCATATCATGTATTTTGTTTTTGCTATGTTTGTAAAATGTAATTTTCTTAAATGTTTTATGTGAGGGACTGCGGATGGAAATTAGCTCAAAGCTAAATCTGGCACTGTTACGCTTGTATTCGCTGGACCCGTTCGAGTCCAGTTTTGGATAGTCTGCCGTGGTTTCATTCCATTTCAAAGTGCTGTTTGACGCTCGGCGTAACCTTGGTGCACTGCCACTCCAACATCCAATCACAGAGCTTGAGGACTAATCACGGGGTTTGTCAAGTAAAGCGGATGTTGTAGCCCCAAACGATAGCTGAGGATTATGGGTAGTGTCGTGTCTTCGGCCATCCTAAACACCCCAAAAACTATTTGTTTCTCCGAATCGAAGGTTAAAAACACAAAAGCTTTGTACACAATGGAAAACCAATCAATGTTGTGTAATTAACAAGGATAAACTAATGTTTTTTAGTGGATGAGTAGGCTACTGCAGATTACTATGAAAACTTTGATACCGGAAATACTGTTTTCCCCCCAAGTTGTTGCCTGGCAACGCAATTCTGTTGATAGTTATTTCATATCGCAACAAAAGTCCGGCATCAAACGATTTAAAATAAAAACAATAATCGTGGCTTGATATTGAGTAAGAACATGTTTTTATGAACCACACAGCTTCCGGTCTTCCAAGACCCGACCGGACAAAAATACATGGTGCAGGCACGAAACATACTACCAATAGAAATACATTGCTTTTAAAATCGTTCTGTGTGACACGAAAAAAAGGGGGAAATCGTGTTGGTGAACACGAAACAATAGATTAAATGTCGTGACTATATCAATCAATCAATCAATCAATCAATCAATCAATCAATCAATGTTTATTTATATAGCCCAATATCACAAATGTTACAGTTGTCTCAGTGGACTTCACAGTTTGTACAGAATATCAGTATGACAATACGACACCCTCTGTCCTTAGAGACCCTCCATCGTAAAAGGAAAAAATTCCAGAGAAAACCCACAGTTTAAAGGGAACATGGGAGAAACCTCAGGGAGAGCAACAGAGGAGGGATCCCTCTCCCAGGACGGACAGACGTGTAATAGATGCCGTGTGTAAATTGAAAAGATAATACATTTGCAACATAGGTAGTCCAAATGTTTGGAAATGCATGTGTGAATAATAGGAAGATGAATCCATGAGGATATCCATCCAGGACTTATGATCCAGGACCACAGCCACAACTCAAGATCCAGGGCTCGCGATCCAGGGCTCAGGACCGCAGGATCATCCATGACTCCGGATCCCAGCGTATATAGCCACCAAAAAGAAAGACATTTGGGGAAGCTGGGTTAATCGGAACATGAGAGTACACAGGTATAGACAGAGAGAAGGAAGAAGTAAGATGTCCCCCGAGAAACTAAGCCTATATCAGCAAAACTAGGGGCTGAATCTAATCAGCCCTAACTATAAGCTTTATCAAAAAGGAAGGTCTTAAGCGCACTCTTAAAAACGGATAGGGTGTCTGCCGCGCGAACACAAACTGGAAGCTGATTCCACTATAACACGAAATACCGTGAGACTGGGTTGGAATAGTACATTCACGCTAATACTGCCTGCCCCGTAAAACACATTTACATTAATAAAGAAGACATACCCTATCCATTTTAATCCCATGAGTCTATATACTACTTGTGTGTATCTGTCGGGGCCCGGCGCCACGAGGGGGCAAAAGGGGGCATTGCCCCCTCAGTTGTCTCATTTACCCCCTCACCTTGAGCATCATTCATCCATCAAAAAGTACAATAAATGTCACAATTAATAAATAACTTTAAATAATTATTTTCCCCAACACACGTTAGCCTACTATGTTTAGATCAGATATGTGGGCCGGCAGTCAAGCAACGTGTAAAAAAGCCTCAACCCCAAGTGAGCTTGTAGTCTTAATGTTAAAAGTCCCCGTTTTCGGTGGCCGGTACCCAGTTGAAACTCCGGAAAATGTTCCCGTTTTTGAACTGCCTTAAAAAACAGAGCAAGGTGAAATAAAATGTTACATGTCAGTGAAAACAGAGTAACAGTGTTGTGCCTTTTTGTAGCGTTAGCGTATTTCTTAACAAAAGAAACTCGGCTAGTAGTGTCAACTAAATCCATAGTATTACAACAAAAGTACTTTAAACGAGGTAAATTACGAATGTATGTTCTCAATCGCCAAGTATGGGATTGTATATTACATTAGTTTAGATTAGATGTATTGTCCACAGGGGGAAATTCATTTGCACAGCTCTGTTGTGGTAATCTGTATTATATAAACCGTATTGGTACAATGAGCGACATCTAGTGGTGGATTGTGGAACATTGATTTGATTTTTCTCATGGCAGTTTGACTCTAGAGACAAACCAGGGGACTTTATTTTTAATCTGTGTCTGTCCATTTGGTGTAGTGTTTTATCCAATATTACATTTGATTTATATATTAGTCACTTTCTTATGAAATGCCAGGTTTTAGGCCTTGGTCTGAACATTCAATCCTGGAAATAAAAAATCAACCAGATACATTGTTCTAGATAGATAATAAGTAAGTAAGTAACATCTGTATAGGAAGACGAGTTAAGGGGTAGAGGAGAAAAGGTTATGGTATACTTACAGAGCCAATTTATAAATGGAGGAAATCAATGTTAGTCTGTTAACCAAAGTGCAGCCATCTGATAATGTACTATCTATTATTAAAGATCAGAGAAAAATAACAGAATGAGAGGGGTAAATCCGGAATACAAATAAAGAAGCAAAGATATTGTAGAGCAGTGAGAAGGAAAAAAGCTTGGTGTGTCAATTCATTACATTGCCGGTATTTTTCATTGTTGTGAGAAAAAAAAAATCGCCCCCTCGGATTTTTTAACAGCCCCCTCAGTCATTTCATCCTGTAGCCGGGCCTGGTCTCTGTGTCTGCATCTCGCTGACACATTATCATAATTTAATAATGGGCCTGTTAGAGGCCTTGAGAATCACGGAAAGACACATTTGTAACTTTCGTCCCTCTATCTGCATCAAGCACTGACAGTTTGAACATCTTGTGGGGTGTTTTCCTGAGAGGAATCTTTGGTTTTATATGCGAAAAAATAATTGCTGGGAATTAAACAGTCTCAATAATCCAGTTAGCTTCAATAACTGGATGTTGGTCATCACTGTCAATGTTTTAACTGTACTCTAAATAAAAATAAAGAGCTCAGCACAGTAGCTTTGCCAGACTCTATAAAATTGTGTGTGCATCCATTGGGACTGCGAAGAAAACAGACACCCAGCTGTCTTGAGTCGGCTGTACAGAGTCACCAGAGGGAAGAAAACGTCCTCAATATAGGCTGCTAGCAGTTCTATGTTATCATCAGCCATAGTTGGGTGACCTAAAGGAGTGTGTAGGATGTTTAGAGACCCGAAACACCCAAGGATTCCAGAAACACTGAAGAGGCACCCTTGAGGATTCAGAAGATGTGTGTACTTGGACTGAAGGGATTTGGGTGGATCAAGGACATGGTTAAACCATACACTACACTTTGTCTTTGATAACTTTTATTGACCAATGAGCTCGCTACTCTCTCACTTCTAGCTTTACCCAGGTACCCCTCAACAAAAACACACCTCTTTGCTATCCTGGCTCCGAAATGGTGGAACGAGATCCCCATTGATATCAAGACAGCAGAAAGTCTACACCTTTTCCTTCAGACTGAAACCCACCTTTTTTGATTTGACCTTTTCTAAAAGTAAATAATATAAGGCACTTAGAAATGATTGGCTTATTTTAAGTCTTACAATGGTGTACCAGCACTTACAATGGTTCGCCTTATTGAAAGCTGGTATACTTGTTTGTTTTTTGTATCTTCATGGTTGAATGCACTTATTGTGCAAGTCTGCATTTCGGGTGTGTGTGTGATGTAAATGACAACGGGTTGAATATTGAATTTCCCCTTGATTAAGTTTGTCATCATTTTGAAAGCGTCTGCAAAATAAACCGTAATGTCATGTCATGGTCTTTATTTTGTCTTGTCTGCAATATTAAAGGCCTTAGGGCATTCACCGCTTAAGATCACCAACATTGTATTATGTGTCACATTGCAATCATCAGTAGAATCCATGTTCTGTGTAGCGACCCCACACTGATTCAGTTCATGTTTCACTCTGGGTTTCACTCTGCTCTTTCCTTTGCCAGCCTGGAGGAGGGAGCTTCTCAATGTCTCACATATTCATACCCTATTATCAACTCTCACAGTGGCTTTATTTTCATCCCCTCACGCAGCTGTATTCAGGCACTACTGACTTCTCCCGTTGAGCCTACATGGTAATTGCTACCTTCCAGGAAAAAGAGAAAGAGGCACGCCTCCGGGATGTGAGACTTAAACAACCAAATAAACCTCAAAGTGTCTTTGTTTTTCTCAGCTTCAAAAGGGCTTTTGTAATATTCTACATAGCAGCTGAGAATGCCTGCATGTCAAAAAAATAATACCCAGGAACCCAATGTTTCATCATTATATTTCATTAAAAATTAATCAAGGAAAAATACCCAGAAGCTATGAAATTCTAACAGGCTTCCAGGGTAATATTCAAAGAATTACAGTGTTTATTGTTCCTTCTGGAGATGTACAGGAGATCTCATTTATTGTTAATCAAGTACTTATTCAAAACATGTTCCTTTTCCAACAGTTTCCACTACAGTAGCCCAAAACAGTGGCAGTAGTATATTATTAGTAAAGCTAATGATGCCAGATGGACTGAAAGAAGGGGGTTATGGAAATGTGTCTTTCATTTTGAGACCTGCATAAGCACTCCCAAACCGGCATGAATTACTGTTGAGTCTACTAAAGAAACTCAGCGTAGGTTCAATCAGGAAGAATACCTCAATGCTTCATTTATTTTAAATTCTGTTTCTCACTCCTCCAGCTGCCTCTAATCCGCTGATAATGGGTGTTCACTCTTATAGTTAACTAACTTATTTTGCCATGATCTCCAACGGCCAATCATTGTGCTCCTGGCTAATTTTAAATCTGTTCTCTTCTCTCAGGCGTAACGCTGCAGCCGTCCTCCAGCCCATCCACCTCCAGTAATCATGGGTGCAGGTTGAGCTTATCAGAGGTCCACTCTTCAACTAATCCAGGTCTTCCTCCTTCTCTTCATCCCATCACCAACAGTGTGTATTCACCAGTGGGTGTATCTTATTCCACTGGAGGCTTCACCACCCCCCTAAAACATATATGATATCTCGATGGAGTCTAATTGGCAGTTTTGCCAATCTTTGTTATAAACTTGGCTCCAATAGTCCATTATTCCAACCCCAAGTGTCCCAAAAGTTTCCCATTTAATTGAAAGCCTGTATGCCGAAAGCTCCATTACCAGAAAACCAAATGGCCATTTCAGAGGAACATTACTCCATATATTTTGTAGGAGCCATTTTATGGGTGTTGTTGGTGTCTCAGTTTACTTTATTTATACTTATTGTGCAATACTATTTTGAACACTTGGTGGCGGGGTTTAGCTGCACCGGGTGTATAAAAGGGGTCACAGGTTACAGGGGAGGACGAGGACACAGGAGGAAGAGCACACCGATTCCACCAGCCCGGCAGATGCTCATGCCACAACCTTTGACACAGCATAATTAAACCTGGGTATGTAAAGCTAAATAAACATAATTCTAAACTGCAGCAAAAGACCGGAAAATCATCTGTCTGGATCACTCTCTAAACCCTCCTGTGAAGTAATGGCTAAGGATATAGGACATTGGAACATTAAAATTGCCATTACATATTTTTAGGAAAAAACGATGAAACAATACAGATTTCAGTATTCTGAGCCCCTACTCTCCCCCTAACTGACGGCAACAAAAGTCCAACATTATACAATTATAATAAAGAAGAGTAAGTGTGGCTTGATATTGAGTTAGAAAAAGGTTGATACACGCTGTGAGAATGGATCTGTGGAGAGCATTTCTCTGCGATCCCAACTCGTCTATTACCAACGTTCAGGGAGCTCTATGCAAGTCAATGGGACTCCCTGATAGTTGAACATTTACGCTAAAGGGCCCCCACTGCGTTTGATAGTGACGCCAAGGGATCCTGACATAACGTCACTAGTACGAGTTGGGAGTGAGAATGTGTTGCCCCACTCACCTTCTCGCCCATTTGAATGAAATCTTTGGGATTAAAATGACCATCATTGACCATTTTGCAGTTCAAGGGTTATAGTGTTTCATCATTTAAACAGTTCTATCAGTGGTTTTGGAATTGTATTAATACAAATCAGTACGTAATATACTTTATCCACATCACTCGATATTATAAAATAGCAGTGTTACTTTGACCGACATTACACAGCTGAATCACTTCAATTAACATATTACGACTGGTAATATACCAGGGCTCAACAGTAACGGTTGCCAGGTTGCCATTGGCAACCATTCAGAAAAAACGTCAACCACTTCTTCTTGGCCTTTGGTTGCTATCAGTGGCAACCACTTTTTAACATGAAGAAATAAGGACAGCAAACAGCTAAATGTGCACCCCAAAATAGATAAATGTTAATTATTTGTTGTATTAAGAGTGATATGTAATTATTGTTGTGACAAGTCGGAAACTGATACTTAAGTTGCACGTGCATTGGTGTGATTACGGAGCCAGAAAGCGATGCACGTTTACTCGCGTGCGCCGTGTGTTTGTTTTCCAAAAATGGCGAAGCAAATTAAGTTGTTTGACTGTGTGGTAAAACGTTCGGCCAACCCGTCAACATCTCCAAAGAATGTTCAAAGTGATTCAACTGATAAAGCGCAAGATGAACCCGAACGAAAAGCAAAGAGGAAATGTGTAAAGTCTTGGGAGGCGAAATATATAAGTACATTCTGCTCCGTTGTCCATTCACACGGGGCCGCGTGTGGCGCAGTGGGTAGAGCCTTGGTCTGGGGATCAAACCCCACTGCAGTCAGCATGTCGTTTATGGAGGACGGAACATGACTTAAGTATAAATAAATAAATGTATGAAGAAATACAGGAATAAATAAATTACGTACATAAATACAGGAATAAATAAATAAATACGTAAATAAATAAATAAATACAGGAATAAATAAATGACGAAATAAATACAGAAATAAATAAATGTTGAAATGAATACACAAATAAATAAATAAAAGAATAAATGCATAAATAAATATGGAAATAAATACATCAATGTATAAATAAATAAATGTCGAAAATAAAACAGAACACACGTTATTATTATATATCTTTCATTTATTTCTACATTTACGCGACATACATTTATTTATTTATGTATTTATGTGTCCGTATGCTAATGAGGTGGGCGGTCCTAACCTCAGTCTGAAGCAGGATTCGCCAATTGTTGGAGCCAGGCAGAAGCAATAGATTTGTGGCAAGTCACATCATGTCGAGCTGAGCCAAGTCCTCTATACATCGTTCCACACGAAACTGGACATAGTCTTTTGGTTCTCCGTTCTCTAAATGGTCCGCTAATGATCGTAAATGATCTCCAATGGCTCTTAAATCAATATCCATAAATAAACCTTACAACTGTGGATAAACCATGGATGTATAAAGATAAGGGCTAAACAGTAAAGCTCCTGCATTTGAATCAGCGCGGTTATCCAGGCGTTAGTAGTAGAGCCCTCTGCCAGAAATGATCACACACTCCTGTAACCAATCCTGCTTCAGACTGAGGTTAGGACCGCCCACCTCATTAGCATACGGACACATAAATACATAAATAAATAAATGTATGTTGCGTAAATGTAGAAATAAATGAAAGATATATAATAACGTGTGTTCTGTTTTATTTTCGACTTTTATTTATTTATTTATACATTGATGTATTTATTTCCATATTTATTTATGCATTTATTTATGCATTTATTCTTTTATTTATTTATTTGTGTATTCATTTCAACATTTATTTATTTCTGTATTTATTTCGTCATTTATTTATTCCTGTATTTATTTATTCCTGTATTTATTTATTAATTTACGTATTTATTTATTTATTCCTGTATTTCTTCATACATTTATTTATTTATACTTAAGTCATGTTCCGTCCTCCATAGTCGTTGTGTCCTTGAGACACTTCACCCCAAATTGCTCCTGTGGGGATTGCCCACAGTATTGAGTATGTAAATCGCTTGTCTAACAAGTAACATGTAATATGTATTAAAAGTTCCTTCAAAATAAGAGTCCCGATCTTATTACTACCAAAATAAAAGTGCTAAACGAAACTCTACCATAGGAAAATAATCAAATATAATCACTTCTATAAAAAGGTAACACATTTTAAATATAGTTAGACATATTAATACATAATTTACAGCATTAATAATTAATATATTCTTAATTGTGAATGGTTTTCATTTAATTAACAGAAATGTATTAGTCTGGCCAATCCAAGACTTCAATGCTGAAGGGCCAATGGATCTATGGTAGGGGTCAGCACAAAGGTCAAGGAAATCCACATTTGAAAGGGAGACAACGGATGACCAAGAAACTAGTGACTTGCTCAATTCATTTGTGAGGGATCTGTGAAGAACATGACATTGCTGCACTACTGGTATTTTGTATACCAGCAATTGAGCAAGTTACTACCACTTTAGTTTCAAATAATTGTGTTAATTACTTAAAGGTGGGGTAGGTAAGTTTCAGAAACCGGCTCGAGTGCACTAAAATTTGAAAGTACACAGCCGAAAAGAATCCGCCCCTTCCTTCAGACTTCCTTACAGAGCACCTCCTCCAACACACATGAACGTGCAATGCACGCCCAATTACGGCACGCCCAATGAGGGCACGAGATACATTTGTGCGTGCACGAGATGGAAGGCTGACAGACAGGGCGGCAATCCAAACGGATTGGTCGTGCTTTTTACAGTATTACGGGTTCCACTGTATGACATTTTTTAATGGATTTGTTGTCAAAGCACTTAAGATATTCATTGCTATCGGGATGTTAAGAGCATTCCATGGAATATAACAAAGTGTATCTCGAGCCGGTTTCTCAAACTTACCTACCCCACCTTTAATGTAAAGCATTTGAACATTATTTTGTGTCACATGTTCATTATTAAGTTGATGTATAATAGTATAGTATCTTAATTACTTAAAATATAAGGTGACTAAAAATGGCAACCGTATTTTCAGTTTTGGCAACCAAAATACCCAAAGGTTAGCGTTGAGCCCTGTATACTAAAGTATATTTTGGAATAACTGATGACTATAAATTGAGATTGTATGAATCATTTGCAAACTAGCATTATCCTTATCTACTAAATATATTTGAATCTTTTATATAGCCTCTTTTAATGTTCTATTTCCACAGTATGGTTGTATTTTCATTGGATTTTTGCTTTTCTAATTCTATGTCTTAGCACCTTGTATTAGCACCAAAATGTAACGTATGTCCATGAACTGTCAGTTCTTTGTGGTTATTTTTCAGATCAAGACAGATAAAGTCACAGGTGCATTTTTCCAGTCAGATCCTGCTGTAATCCCAATCCCAAATAATTATATAACTAGGTGTTAACAGTTGCTGACAAGATGTGCTCAGGCTGTGACGCATACCGCTCAAATATCAAGTCAGCAAATGTTACACCCCCCCCCCCCCCCCCCCCCCCCCCCACTCCCTTTTCAAGCACCGTATGAGTAATAGCAAACTTCATATATGCTGTATACAGCAGCACTTTTTAAACTAAATAAAGTTGACTGAAAAATGTAAAATAAAAAAGCAGAATAGTTTGAAATTAAAATAGATCAAATACTAATACATACATAGAATAATAGACTACAATGTCAAAGGGCCATTGTCATTAGTTGTAGAAAGGACACATTTGTAACTGGGGGTTTTCAGATATATATATATATATAAAATGTGCTTTGCTGAAAAGTAGAGAGGCCTTCAGCTGGAATTAAAGCTGTTAGCCTAGCTTGAAGCAAGTTTTCTCCACCCAAGGATGTAGAGTTGTGCTTTAGACCAGAAAGGATGAACATATACAAATCATCTATTATAATAAATAATTATATAATCATTTACAGTAATTGTTGTTACATTTTAAAAGGTTTTAAAACAACAAAGCTGAGTGTCAACAGTCATGCTAACATAAGGTGACCAGATTTTCAAAATGAATACCCGGGACATTTTTAGTTTTGCGGTCAATATATCATTAACATATCCAATTTTCTTCACTGTTAAATAAAAAAGGGAGACAATTCTGGTTCAATGTAATTCGAACATTTGAACTGTTGGATACAAACAGAAGGACGATAGCTCATATATGAGACGTCAGGTCTTTTATTTTGAAACTGTACTGATTCTGTCTGAGTGACTAGATGGGGTGTCCTGCTATCACCCTGGAGTGAAATAAGTCTTTGATAATTTGACAGTTTTTTATTTATTCTTGTATAAAAACAGAAGGACGATAGCCCATATAAGATTTCAAAAGTATTTGATTTTGAAACTCTACATCAAATTGTCCTGATTTTCTCTGAATGACTAGATGGGGTCTCCTGCTATCACCCTGAAGTGAAATAAGTATTTGATTGACTTCGAATGACTCTTTGATTATGGACGGTTTACATTAAATAATAATCAAAATATAGATGGACAATAGATCTAATTTGAGATTTTAAACAGCATACATTTTAAATTGTGCTTCAGAAAGTAATGTTATTTTAGGAGTGTTGTGAGATGGTGTCAACATCAATTGAAATTAGTCACCCAGTGGAAATGTCAGATATGTCTTCATAACTGTATCCTTACATTTTACATTCACTCAGTTATAATGTGGTAGTTATACGTAGTTTGTTTTAAATTATTATTTATCACATTATATAGTACATATTTCTTAATTTAAGCTCCAGTATATATGAATATGTTTGGTGTGTTTTTTAGGTATATTTGTTATTGACCGAGTAAACGCTTTTATTTTGAAGGCAGTTTTTACAGGCCTCTACCGTAATGAATAGGATATTCGCGCACCGCAATACAACGTGCGGGCTGGCTTGACTGTGTTTTCCGAAGTGGGGGCTGGCTTGACCACAGTCTGTTTACCCAGTGTTACATTTCACCTTGCTATGTGTTTTTACCGTATATAAAAAAACGGGGACATTTGCGGGGACAGTTTCAACCGGGGACAGGCCAATACAAACAGGGACTGTCCCTGGAAAACGGGGACGTCTGGTCACCCTATGCTAACAGTAGCATGCTTTAATAAAACCCCCAACGGGTAAAATGTACCCACTATTGATTTTCAAGGTACAATGTTCTTTTATTTATCATACAGAGCAGTGAGTTTTGATCGCACAGGGATGACATTTATACCAATATAATCTGTGGACTCTCAGCTTTTCATATGATATAGTTTGTGCAGATAGCATGAAGTATAAAATATCGCTAAGAGTGCTGATTTAAACGCTTGGTGTTATACTTGTGTTTTGTTTAGGTACAAATCTCTCTATCTATCTATAACTATCTATCTATCTATCTGCAATGTTCTGTTGTATGGACATATAATTGTCTATATAAACAGACGACGCGGACTACTTCTCTCATTCCGAGTGTCCATCTTTATTCAACTGGCACTAACCTGGGGCCCTTCTCACTTCGGTTAAATGGATTCCTTGCGTCCCTCACTTGCGTCGTTTCCCTGCGACTAGTCCCTCCCACCAGGGAAGCATGGAGAGACGCAAGGAAACCACGAGAAGCAGGGAAATGAGCTTTAAGAGCAATGGGACGTCCTTTCCTCCGGAGCGTCACGTGAAGCGACGTCCGTTTGTGATGACGCCGCACAGCTGATCGTCTGACAGCAGCTCTGTCCCCATAATTTCACAAACACCCCCGCCTCTGTTAGTACACATTTACTGACACAAACCTTTGTATCATCTGTTGTAGACCCAAATACATTAAATAAAATAAGAACTAATTCTCAACAAAGATAAACGCCATTCTTAAAATGTATAGACGAACAATAGTTTGATTAATATTGATTAGAGTGCACAAAATAAATAAAATAATTCAGAGAAGAAAAAGAGATATGTTATCTATCAAAACCCAGTTAGATTAACATTCATTGGATTGCACACTTTGTTTGTTTGTGTGGATATGTAGCACATTAACATTTCAATAGCACTTAATGACTGACTGAATGGAAATGACAATACATGAAAATGTAAAACGAAAAAAGCGATCATGAAAATGGTTCCAATAAATGAATAAAATGATTTTTGACCACTTTGTTGTTCAGATATATCACATATTTGTAACTAAATGAAACATGAATTGAAACAAAACACGGTATAAACTGAGGAGTGACTCCCGTGAGGTTCATGTATTTTCTTCACTCCGCTGGGAAACTGCTCTCATGTCAAGAAGCATCAGATCAGTGCATGCGCTGCATCGTCCAATCAGTGAGCGATACACAGTAAGGGGGCGGGGCGAGTGTCTGAGGATTTCATCGAAGGATGGTCTGGTGGTTCCTCGGTTATAGCTCCTCCATTATCGCTCCTCGCTCCTCGGTCCTCCGGCAGAAATAAGGCCATTGGGACGCTATTCAAGATGGCGCAGACAAATCAACTTCCGCAGGTCGATTATTTTCATTTCCTTATTTATTTTCATTTCACTTCCCAGCCACCGTAAGGGAGGGACTAAACGCAGGGAAACTACGCAAATGAGTGACGCAAGGATTCCATTTAATCGACCTGAGAAGGACCCCTGCACACATGCATTACGTCCTCAACGTGAGCTCAGTCATCCAAGATCTTGTATTCTCCAAGATGTTACACTATCTATAACTATTTATGTCTGTCTGTCTCTCTCTCTCTATCCATCCATCAATATATCTATCTATCTCTCTCTCTCTCAATCTATCTCTCTATCTATAAGGAACCGCAGTAGACAAAAGGTAAATATTACCCGCTGGCGGATATCTACATGGCATTTTTCTTGGCGATTTTTTCAATCTGACAACAGAGGGTGCTACATAACACACTTTCAGGAAAAGTCACGGACTGGGAGACTTTAATATGTTATTGAAAAAAAGTTACATACAATCAAAAAACAGCTGCGGGTAAAATGTACCCGTTGGCGGTTCTAGTGTTAAGAGTGCTGATTATTTTCACGTATAATGTTAATCATCTTTGCCATCTTAGGTAGACATGTTAGCATGCTAACATTGGCTAATTAGCAGTAACAAAGTGGCCCAGGGTTAATGGGAATGTTCCAGTTTAGCAGGTATATGCAGGTAACCCTAACCCTATAATCCATAAACCAAATATTGGACACATTTACATTTAGACCTCAGGGCACTGAATAAAAAGCTTATGAGAAACAAATTGAAGAGATACCTTTAGTGGATTTCATGACAATCTATTAAATAATTAAGATATGTCAATCAAAGCCAAGGTCTGACATTCCTATATTAATGGATTCTCACTGAAGGACAGTCAGTTGTCCAAATTAGGAACCTGAGATTTAAAAATAGGCAGATGGGAAATGTTGAGTCAGTTCAAACTGGCCATACTGAGAGTGATAATCTACTCACTATAGGAGTTTTTACTGTGTCCAAATGGTTTGCTATGGCACATGGTACCTTTTTTGCATGCAAGGCAAAGAAAAGGGTCCCTTTTCCAATCAACAGTCTTATATAAAAGACAATAATATGTGACTTGGTCTTTTCTACTTAAATAGAATATGGACAAAATGTACAGTATATGGCTCTTTTCCAGTCTGCTACCCCTCTAAATGTTTTTACATTTACAAGTCAGCATTCACAACATTCACACACATTCATACAGTGATAGAGGCTGCCATACAAAGGTCCACCTGCTCAGGGAGACTAACATTCACACACACTCACACACTGTTGGGAGCCAATTTGGGTTAAGTGGCTTGCCCAAGGACATATCGACGTGTTTCTGCAGGGGATGGAACAACCGATTTTCCAATTGTAGTAAGACCATCTACCTCCTGAGCAACCGTGGGCCCATACAACACAAGTCTCACAACATTGATTTGACTTTTTCCAGGCACTGCTTTATTTTCACAGTGTTTTGAATTGTTAGTCACAATACAGTATGAATAACATTTACAGAGAATGACATTGTACACAGATGATATGTGTTTATATTGCTTGAGTTGAATGCAATACATAGCAGTATGCCTATTAGCAATTAGTATAACAGACAACCCTGCTCTCCTTTTCACAGGATCATTGAATATGTTGAGGTTGTCGGGCTGAACAAATACAGCATTTGATTTTTGAAGTCTACAGCTAATTACAGGATTGGATATGCAACATGTCAGACATTTACAGGAGTTACAGAGCAACCTGTGAAGCACTTAGATGAATCATTTGAGTTACACTTTACAAAGATTAAAAGCCATATAAACTTGTTTTTTATACATACATTATGAAAACAATCGTTTTTTTAAGCCAAGACAGATGAGTTTTGCCACTGGGGGAACAAAGGGCCCTATAGAGTCTAATGGACCCTCCTGCCATAAGTAGGCATGAGCCCACAGAGCTAACCCTAAGACACAGCTTTGCCAAAACGTGCAAAAATACCTGAAATTATACTCTGCAATTAATATAATCAGCAGCGCGGCTACAACATTTGGGCAAAGAAGCGCTGAAAAGCAAATGGTGCTTGCTTTTTTCTAATGCTTGATGTAATCTGTGGTATAAATATTTAAGCACATTACATTTTTTAATTTTAATTGATATCCCCAAATATGAACATATGCATTTAGTGAAAAAAGATATAAGACCAACACTTTATTAAAATGCTATCTTTAAAAGCACTGTCATTATGATAATTTGAAACCCATGTATCTATAGAATTTCCTTTTGGTACAGTATAACTGGAATAGCCAGCCTGCTGTGCTACATTAGAAGAATATGTACCAATTGCACATGCTCCTTGTTTTATTTTTGCTACGTTAAAAGAATAATGTGAAAGGAAGCAGCAACACTTCTTAAAAGATTTGACTGCAGCAGAGGTAAGAGGAACTGTGTGTGTTTTGGCTGTAGAGACTCAAAGTGAACCAGACTCTGGTGAATGTGTGTGTGGACAGAGTTTACTGGTGGGTAGTTAAACTAGCCTATAATCATTCTTCAATTAAAACATCTGCTATGTTTGGCTAGTACAAACCAATACAAAGTATCCTAAATTGAAGCTGTGTTTAACAAAGAAACACTGAAAGGCATCTGAATAAAAACACTATATTGGGTCACATAAATTCAGTAATCCATTCGTTATGTACGAAGCATTTCAACAGCACTCATTTCGACAGTTCATTTTAAAGTTGTCACACTGCTGCTTCCAGTTTCTCTTTAGATACAATGGGTGTGAGTTGCATTAACTAATGTTTTGGTCAGTGTTTATAAAATGTTGGATTACATTTGTGAAATGTCTCTTCTTTTTAGTTTCGTGAATATTGTGGGACACATTCTTTTATTATTCTGATTGGGTCAGGACGATATGCATAATAAAATCCAATGAAAAATAAATGCTGTGTCAACTCCCTTCCAATTCTGTTGGGAAGATACTGAATGTGCTCTTCTAATATCAGAGTAGCACATGATAGCAAAGGCCCTACGTAGCTGTGTACATAACCGGATGTCTGATTACCTAGAAGAGCATCAGGACTGTTTGAGGCATATGATAGCTATGTGATTAACATGATGATTCAGCCTCTATGGAGATAGACATATGGCTGTCATGTTTATTGTTTACGTGGGCCTTAGCTAATCTGAACTAAGGCCAGAATACTGCTTTGAACCTGTATTCTGCAACTTGTGACTGTGTAACACTCTCTGTCCCATGCAGCCTCTGTGTGTGATGACTACTTCCATTCTTGAAAGGATAATAAATACATGTATCCTGGTATGTAAGACCAAGCCGGTGACGAGTGAGATTTTTCTAACAAATTCCGATTGCTATTTTATTTGTTTCATTGTTAAACTAATATCGAAACCAAACACTTACTTTGAGTGCTTCACACCAAACGGCTATTTAAAGGGGTATGCAGTATACCCTTTAAGCTACTGGAAGGCTTTGATTTGAAAAAACTTGCAGGAATTGCAAAGTACAACTACCTGCATTGAATTAGTTAATGAGGGCAGTATTTGTTAAAAGAAGAAACTGAGAACAGCAGATTGATAAATGCTGGAAGTATTGTGCTGTGGAAATGCTTTATGCACATAACCCTAACCCTAAAGGTGGTTATCACCTGCTCGCACGAGTTTCACCATGGCACTCAGTTGTGTTTACTCGAGTCATTCAAACAGGACGCGCAAAGCCAAAGGCTGATGTTTTGTTTTCTAATTCAACAACGTCAGTACGCCAGTGCAGACAGCAACATCTGTTTCTTTGCATTGACGCGCAAAACATTGGCTTTTCGTCCGGTGTGAACGCACCAACAGTAAGGACAACATGTTTATCTCTATTATAACCAAATCTTTTTGCATTTGTGTTCTGGAATTTCTACTAATTTAGTTGCACCCTGGTTGCAAGGTGTACCAATATTGAGGAGGGACATCTGAAGAACACAAATTGGTTTGGTATGCCGTGTATTAAAACTGGGTTAGGTGTTTTGGAAGTGGAGTTACTGTAGTACTTGAGCTGAGTAGAAAAACAAAATACAGATATTTTTTGTGTCAAATGTTTCTAATACATGAATCAGGTGTTCTTATTAATTATCCTATGAATACTCAATAAGGAGTTACCACACCGTAAGAAAACAACTGCAACACAGTTCATGTTTGCATAGATGAATGTAGCTATCAGTACATTCCTTGTTAGTTTTGCATGGTTGAATACACCTCAGACATGACTTTTTACTGAAATGTCAGTTCATTAATAACTATAGTGTCACCTTGAACATTTTATAAACATATATGGAATCTCAACAATGCAGAAATGCTGTTTTATGTGAAAAGACTACTTGATGTTTTACATATGTGCAGCAATTAGAACTGGGCAGGACATGCCACTGTTTACGACAGTTCTTTGGTGTTTGTGAAAAAGTTCAAAAACCTCTTGTCTGTGGTTTTGTTAAGGGCTGATGTTGGTGTGTCATGTTCCTCTCCCTGTATCTGCATGTCTCACATTTCCATTCCTACATTTTAGAGCATGAGAAAGATACCTGAAGTAATACTCACCTGGGTCAGAGTGTAAAGGAATTAGGATGTATGGATGTACAGTATAGTTACAGAAGATCTAAAAAGAGTACAGTTGTTTTAGGGCTGGAACCTGGATCTTTTATACATTTCCATGAAATGTAATGCTGTACTTTAAAATGTATGTTATGGTATATATTCTCCAATAATGGCAACAATTTTAAATACTGACAACCTTGCGTATTCCATAAAACACTGTCAGCTTACGAAATCTTTTACTTTGCAAAAACTCTTATACTTTCTGTACTGAGCTGCAGAGAAAATAATGATGATGCTTTGGGTTATTATTGTATGGCCTGCAGTAGCTGACATTACCTCACTTTCCCCCTGAACAAACCTTCCTTACTGTTTGTCCCAGAGCATGTAGAGATGACCGTCAGGGAGACTTGCTCTTAGGTTCTGTTTGTTTATCCGATCTGAAGCTCTACGCTAAAATGATAATGTTACTGTTCAAAGAAACCAAGCATTCTATTTCTACACAAATACATTTTCCTTTTGACATGTATATTTAAAAAATGTGTTGCCTCTTTATGTATCAGTGAGGATGATGAAACATGTGCCTATGAAATAAATAAGAAAGTGTAGGCTACAGCTAACAAAATGTTAGCTATCAAAATGTTTTATTGATTAGTTGGGCTTAAAAGTAACTTTTCTGTACGCTCTGCAGCTTTGAGGGGTGAGCCATTCTGAATATCCGAACATTCGAACGGTGCTCCCTGTTCACGAACTGTGACTATTAACAAACACACTCTTAGCGTCTTGTTAAGAACTGCTGGTGCTGCTCATTTAATCATAACTTATGGATTGAGTGCTTGAGATTTGTATCACTGTACAGATAGGCTGTTTTCCCATCACTATCAAGTGAAAATGCCATTGTTCGCTCTGCTTTGTCATAAGTCTTACTTCCTGGTTAGCTTAATGAAAGTTAGCCGCAGGAACAATCATGAGAGTTGGAACAGAAAGGTGGTTACTTTGGTTGGTTTGATTTGTGCTGAAGTGAAGGAACAGTTGGATCCAGCAACAGTCTTAACTTGCATCTGAATAAAAAAACGTGTCAGAGACAGCGCTGTAATGAATGTTCATGCAATCTCTTTGTGGTGTGATTTAAAGGTAAATCTTAATCTTTGAATTGATCCAAACTGACTAGAATCTGAAAAATGATTCAACCTGATGATGTCCATCTATAGTAAACTGGGATTGGATCAAATATGTAAGAAATGGAGGGGAACAAATCAGTTTGAAGTCTATAATAGTACATTCTTCTGTTATGATGGTGGCTGCCCAGTGCCCACACTATATTAGATGTAGAGTAATTCTGAGAGGATGTTGCTGGAGATATGTTTGTTCATTTTGTGTGTCAGGTGGTTTGCAGGGTGGCAACCATATCTGTCCACACAGTGAGTCTTTTACATGCAACAGAACTGTATATAAGTCATTTATAATTAGTAAAGGACATTCTTTTCTCAAACCTTTTCAGAAACCAAATCAATTTGCTGTATCAATCTCGAAATAGGACTTGACTACTGAATTAAAGAGTATATGACCATTGTCCTGACCTGTCAACGGTCAGTCTTATGACATATGATATATCAGAGTATAAAGTCTGGCTCTTTGAAAACATACATCATTGTTCATGAATTCACTGTTTGAATAACTTTATAAATGCGTTCCATGTAGGACCCCACCAATCAGAACGCTGTGAGGTGTCGCCTAGAAAAATAGAACCCTATGAACATTAAAGGTATGTTCCCTTCTGGTGTTGAAGTGACCAATAGTACCCCACATTCCTGCAAATCAATAAAGAATAATAAGAGCTTATTGGCCTCTTTATCCTGCTTCTCAACAATATCAATAGCACAGCGGCAAAGAGTAAACACACATTTGTGTAATTTTTTTTAGGTTTGATGGCAATATCTCCTGTTTAGACTGGAGTCTAACTCGTGCAAACATTTCTGCATTCAAAGCTGCTGTGGGTAGGGTTTCACAGAATGCAAACCAATTTGAATCAAGTTTCAAAACTGCTGATTCTTAAAAAAGCCTTTCAAATGATTGTCCTATTTAAATATGAGGAGGTTTTAATTCCAAAATTTGCAAGTTTGGAGTTTCAGATTCAGGCCTACATTTTCCTTTGCTATGTTGCCCTTTCCTGATGAAATAAGAATGACAGGTGCAGTTTCTCAATTGTTCTCGATAGAGAGAGAGCAAGTGTGCATGCTCTATGGTTCCAAGACCCAGGATGATCCAGGTGTTTTTGTTCTCGATAGGCAGGTCATTTTGGCTCAATGCGACACTGATCAAATGTCCCTAATGACGTATCCAGTTCTCCAAAGCATTGTAAAAACAGATAATAAAAAGCAAAGGGGCGATGCGTGTCTATCACACAATGAGCCAGAAGTTAATGCTATGCAGACACACGCACTAAGAGTGTGGTAAGCCTTAGATCTAGAAGGAGGGGATTTAGCTATTAACATGAATAACTTAGTTGACAAAGGAAACATTTCATTTGGCTTTATTTAGTTTTTAGGTTTACCTTAATGTTAAGATCCCAATGTTAGAGGAATTATATAATCAGGGCTCTTACCTAATAGTTCAATTACAAAACACTAGTGAAAATGGCAGACTTAATCTACATAATCTGCTATGCCGACCAACAAGGAAAGTCGTGTCCCCTTTAGTTTGGGAGTGAGGCAATTCCATAAGGGAAGATCTTCAAGTATGTAATTTCCATTTCACGGTTAAGGCTCATATCAAATGGAATCAATCCCCTGCCAATGAGAAAATCCAGAATTTTTTTTATGGAAATGAATCCTTTAGCTTTTTAAAATGCATGTAAAGAGGAATCTTCATTTTGGTGCCAGACGAAAAGGTCAATGAGTCGCAATAATCATTAATGCATTATTCACTAGGGATAGGAAATATCCATATTGTTCTTAGGCTGTAGGGACAGAGTTCATTCATAATTAGTTTGCAATTTGGTTTTCTTGTTTGCCAACAAAGCTAATATTCCTAATGCTACAATAGCAGCTATGCTTTTAAATGCTTGCAGATGTTAAACTCCAGTCGTCTTTTTTTAGATGTTCTGGTTTTATAGATACAGATATCCAATCCAGTAAACCAGATTGAAAAGGCCAAAAGCAGTGGGAAAGAATATTCGCGAGTATGAATCAATCTTGGAAACGTGCACATGCATCCTGTTTTCACGCCAGGCACCTGAGCGGCAGTCATCGAAGCAGCAGAAGAAGCTGGTGCAGTTTTTTCCATCCAAACACTCGTAAGCATAGTCCTCCTCCTCGTGATAGGGCACAATGTTGTTCATCTGCAGCAGGGACGTGCCGGGGCGGAGATTCATCATGCTGGATGCTTTCTGCTGTGGAGGGAAACAAAGACATATTTCAGTATGTTACCATTAGACTCATTTGGTTCAAAAGAAAGAAGAAGAAAGGAGTGCGTGCTGGGTACCTGTGTGTTGTTGTTGACTTTGGACTTCTTGGTCGGTCTGTTGCTGGTAAAGTAGTGCAGAGTGCCGTACTCCATGAGGGCAGCGAAGGTGAAGATGAAGCAAACGGAGACGAACAGATCCATGGCAGTGACATAGGACACCTTAGGCAGGGACTTCCTGGAGATGGTGCTTAGAGTAGTCATCGTCAGCACTGTAGTAATACCTAAATGGATTGTTAAGGTGGAATATCAAATACTTTCTCATGAAGAATTTGTCAGAATATGTATGTAACAGCAAAAGCACTGTTGAAATGACGATGTGAGGAGTTCCTTAAACTTGGACTGGAATGGGTTTAGTTTGGACAGATAAATGGCACCACATCAAGAGTCTTCTTAAAGCGTCAAACCATTACCTCTTCCTGGGTATCATTGAATAAACTTACATTACACTTACAACAATCAGGTGTTATTATGAAGACTCATGTTACTTGCCAGCCCCTAAAGTGCATGTGTGTTTCTTCTCCTCCTGCTATTCCTCTTTTTTCCCTGCCCAATAGTCTTTTTGCTTAGGGAAAGGTTCCTTACGGATAGAAATGACAAAGGAGTTCCGAAGTGGCAGCCATGATAAGAACTGTTCAAATATTATTGATGATAAGAAAAGGAGCTTCAATGCTTCCCTTGTTATCTCCTTTAGCCTAGGATACACAGCCCATCCTTTACAAAATACATTGAGATGATGCCATCCCTCAAGTCTTTGCAGTTTCAACATTTAAAGAGTTACACCGTTTGGGATGTTGTCAGTCCTCCCCTACATTTGGCAATCTTTGGGTGTTGAGATGTATGAGCTGAAAATAAATTACTTAAATGTTTTAACATCTAGTCTGACTAATCTGAATCTTTTCAAAAGGGGGTGTTGAAACTGTCAACAATTAAAAAAACAAACAGCTGCCCTGCTTCAACAGGACTGTGTGAGTGTGGTTTGATCAGGTTTGATTGACGGTCCAACCAACCAACCAACCAACCAACCATCATTCCAGAAAAAGGCACATGCCATTCTGACTCTGTTTAACAGTGTATGAATATGTAATAGGAAAATGTCAAACCTAGAGATGTGCGGGCTGGAACGGCATCTTTGTTGATCCAGAAGGAGACCCAGGACAAGACCACGATCATACTGCAGGGGATGTAGGTCTGGATGGTGAAGTAGCCCATTCTCCGACTCAGGTCAAAAAAGATTGTCAAGATTACATATTCACCTGAAAGTTAAACATTAAGGTGGGTGAAGAGATAAATACGATAAGTCAAGGGCATGAGTGAAGAGATTCGTTTTAATGTTACCCATTGCAGGTAACGGTTATCCAATCCAAAATCTGAATTATTATGCTATCAGTACTACATGTAAAACTGGGACTGGCAGCATGTAATAGGACATGGCCAATACACTCTCACCTGACTGGGTGTGTGCCACATCTGAAGTGTTCCTCAACCCTACAAAGGCGAACTGGTAGAGTCTCCAGAAGCGCTGATCTGCCACCTCCACTGCCCGTCTCTGCCACCGGTACATGATCTCATTCTTAGGATAACCATCTACAGAACCCAACCCCACAACACAGACACATCATTAATGAATAAGAAGCCTTACTGATGCCTTTCTGTCCTTCAATATGCCGTATGTCACAAGGGAACATTGCACCATGGCAAAGCAAATGGAACATTCACGATGGAACTGACCTGCCCAGTCTCATGAAACTTTTTCAAATGAGCAAGAGTTCTTCATATTCAGAACATTCTGTGCATTACAGTACTTTAGTAGTTAATAGAAGGCCGTGTAATTCCTGGGAGTAAGCACTAGCTAACATCTGCAGTCTATAAGTCATTATTTTACCTGATTCGTACATTAAGGCGATACAACATTTGTCTTTGGACATGCACACATTTTTTGTATTTTTGATTTAATTCTTCACACTTTAAATTGAGTGTTTCTGAATTTGACTATTTTACATACAATGTATTATGTTTGCAAGGTTTCAAAATATAATGCTTTTTGATATGCCGCCTTTATGGTTAAAGGGGCCCTATTGTGCTAATGTTCAGGTTCATATTTATATGTTATGCCTCTACTGTGACATGCTTTAATGTTAAAAAAAAAAGTCACAAGCTTTGACTTCTGATCATATCTTCCTGTTTTAAAGATGTTGCATTGGTAAACAATATCAGTCTACCTGCTAGGTAGAGAATAGTACAAGAGGATGCTTGCTAATAAGAAATATGTGTTTTTTGTTTTGTTTTTTTTAGGAACACTAACACATTTATTTTGATGAGATGTCTTGAGTTGATAAGAAGTCTTAGTTGAGGAAATTAACCCTGGTTTGAGCTCATTTGATGACATTTAGTGGGACTGTACTGGTCCTGGCGTTTGTTCTTGACTCCATGGAATGGTCTTTGTATTTTTCCATACTGAGTGGAATATAAAGATCATGACAAGACGGGAGAAGCTAAAGCACAATGCGAGAGAAAAATGAAGGATGACACAGACAGCATGAATCAGACTGGGAGAAGGTGCATAATTCATTAAGTCTGTCAGGGAAAATGGGGTTGGGTGACCTCCTCTCTCGACCGGTGGAGCAGATGATAGATTGGTACAGGCTTAAAGAGGGCAGCCTCAAGCAGATGGGCATTTAGGCAAGGAGAAGGAACAATGGCCTAGCCCACACAGAAGCTCCTCTCTCTGGCCATTTTTACGAAAGTTGAAGTCGAGATGGCGGGTTCGAGAATGGGAAGGGGAAAACGTTTGACAACCTACAGCTTGAAAACTCCAGTGGACACGAGTGTTCATCCATTGGAAAGTTATGCAGCTTAAGGTAACACTCCGCATTAATAGTCAACCTGACAAAAACAGAATTGTGACAGAGAAAAAGCAAATCTCAGCGTTGGTTTTTTTCCTCCCAAATGTGACTCAACATAGTACTCAAAGATCATTAAACCTAAATAAATCAAGACAGAAAATGATACAGATACAGATGCAAACACTAAAGCTGCACAAACAACACATATTTTTTAAATAGTTGATAATATTTTAAATGGCTACTTAAAATGTTGGCTAATTGGTTGCCCTCTGGTCCTACCTCAGTGTGTACATGACTCTGCCGTTGCTCCACAGCCTCAGGAGGCGGTTGGGAGTGGTGATCCAGTGGGCGTCCGATTTGCGAGAATTCCTGAAGAACGTGTCAGGAATCCAGATTTTGCCTACCATGTTACTGTTGAGCATGAGCAGCTTCATCGAGCTGTTGAACTTCAGTCGGCTGTCGTACCATGTCTGGGCGAAGAAGATGTCAATGGTGTACTCCTGAAACAAAGTTGGATAAAACATGGGCAAAAGGCCAATTAAACAAAAAACAATAGAAGATATCTCAACGTTTATCTTAGATTTCTCAGAGCCAAAGAACAATTATTGGATTTGATGGATTTATATGGAATTTGTTTCAAACACATGTGTTTTCCTCAGGAGGAATTGTATTCACTTTATTTATCCCGACTTTTCATGTAGCGCCATCATCAGGTCAACATTATAAAATATCTCTGTATATGAGACAAATATATGTGCTCTTGTCTTATGGTAGTTGGAAAGAAGGAACTCATTAGATGGTTTTGGTACCATTATTGTCTGTACTTAAACCAATGGCAGAGAATGAATCCTGATGACTTCATAACATTGTAGCTGCTGTTTTACTTCTTTAAGGATGTAATGTTAAAGCAGGGGTGGGGAACCTCAGGCCTCCGGGCTGTATACGGACCATTTGGTACGGCCCTCAAGGTAATTTATAAACACACGCAAAAAAGAAAAAAAATTAAAGAAATCTAGACTGCAAAATAATTAAACAAGCGAGTGCCTGTTTTTCTTGGCCTAGGTCAGGGTCCTTGAAGTCAACACGAGACAAACGTGTCATCACGTGGTATAGATGTCTCGTCTGAGAGGGGTGCAGTTCTGACGGAGAGCACCAGAACGCCGCTCCAGAACTTCAGAAATTGCAGTACCCATAAGGAGCCGTACACATGCCGCAGTTTGTGCGTGGCTGTGTCTTTATTTGAAAGCCCAGTGGTGATCTGTTCATCTGTCATACTGATCATACAGTCAATAATTTTGTTGTTATTAGCATCTGGTTAGCTAGCTATGCTAACGAATATAAGAAGCTTTTTCTACAACCAGTGAGGTAAAGGCACATCTTTATATGATCATTATAGTTATACAAAAATAAGAGAATAAAGTAAACAGGTATGAAATACTATATGACAGTAAAAAAAAGTTATTAATAAACAAGAATACAGTTTGAAAGGGGAGTGATTTGTAAAATATCCATAAAGAAAAATAAAATCTGCTTACAGTTCTGTTTCATATGGGTGTTGAGAGATGTATCCATACTGTAGATCTATTCATTTTGCTCTCTAAGTGCACCAGATTGATGCTTTTAACTTCAACATTTTAAATAAAATCTTCCCGGGGGGTATGCCCCCGGACCCCCCTAGAGGAGGTTAGGTCCACCCAACACTTAAAACATGGATATGAAACTAAATACATTTGCACACATCTTGTGTCCATATCTTTCTGTTTTGGTGGTCATGCCACACCGTGCACGTGCATGCATGCACGAGTCATGGTAAGATATCTAGATTAAGAGGTTGCTTTTTCTTTGCACAGCATGAAAGAAAGGCCAAATGAATGGGCTGTGATTTTAGTTTTTTTAAGCAGACGTTGAGTTCAATAATTTGTACGGCCCTCGGAGGATGTTGTAAACATTGAAATGGCCCTTGAGAGGAAAAAGGTTCCCCACCCCTATGTTAAAGGGATAGTGTGTACAACATCTTTTAAGGTTCCTATTGGTTTCTCTAGCCAATAAATAAACAGACCCTTAGGATTTATTGTTCAAGGACCCACAAGTTTTCCGAGCACCCGTACCCAGTGCACAGGGAGCAAGAGAGCTGCTGTTAACGGACATGACTGGTAGCAGCATGGGGCGATATAATTATACAGTCTGGTGCTATACCAGAGCAAGCAGGGTAGGAATGTTAGCAGTGAGAAGCTAAGTGTATCTTCTCACCACCGGTTTAAATAGCGATTGGATAATTAGCTTAACGAGGTAATACCAGGTTGAGAATAGGATGCTCTTAATGGAGATTTGGTTCAGTGCCACTCATTGTTTTAAACATTAAGGTGCGCGAGGTTTGGCGCAGAGCAGCTAGTTACGTTTTGTTCTATGGCAAGGTCCCCTGCTAGCTTGTGATGCCTCATAAAACTGTCATCTTATAGGTTGCGAATAAAAAAGTTTAGTGGTACACTAGGACAACGTTTTAATAATTTCAACTTTTTAGTTCAAATTTGTGCTTGGCGACAATTTTGAGAATACGCAACAATGAGGGAAGCACTTCTACGTAGTCAGACGGCACTGCACTCTCCATAGAAAGGCCATAGAGAAGGCAGCATTATAAAGGATATATATCCATTTATTATTATGCTTTGAAAGAGGATTGAGCTGCAGCAGTCTCACCATGTTGATGGGGTCCACCGGTCCAATGCTGTTGACATACACTGCGGTTTCAATCACTGTTGGCCTCACTGAGACATAACACAAAACATACTGCATTTACATTGACAGAATAAACTTCACATGTTTGTTAGCTGATGACCAAAATGTTAATGTATGTCATATCAACCTAAAGAGATACAACAAACAGCAGACTGTTTTGTTCCTATAGAGACTATAAGGCCTGTGGGGATAGGTGATTAGTCAAAGTAGATAGTCAAAGTTGAACAAGGTTGAATACAAGGTTCTCCCCAGACAGCAGCAGCTTGTTCACATTTCAGAAATGTTTCGAGGCAACAAAAAAGGCAGTACCCACCACCACTGCAAGAGGCTATTTTTAAACCTTTAGTGTTTTTTGGTTCCAAAGTTAAAACAAAGAACATTTCCAGAGGATGAACTTGACTTGCCTCCGATGTCAGGCCGCAGTTTGTTGTCGTAGCCCTCCAGCAGTTTATTCAGGATCAGAGTCACATCGCTCTCGTAGACCCTCGGTGATAACACCCATGTCTTATTTATGGGCACGTCATCATAGTCCTCGTCTTCCTGTTTACTGGGCCCAGTAATAGACCCAGTACTGTGGAGCAGAAAAAGGAAACATTGAAAGAAACAAAGACAGACAGTATTTCCATATTATCAAATGGGTGCGAGAGCATGCCAGAAAAGATGTGTTGGCGTCCTCGAGGTATTCAACAGTGTACTATGCCAAATCCAATTTAGAAATGAGTGTTTACAGACTGTCAACCCCCAGGGCTGTGGTGGGGGGGTGAAAACACGCTGTCAAAGAATCATTCTTCCTTACTCCTAAGATATTTAACCTTTTCTGTGTGTTGACGTTATCTCCCGTAAAGAATGTGATAATGCAGTCATGTGATGTTATTCTCAGTTTTACTATCGGTCATAGAGGGTTTTATGACTGTGAGAACGCTGGCTTTCTAAGCACCACAAACAGGTGATTGAGTATTTCCAGATATCGGAGATATCTCCAGTGTTCCCAGTGTTAACTATCTGTAAACTAGTTAACAGGTCTATCGAGAGATAGAATGGTCAGATTTGACATGGCAACCCACCAGGGCAGTCAGAATCTCTGGCTGTGTGACTTGTGATGTGAATTTCTCCGGCCGATACTTGTGAATAAACATCAGTGTTTGACATCAAAGCTCCAACTCTCCTTGTGTCTCTCTGAGTCCTGACTCTCCATTGCTGCAGAAGTTTCCCTTACACACGCCTACAGACTTTTGGAGATTCAACATTTATGATTGTTTACTCACATGTCGTTGCAGGTTTTTCACTAATTCAACTCATATGTTTAATGAGCATTATATGACCGTTTGGAACAAGTCCTGTCTCGGCCCCCTTCCTCTCCTCTCTGGCTATCCCCTTAGCTTACAAAGGGCTAGTGATATAAACACTTGGAGGTCTCTCCTGATGTAGAATAGTTCTAAAATGCATTTGACTGGAGGCTTGCTTTTAACTCCATGTCATGCATCTATATATTATATCTAATATCCATTTAGTTTGTGAACTTGAGATGCAAATAAACAGGCAGTAACATCAGAAAGAAAGAAGCCTCTTTGCTTGTAGATAGTACTTCATTTATTTGGAGAAGTGCATTTTGGACATGGCAAGCCTCTGATTGCACGGACCAACTCCTCACTTTGCAACTTTGTTGTTTTTAACATAATTAAGAACAGAATAGGACAGAATAGAATAAGCCCTTAGATGTATTCTGAAAAGTGACGGGGAATGAGGATCAGACCATTGTCTTGCTCAGACATTTATCCAGCTGATGATTGTTAGTGACTCAAATTTATGTTGAGTATATTTGGATAAAAAACTTAGATATATACCTTGACCATATGTTTACATTTATTGTTGGGGCAGAGAGTGCATTTTGTGATTTTATCAAGGTATCAGATGATACTCCAAACAAATATCCATTCTAAAGGAATTATGCGACAGTAAAAAGCATAAAGTGTAACAATGAGGTGTCTACAGGCAGAGGTTCAGTGTGGTCTGTGGGTCACAGTTACTGTCCCTCCTGACCAAGGCACAGAAACTCACTATGGTAACATCTGATCAACTTAATGCACAACTAAGCAAGTCAACAAAAGGGTGGGGGTGGGGGTGGGGGGGACTACAGTGTTAGGCTTTGAAAACCCCATATCTTATGTACAGATGTGTTGTATATTATTTGCAAACAATGATAATGTGGGCATGTAGAGGGAACACGGAAAAAGGCATGGCCACGATTCATGATCCAGACATAACGATTACCCAGCACAGCATTGACCCCTGCACACAGAGACACAAGACACACACAGAGCACAGGGATAAGGTTCCGGATGCAAAGTGAGTAACACGCATTTATGGGACATGTATACAGTACATGGTAAGCCTGAATGCAAATGTAACGTTTTGTTCCATTTGGTTACGGTCGTCTATTGCAAGATCTACTTTTGCTTTACATTTTAATGTCGTAACTGACTGAATGGAAAGGTATTTTCAATATGGAGTTATGTTGAGCAAACAAGTCCATGTGCTGAGTTTGTTCTTTTTGGACACTTTTGCTGACAAGAAATGCAAGGGCAGTCATTTGTTCTGGTTACAGGAGGATAACCTACTTTCCCTGGGAATAATGATGTTGAAAGTGATTCTCAGTGTATCAAGAATTGTGCTGATCTAATAGAACTCTTCAAGGACAAAAGCCAGGGTTTGCTCAAATAGGAACTGAACAAATGATTTTAAGAAGACATTACACAACATCAGTGATCTCTGCAAACACCATACCATTTAGCTGATGAGCTTTGGGACCAGCAAAAGGTGTGCTGCTTCTGTTCTGTTAATGAAGATAAAACTGATACTCAAAAGAGACCTTGGGACTTTCTTGCACCACTTGTAGTTACGAGTACATAACCTCAACCCTGGCACAATAGCCCAGTGCAACAGAACATAACTCTGTGCTCTCACTGGAACAGAAATATGATGTACAACACAAGACTATGTTTATCTGAATCATGCCTGATGAACAGGAATTATGGATCGAGACGACTTGCTTTTTTAAAACTCGAGCCACATATATGTATAGTACACTATTTTTATAGTAATACACTATGTTCAGATGATTCGTAAATTATAGAGTATTTGTTCTGTATATTTTACAATGTTTAAATACTCCTCTGAATATAGGTATTTTTTACTAAGGATATGTATTGTTTTTACATTTGTAAGGTTTATCTTTATTTTATTACATTTTTAAGTAATTTTGTCATTTCTGAAGTATCTATCCCTCCATCCATCCATCCATCTCTCTCTGTATGTATCTATGGGCCTTTCTTATTTCTCTCATTTCCCCTCCTCGACTCCTCGGTCGTCCGGTAGTGACCCGGAAATGAATTTCAGCGCGCCATGTTGAAGGACATCTCGGTTGCGTTCCAATAGTCCATTTAGCTTAGAAACCTTCCTAACGGAGTGAAATGACCTGGAAGTCCCTCAGTGGCAGCCATGATAAGTGCCGTTCCAATTCTCTAGATGAAGGGAAAGGAGGTTTCAAACTACCTTTATAACCTCCTTTAGCTTAGGAACCACTGGACCTCCCTTTGAGGAAAGGAGAAAATGCTGCCCCACAATGCCTTGCAGCCGCAGCATCTGCGTCACTCAACAGTCGGCCGTTCACGGAAACAACCGATTATGACGGAGAAATTATATCATGAAAGTTACGGTGCTTATTAAGCTTTTTAAAACGTATGTGGTAAGTTGCCAAAGTGCTTTGTTCTGAACGTTCATCAGTATTATAATCAAAAAGAGAAATATGAACGTTAGTTTTTACTGAAATGATCAAATAAAGTCAACATTTCACTGTCTTTACTGAGCTGTGTGGGGTTTGTTCAACTTTTAAAAGATGTTTGAATGGTGATGTACACAGTGATAGATGTTAAGGACTAACGTTTATAATAAATACATTTGTATTGATTTTAAGATCTTTTCATAGTTCATACAATCATACGTATTGGGATCATTTGTATTAATGTGGACCGGAGGGAGAGGGTGACGAGCATAAGTTTCACTTTCCTTTTTTATTTCAATTCCAACTTTGGTCATGAAGAATATGTTTCTCTGTTGTCCACGTTCATAAAGCATAAAGCAACAGCATCAG
Source organism: Gymnodraco acuticeps (assembly GCF_902827175.1). NCBI lineage: Eukaryota > Metazoa > Chordata > Actinopteri > Perciformes > Bathydraconidae > Gymnodraco > Gymnodraco acuticeps. The sequence continues at coordinate 225,110 of NW_022990842.1, forward strand.
AGCACGGTGCAGAGTCTCTAGATGAGTTTACAGTAGTCCCTCCTTCTTATTGAACATCCATGTTGTAGTCCGCTGTATAGAAAACTGTAGTTTCCATAGTTTCCCCAGAGCAGCAGACGCACATTCATGACGTCCGCTGGAGCATCATAAACACGTTGGATAGTGAAAGTGCAGTCGGATTCTCTAAAGCAGTGATTCTCAAACTTTTTTCACTCATGTACCCCCTTTGAAAAAAAAATTCAGCCAAGTACCCCCTGATCAGCGCAAAAACGATTTGTTAAGGGAAAAAAGCCTATATAAAGAGGTACAGTACAGTGCTGCACCATCAGAGTCTGATTTATTAAAACAACAACCTTGTAACTGAGAAACACTTAAATGCTAGACTTCAAATGTTTACAATCCATCACTAAATTCATGGCAAACCAATTTTAACATCATGCAATAACACTAAGACGACATTAGTTGCATTGAACTGATCTTTTTAATAAGATGTACAATGTAGTGAAACATGGGCTTGAGCTTCACTGAGGATCTTTGTCATTCTGACAGGGAGGCAAACTGCAGTTACACTTCGCGTTTTGAAATATGTGTAACTCTGTTCATATAAAACCCACACTGCTCAAACTTTGTTACTTTTCCTAAAATTGGTATATTTATTTATTTATTTTGGGGCGTGGGGAATGAAGAGAAAAAATATAGTAGCATTTTATGAGCATGGGATTTTGACCCCTCATATAAACATATGCATAATGCTGCGCTATACTTTGCGGCCACACGCCGTTGCCAAGCAACGCTTATTGTTTAGGTGTCCTTTGATAAGCAGGCATTCATATAATTAACTAGAACTAGCTAGATCTGACAGATTTGGACATAGACGCGAGTGAAGTCTAACCGGACTCGAGAGAGAGATCAGATCAGCTGCTGCTGACGGAGAACACGCAGCTCTGCATGATCACAGCTCCGCCGCTGTGACGGACCGTTGAGCCGAGCAAAAATACACTAAGAGTTACACCTAACACACTTAGCTAGTTTATCTACTCTGGAACTAGCTAAACTAATTATAAATATATTTATTTTTTACTGTCGGTCACTTAGAGGTTCAGCGAGCTGCACGAGACTGACGGGCTGTCAGGAGAGGGAGAGGAAAAGAGAGCACCCCGTTTATTTTTCCCATTTTATTATCCAGATATCAAGAGAGGCCCCTGAGTCTCTTTGTTAATCATCAATGGTTTTTGCAATTGACAGGGGAACTCCAAGAGAGATTTTCCTCAGATATAATGCAGTTAAAGTCTTGTTAGTTTATGATTCATTCCCTGCAAGGCTCATAAAGAGGCCTGGAGACAATAGTCGGCCTGAATTATCAATAAATGTATTCATTCCAAGTAAGCTGACTTCAGGTGGAGGGAAGTTCAAAGAGGGCCTGAGGGTATGGGAACCGTTAACTTTTGTTGGTTGACTGATCCTGGGGAGGTCATGGGACAAGGACGGTTCAAACCTATCCAAGCATTGCTTTCAGAGAGGAAAGCAGGTGACATTTGTGTGGGGGGCTGCATAATGAAATGAGTGTGCGTTCTCTATATATGTTTATGTAGAGTTCTACTATTTCACTGCTTGAGAGCAGAGGTAATGTTTTCCTCGTTATTATTGATATTAAAGTAACTTACATGTATTACTTGTATTAGTCAACTATAAACAACTATATCTTAGACATATATTTAAAATGCCAAGGGTGTGTGGAGCTGTGTGTATTGAACTGATGGGGGAGGGGGCCGGAGAGAGGGAAATCTATGCAAGAAGGGGGGTGTGTGTCCAAACTGCAAGAATGTGAGACAGCGAACACCAGATGTGTTTGTTTTGCCCTCAAACTGAAGAGACTCTTTTTCTGGGCTGCCTCCTGGCCTGCTGCGACAGGCTGTCGTTTTTATATCGCCCAATCGATGACCCCTCTGGGAGGAGCATCCACACAACTCCTCCTGTTGTTCTTACATATCTTCTGTTGTGTGTTTTGTTCGGTCTCTTTTCCTCCTGCCGTCAAGATGATGGGATCTCCCGGCAATAGGACCAGAGCAGGGGTGGGCCTACCCCTTTTAAAGTGTATTGTTGTTGTTTACCATTAAAGCAGATTATTGTTTAACCCTTTTGCTGGTGCTTTGAATTCCTTCTTTTATAAATCTGAGATGCTCATCAAAGAACACGTGGAGCCGAGGTGGGTTTCAGACCACTTCTTGCTCCAACACATGTCAGTGTGATTATTCCTGTCTGTTTATATCATAGGTGAAGTCCCTCCCCTTCCGGGGACCTCCATGGGACCTTATTTCGGAAATATTATGTTTTGAAGTTAATGAAGAGAGAAAACGTATCTTTCGATCCCGTTTGAATTGTGCCATGAATTATACATATGATGTTTGTCAATATTAAAAAATAATTTCCATGTCAAGTTACTCCGTTCTCCGCTTGTAATTATACCAGCCCCCCCTCCTTCCGGCTGAAATTATGAATGTAAGCGTATAGTGATCATAGATAACACGGCAGGGTCCGTTACAGTTTGTTTTCATCTGATTTCAAATAAACAAAGTCTTGGCTTTCAGAATATTAAACTTGTTTCGGCAAATTCAGATGATAAATACAACTTTGAAGCTCGTAACGGCATAATTACAAGCGGAGAACGGAGTAACTTGACGTCACAGCAGGCATAACAACAGCCGGTGTTTCTCGTGAGGGTTTTCCCCGGGAAACAAACACAAACGCAAAAATACACAAACACACACTCGCGAGCTTCCCCAGACCAGTAATCCAAATTAAAATATTTTCCCTCCGTACTACTTTGATCATTTGCTCCGCTAATAATCAATCAGATCGATCCAGAGAAGAGGAAACTTTGAAGGTCTTTTTCTCAAAATGAGGACTCAGTGACAGTCATTATATAATGTGACATATTTGCTTAATATTTGGAGAACAAAAACAATCCTGATATCATTAGAAAGCTAGGAATCTCCTCTTTCCAACAGTGTATTGTGGACATTGATGTAAAGTATTATGGCAAAAAGTTCAATACAGCGTAATTCTGGTATATTCATTTTTATGTCACCTGATATATGGGATGTTAAGTGTTAGTGAGATAAATGTATGTTCGTTCATGTCAAGACTCCTAAAAGAGCAGGAGACGATTGGGTCACACACAATTAGAGAGACAATGGTCCTTCTGATTCTGGGTGAGCTGACTTCGGAGTGGAGGGGAAGTTCAGAGATGGCCTGGGGGTATGGGAACAGTTAAGCTTTGTTGGTTAGCTGGTCCTGAGGAGGTCATGAGATGATAACTGTTAAACCCCAACAAGTATGGCTTTCATAAAGAAAAACATATGACTGTTGTGTGATAAGCTACATGATAAGATGAGTGTGCGTTCTGTTAAAGAGTCCTCTGTCTGTGAAAATGATATGACTCCAAAGCATGACTGTGGGACTGCCTAAGGGTAGACACACACACACACACACACACACACACACACACACACACACACACACACACACACACACACACACACACACACACACACACACACACACACACACACACACACACACACCGTAAGGAGATGGAATCAACAAACTGCTGACTCTTTGCCTAGGGTTTGCCCAGAAGTAAGGCCGGCCAGACTCCTCCCCGCTTATTTGTATAAATACTGTAATATTCTTATGCTCTGTGCTCTCTTCCTGACTGGCTGTCGTGGTACGTATATCACACGGTGGTAGGAATTGAGCCCGGAGTACTGTTGCAGAGTGCTCTGTATGGTGTATTGTGTTGTGTTTTACCGTTTACCATTAAAGCAGATTATTGTTTAACCCTTATCCCGGTTGTTTTGAGTTTTCCTTCTTTTAAAGCAGACTCATATAGGATCGGCGCGGAGAAGAGATATCTACTCCAACAGTATACAACTCAAAATGTGTCTTCGGGTCAATGCGACTGATTTCGATGGAGCAGGTCACAAGTAACACTTTTTTTGTGTGAAACCGCTCAATTAACTGTTGTGGCTCGACAGTTATGTTATGTTAAAGAGCAACTTGCAGGTTAGACACACCAGTGAATAAATGTGTAGGAAAATGATGAATACACTAGATTTTCCAAAAAATATACAGAAATATACACTACAGTGACATCTGGCGTCGTTTTTGTAAGATATTTTTTATTCGGCATAAAAAAAGCCTGCCCACGTGACCTCCTGCGTGTGACGTAACATGGGGGAGAGCAGCTGGTCTAACGTATGAATAAACATGGATCACAATGCTAGTTTTGACACAGAAGAGGTTGAAAATATATATTCGAATGCATATCAATACAATTATGAGCCTGCTAGGCATCCAAGAGACCAGGAGCAGCCAAGGATTAGAAGAAATAACGGCCATCGGCGAGAAATTGAGCTGTGGTGTGAGGAGAACCAGTGGAGAACAGGGCAGCTGTCTTAGTGAGTGACCGGCGTTAGCTACAGTTAATGTTAGCTAACGTCAGTCACATCACAACATTGTAAAGTTAGCAATCATATATCAGGCTATAACTAAAGTAGTATTGATAATATAGTAACGTTACTGGCAGGACTGTTGATACTGATCCATAACTAATGCGCAAGTATCAGCCGTATCTCGCGTTACCTAATCTAATGCAACTCCACATTACGTCTTACGGCGCTGTGTACCGGAGGGGAGAGAGAGAGGAGCGAACCACCCTTCGAAAAAAGTCTGGGCATGTTGAGAGCTGCAAATGCACAAAAGGGGAGTTAGTCGGTTCCGTAAGAGCCAGCATGCGGGACCGGGATTCTGGGATTTGTAGTCTTTCTAGTTGCGTATTTTTCATAGTCTTATATTTCAACAGTTTTACGACAAACTGTGACTTTTTTGACATGGAAATATTTTTTTAAGATTGACAAACATCATATGTGTAATTCGTGGCACAAGTTTTCTCTCTCCATTGACTTCAATACATCCATCCATCCATCCATTTTCTCCCGCGTATCCGTGGTCGGGTCGCAGGGGTAGCAGTTCCAGCAGAGAGCCCCAAACTTTCTTTTCCCTGGCCACATCAACCAGCTCTGACTGGGGGATCCCAAGGCGCTCCCAGGCCAGCGAAGAGATATAATCCCTCCACCTGGTCCTAGGTCTACCCCTTGGTCTCTTCCCAGCTGGACGTGCCTGGAACACCTCCCTAGGGAGGCGCCCAGGTGGCATCCTAACTAGGTGCCCGAACCACCTCAACTGGCTCCTTTCGACGCGAAGGAGGAGCGGCTCAACTCCGAGTCCCTCCCAGATGACTGAACTTCTCACCTTATCCCTAAGGGAGACACCAGCCACCCTGCGGAGAAAACCTATCTTGGCCGCTTGTATCCGCGATCTCATTCTTTCGGTCATGACCCATCCTTCATGACCATAGGTGAGGATAGGAACGAAAATGGCCCGGAAGACAGAGAGCTTTGCCTTCTGGCTCAGCTCCCTTTTCGTCACAACGATGCGGTAAAACGACTGCAGTACCGCTCCCGCTGCTCCGATTCTCCGGCCCATCTCACGCTCCATTGTTCCCTCACTCGAGAACAAGACCCCGAGATACTTGAACTCCTTCACTTGGGTGAGGACTCATTCCCTACTTGAACTTCAATACATACTTTTTCCGAAATAAGGTCCCATGGAGGTCCACCGGAAGGGGAGGGACTTCGCCTCTATAAGGGCAAAAGAGGGGGAGCCGAGGCGGGACCTGCTGCCACCGAGCTGGAAGTTCCAGAGCTGAGGCTAAGAAGCTAAGCTAAAGGAAACCTTTATACAAAAATACATGAAAAGTGATGTGTTAGGTGTGTAGGGTTACAGACTGCTTAACAAGCAAAACCTAGAACTTAAATTAGTGATGCAAAGCTGAAATGTAAAAATGTGACAGTCAAAAAGCATAGGTGTTTTAATGCCATATTCACTTAATAACGCATGCATAACTTTTACAAATATTTCTATATAGTCTGTGTTGGTAAATCTCATCTACGTTGCACATTTCCTGCTGAAATACATGCATTCCAAGTTACTACGTGGCACTTTGATAAAACAGTGTAGTTCCACTATATAAACGTTACATTCATAATCAAACGAGACAATGTGCAAGAGAATTAGCTATTTTTTGTTATTCTTAATGCTTGTCATTTACACGTTAATAAAATTAAATAAGTAGGCTACCGATACATAGCAGAACAATTGTGGCGATGTTCAGCTTAATAAGCCTTGTTCCACATCATTTCTTTAGCTAATACTACAGCGGGCTGCAGGCGAACCAAGTCCGCGTTTCGCTGCATTACTTGATCTCTATATAAATATATATATATAAATATATATATATATATATATACAGAGTTGTGTGTAACGCGTTACAGAAGCTGTTATCCACTGCTGCAGGGACGTGCACAGGTACGGGCTAATAATGTTGCCCGGGCAACGGCCCGTTTGGCCTTTTCGGCTGACCTGCCCCTCTGGAGAGAGCGAGAGTTTCTTTTTCTTTTTTCTGTTGTGGCCGAATCAACATGATAAGCCCACAATTAGTATTGTAGCGTCTCGCTACGGGAAACACACTTTGTCAGCGCTGTCATCTGCCGGTGCCTTAAGACCACCTCAGTGTCGGATTTTGGAAACTTGATTTTGAGTTGTCTCATGGCAATTAGGGTATAAGGGACAAACCAGGGGACTTTACTTCCTCTTGATATTGTCGGTTATTTACAAAAAAATATAGCCTACTTGTTGTTATTGTGCTTCTTTCTGTGTCTTTTCATCTGTAAACTCGCTCAACGGGGCCGCTCGCTCTCTTTTCTTGATCGCCCTCTCACGGGTTCAATGTCCCGCTTCATTGTAGGAATTCTGCCATGTCTCTACCACTTTAGTTTGACCATCTCTGGTCAAACTCTCATCAAGTACAGTAACTACAATTAGCTAACGTTGTAGCCTAGCAGAGTGGACAAGTTGCTGTTCAAAGTGACCACGCCCTAATTTATGCAAAAACGTTAAGACCTAATATAAATAAAAGGGTCGCGTTATAAAACAACTCACTCAACAATTAATAATCATGAAGGTGGAATCTAACTATATCCCGAATAATTTGTATTGCATCCATGGGCAGAAACATGTTTATTTCTGCTGTAAAGTTGGGCATTTTAACATGGGGGTCTATGGAAATTGATCCTTTCTGCAGTCATCGCCTATCGGCCAATAGATGAACTGCAGTTTGTGGCACTTCCTTATTGGCCTCCCGGCTCTGCCCCAGAGTTTGCCGCTTGGTGTATATGTCTGTCTCCATCAGTGTTTTCTGTCAATTCTTCCTCATTGGTCCTGAGGTGGTCTGTCTCAAGTCTTTGAGATCAGCTGCTGGGCTGTCAGAAGAGGGGGAGAAAAAGAGATCTCCGTCCTCCGTGTTTTATTCTTATAGAAGAGAAGTAATGGGGCAGAAACCCTCCTTTTTACGCCGACATAGACATCAGTTGCCAGTTACTTTGGCATTAGGGCAGGGATATCTAGATACTTTCCAAGGTTTGACATAATGAATTGTGCTACTTTTAAAGCAAGCAACGATGTTTTCAAAAAGCTCCTCAAAAACGCTATCGAAGCAGTTCCTGCCGTTGCTACGTTAGTTCAAACAGTAACAACGGACTATTTTTCTTAGCGGATGCATGTCAATTTAAATCAATACATTGTGGTGACCACCTATGTATACACTGGGGTTCATAATTCACACATGGAACTACAGTTGGGGTTTTGTTTCCACACGGACATGTTAGGTGTTGTCTATATATGTTGTGTGCCCTCCTGGCTTCTCTCTCTTCTTCCCGGACTGCAACCGGATAACATGACCTTTATTACTCTCTATTAAAGTAACCTTTTGCACCTTCCTTGCACCGCCTTTGACTCCCTATCTCTCGGCACTACAACATACAACCACATTTAATCCGATTTCGCTCATCAAATTTTATTGATTTTTTTAAATCAATAAAATCATTTTCTAAATCCATAAAAGCATTTCAATTAATATTAGGATTCATGTCGTTACTTTGTCGAGAATGTGGCCATGTAATAAGCGGGATAATGTGCACATTGCATAATGTGCCTTCATGCCGATCTAGATCCCTCCGCTTCGCGTCGGGCTCCTGATCAGCCTGTCGGTGTTCTTTTCCCCATAATGACCGCGTCGCTGCACATTATCCCTTACATACTGTATGATTATATAGAGTCATTATTCATTTGTTTTAAAGCAGGAGGCGCAAACGCTTGCCTCTGGGAGGGAGAAAAAGAGCAACAGCGGAGAATAAACAGAAGGGCAACCATGGCAACCATGCAAGGGAAGTCTTCTTCGCTGCTTTTGTGCCAGACTACAGCGTCACTTACAGGCCTGGTATATGTACTACAGCGTCTCCAGCGCTTTCGAGCAGCAATGTCCGGCCGTGGCCCAACCTCTCATTCCCCTGATAGGTGGAGAATTGACCACTAAGCGGAGCACCCCTTCTGTGACGTAGAAAATAATTCAAATCTGGATCAGTCTGTATCAGATCCGTTACAGCCCCTTTTTTAGAGATTTGGGTATGGAGAAAAAGAGAGAGGGTTGTGTTTTCTGACACTTGGTGACTTCCCTGACACACCGGGGACACATGTTCATGTATAAAAGACGTACAAGAGTGCATTTTGCATGATAGGTCCCCTTTAATATGTAGAAGAAATGCCTCACTCTGTCAGAGCTGAGTGGGCAGATTACTTTGCACACACACCCCCAGCCTCTTTGCATTTGTAGAGTGTGTAAGAACAGATTTAAGCTTCAGCCTGTCTTTGAGCTCAGAGAGGCTCGAAAGAGTCTGACAATCAGACAGGTTAGAAAAAAAACGAGAACTCGATTTTTTTATAGCACTTTAATAGGGGTCAAACGGAAAGTGAGCCCCCACTGAAATGTTACCAAAAATCCCTCATTGTAAAGGAAAAGTACAGTAGATTTAAGCAGGAAGTGGGTCTGTGAACTAAATAAATTATTTCAAGTAATGTCACCATGTACCCAGATCTTAAAAATAACCTTGGAGTGTACAACATCTTTGACAGGAATAACAATATTTGAACAAACTCAGAATAGATGCTTTGTCAGTTGTCGCTGATTCATTTTAAACCTTACAATAGTTATTTTTCTATCATGTATGAGTCAGGTTTACTTGATTCAGAACTAAGTTTTCAATGTTGTTGCAAAAACCGAGGTTCTGACAGAGTCTGGAGCCAAATTACTACATTTAAATGTCAACAAAGTAGGTGGAAATTAGGCCGATAATTAGATACAAGCAATTAGCAAGCATTACATACAATGGTGGGAAAAACGGACTTTTAGTCAAATGTTGGGTGTTTTTATTGTTCAGCTCGTTAGATAAGATTTTTGAGTGTCCTGTGGCGGTCTTTAGAAGAACCCAAGCCTTCTGTAACACTGTGCCTCTGCTGGAGTTCATCTGAAGTTGAAAAAGCCAGCGAGGCAGATTCCCACTCCTCTTCTAACTCGGAATCAGTGTGTTGATTAAACTGGAGCCCCGGAGACCAGTGTAAATGTACTGATTGTGCACCAGTTCAGTCCGTATCAGCATATTTTTCCTTCAGAGACTTTCCTCCAATGTCATCTCTTCTAATGGTTTGCTACGTAAGCTAAAACCGACAAAGCCTGTGCTGCCACCAGATCACCAAGTACTGCACTGAAATCATTTAAATGTATTATGTCAACAGATTACACAAAGCTGCGTAAGGTTAGTTGAAAGCAATATCAACTTAATATTATTGCTTGCAAATACAATTATGTGTAATCTGATGACATAATACATTTAATTGAAGTCAACGTTTCAATGTTTTCAGTGTGTACAATTCAAGTAAATCAAGTATTAAATGAGGATGAGGGGTCAGGGAGGAAGGACATATTGCTATGAAAAAAGTATTTGCGTCCTTCATGGTTTTTCTTCTATTACAGATCTTCAAAAATGAGTATACAACAGAGACAACCTAAATTAAAAATGTAATGTATTGAAGGGAAAAGTGGCCAACACAAAAGTCCTGTGCTAAAGAGCAATTGCCTGTTTAGTTCAACCAATGGACCACATTACCTTGCTAACTAGCTTTAATTAGACACAATAAAGCTTGATTACTGCCAGCCCTGTTGGATCCAAACATCACTTTAAGAGAACTTTTTTAGCAATGTGAAGATGGCCGAAAGAGCTCAAGGAACAGCACAGTGTGCAGTTAACTCTCCCTATTTAGAGACCTGTCCTAAACACTTCCTGTTTTTTGCCGTAGTTGACCTGCTTTGGGATTGATATTTGTTAAGGAATAACGTCTAAAACCTTGATTAAATTCATGAAACACACTCGGAATGAAAGTGATTGCAATATATTGGTCTGGAAAAGGATACAAAGTCATTAGTGAGGCTGTTGGAATCTAGCCAACCACTGAGAGCCATCCTCTCCAAAAACTTGGACCAGGGTTGAATCGTGCTGGAAATGCCCGCCTTACTGAAGCCTCTGGTTGCAGGTGTTTCTGCTAAAGGGTATCAAGTTCAGGGACTCGTTTTTCATATGGGTGATTGCAAGAAAGTGTTGTTCCTGTTGGCACGACAATGGGACCTAAAGTACCGGAAAGTTTCAAATACTTTGCCAGGTGTTTTTATTTCTGTCTATGGTCTGTCTGACTCTGTCAGGTTTTTCAATGCATTAGCACTGCAACTGTCAGGTCACAAATCTTTACATTTAGTTGAGATCAAAAGGCAGAACACGTTAGGAGAAGGATGAGGGGCACCAGAGGCCCCCCCCGCTTTACACCCCTGGCCCCATATGGCATAACAGCTGGTGTGGTCAAATTACAAGATGGTTTCTTGGTTAAAAAACGTCTGTTGGGTTCACTCAGGTTGTCTTTTATCATATATTCTGTTTAGTTTGAAAATCTGAAATATTAAGTGTGGCACTTGTGCAAAGAAAGGGCATATTAGAGAAGGGGCACGGTTAAGGTGAGGTGTTTCCCTGAGGGGGGTTTCCCTGCCACGGTGGAGTGCTTTACTGTGTCTCAATTGCATACTTCTGTACTTACATTTGCTGTATTGAGTGCACAAGTGCATGCCTATGCGAAGTATGGCAAAGTGCACTTTGAGTACTCGGATGGTGCACTCATGACAGTCAAAAAGTGGAGTGTGGAACGCTGGACACTCCTCACACCCAAAGACCGCCATCTTGCCAACGTAACTGAAGTCTTAAGCTGTGTTTGCGGTTACTCTGGTGAACACAGCACTATACAAATAACATTGACACATGTGGGTGTTTTTTACTATTCCAGTGACATAACATTATACTGATGAAAATAATGGCTGTTAATTGTATTGGATACATTGAGCATTCTGTATTGATTTGCTGGAGGGAATTAGTTTTGCTAGCATGCTTCTGGTGAAGGCACAGCAGCCGTGTGCGATTCGAGAGCACACTACACGGTAGAAATTCACACACTGAATAAGTGTTCACAGTGTCTGATTTGGGTAGTAGTCTTCTCTTCCCTGCCTCTGGTGTTACCTGTCACCTTTTGATGGTGACTTCTGACACAGGAAACCTGGTACAGGGTACATGTTCTACCAAAGGTGTTGTAGTTGGTTAACTAGTGCTGTGTGTCTGCTCTGATTGCTGATGCTGAGGCAACAGAGTCCATACACAATTCAAAGAGAACAGGGGGAATGAGTTCATGTTCTACTGTAGGAACAAGATGTCTTCTATTTCACACATTTGATTATCACTGGCTCCCAAACTGTGATGAACTGAGTAACCACCTCACACACTAAGCAGTGAGGCTCAAACATCTCGATGAATTAACATTAAGAAAACTATTTTTTTACTCACAATAAAATGTCAATCTAGAGGTTCAGCCTGTGAAAACCATTGTAATATCTTATCTGATGCTGTCAGAATGAATCTTAGCTTAGACTAAACATTTAAACATACGTTACAAACTATGATCATAGAATGAGAAAAATCAGAGCCAATTACTGGGAAGAGGGAGGGAGCGATATGAAGGTGGATAATGCAAGGTGCAGTATCCAGGAGGGACTAAAGCATATCTCTGCTCTGCTATTTTAAATTGTATTTTATTCTCAAAATAAAAGAAATAGGAGCTGCAGTGGATCAGAGATTTCAATGTAACAGATCACTAAATGCAAACTGTAAATCGATCATCTGTGAGATGGATTATGAACGGCAGGAACATTGGTGATAGACCAAAACAAAAATGTTCACAAATAATTGTATCAACATCTAAAATTGGTAATGTAATTTCATTCATTTGTTGTCTTGACATTTATAAACCTTCCAAATCTGACTTTGTAGAATGTCCTCAGAGAGGATGCAGAGTGATTTGTTGAATAAAGAAAATCTATAAGAAAAGATTAGCAGCTTCTATTTAACATGAGCACATTTTAACATGTCCTTTCACCTCTGTGACCAACTGCCAGAGGTCTTCTGTCCATACAGCCCACCTGATACACTGACAGACCCTGTGAATCACAGCTCACACACCAACCTGTCACCGGAACATCCACCGGATTTACGCACAGAGGATATGAACATGGTTGGTTCTTTTGAACAGACAAAGCAGAGGTTGAATGTGTTCCATCAGGCCGCCACTGCACCGGCTTCACAGGTAACACATCTGCACCAGACACCCCTCACACACACGCACGCATGCACGCGCGCACACACACACACACACACACACACACACACACACACACACACACACACACACACACACACACACACACACACACACACACACACACATACACACATACTCACCTCAATCCGAGCAGAGCCAGCAGCAGCCAGGGCTTCATGGCTTTGTCCCGCACGGCTCTCACCAAAAGCCTCTTCATGTCTCCTCCAGCCGGGGGGACTGGGTTCTGGAGTCTGCGAGGGAGGCGGGAAGCTTTCTGTCCGCAGCTCGCAACCGTACTCAGGGTTAATTGTAGCAGCGGGAGCGTGTGAGAAACGTGTCCATGGTGTGTGAGGAGGGGGAGGATGTGAGAGGGAGGGGGGAGGCTCTGCAGTGCCGCACTCGCATGCACGCTGCGGCGCGGAATCATATTGACTTCCTGTACACAGACTGAGTGATGGGATGAGAGATGTGTCTTATTGTTTGATACGCGCCCAGATGTGTGCGAGCAGCTTCACATTCACGTCAGCTGTGCACGCGCTGCTGGTAGAGGCGCCTGCAGGTGACCATGCAGCATCCTTTACATTCTGCCCCCTGCCCAAGGTCAAAGCACCCTGACTAAGTTGAGGGGGGGGGGGGGGGGGACATGTCACAGTTCACAGTTACTAAGCACGTTTTTATATAGGTCTATATTTTCTGTAAAAATAAAATCATATATTTTTTGTATTGGGTAATAAAGTGATTACAGGACAGGAAAGGACAGTTGCTGGGTGACAGAGAAACAAGACCAATAACCAACTCCCAATTTGGACGAGAAACAGAGAAATATAATTATAATATATAAATATATACACTTTAAAGTTAAACTCTTGAGAACAACTTGTACAATTTATTTCTGTGAATGGTTACAAAAAAATATATATATATTATATTTATATTAATATAGCGCTTTTCCTGGTGCTCCAAGACGCATCAAAACAATTGAGAGAAAGATAAAAATAATAATAATGCAAAAGAAAAACTATTTTTATTTTTAATCATCAATATTTTTGGATTGTGTCCATTCATATTCAACTCAACGCCTGAGCAGCACACATTTTGAATAATTTGATATTGTTCTTAAATATGTATTACTTTTGTGGCACTAAATAAGTTTATAAATATGTGTTTTTGAAAATACTGTACTCAGCTCAGCAACAACATTCATATTGGAACATTCTGTCTGAATGATGATGGTTTCTCTTAATTTCTCTCTTGCTTTCAGCAATATCTGCACATGGCAGCTTGAAAATGGCGAAGGTTAGATTTGAATTTGTATTACAATAACATGAGTCACATTTAGTAAGGAGTCATTTCAATCAATTCCCGTACCGTTAGCTTTTGGATCACACAGTATGAAGTGTTTGATATCACCTTAAAGGCCTGTTGCTATGAGTCACTGTGTTGGCAGTGAGCTCCATATCTTCATTTCATTTCACTTGAAGCAGATTGGATGAGCTGAAAATATCAATCAGGAGGCCCCTGCAGCAAAACTCTCATTAGTGTTCATCCTCATAAGGAATTCACAATGGGCGCAACGCGAATAAACTAAACATTTTTGCCGAATACATACAAATATCTGCCATAAGACATTTATCAGATACAGTATAGTACAGTACATGCACCATATGCGATGTGATATGAAAGAGGATAGCATATATTTATTCAGAATAGTATCTAATGTACATGTCAAGAGTCATATGAAAAAAGCTACTATGACATGTAGTCCTGAATGAATATGATAATTAGGGATGCACGATATTGGTTTTTTGAAACCGATACCAAGACCGATAACAAAAAAAAATGTACGCCACTAATTATTTTAACGTGATTAACGCATGTGTATTTGTTTTCCTTGGCCGCCCAGTAGTTTCAGAGCGCATCGAGTTTAAAATACCATCGACAAGCTCAGCGACGTGCAGTCAGGGGAGGCAGAGCCTCACCTGTCATACTCCAATGTAACGGAAAAACAACTAAAGAACAACTAAATAGTAATAATAATAAAATGTCTCCACTGATCTGTGTTGTAAGTGTGATTTATGTTTGATTCCAATCGCTTTTTATAGTCAAAATCAGCAAATTTGCCGAGCTCCGCTACAACTAGGGCCTACATGGGAGCGATGAGGAGTGAGGCAGGGACGAGCTCTGCCTCACGTAAGCCCACAGTAACTTGCTGGAGCGCGGGCACTAATTTAGCGTGGGCACTTATTTTGTGAGCGCGCTGAAGTGCTCTTACTGTGTGGTAAGGTGAGGCACAGATGAGCTCTGCCTCACCTCAGAATGCGTCACCTCACAGAAACTGGCTGGAAAGCGGGCCCTAAGCGCATGCCTGCACCATCTCACTGTAGGTCACCAATGTAATGTTTGTAGATCCCTTTATTACATTTATCCTCGCCATCCATAGTCTCTAAATAACTTATTTCACGTATATATGATATTTAGGCTCGCCGTACAACGGCAATGAAAAAAGCACCAGGGGAGGCAGCCATAACCTCTGCCGCACTGAAGGGGGCGCACGTGAGCCCACAGGTTCTTGTTGCTACTGTTATTCTATGCAGAGACGGTAGACGCAAACAACAAACTAGACTTTTGAAACTCGAGGAAGATAAGGAGGACTTTTACAAAAAAGTAATAGAGATTGTTGTCCAGAAGGATAGCATGGACTTCATCTTCAAGTCAAGGTAAGACCACAATTGTAATGAAAATTGATTCTTACTAAGAAAGAACAATCCAATATTTAGATTGTGGGTATCCTTTTGTTGAACGGTCTGTTTAAAATGAATCGAAACATCAGACCAAAAAAGCTTTTGAAAATAACAGAATATTTCGATTAAGGTCAGAATATAATATTTGTAAATCTGACTCTGAAAGAGTCAGTGCCTCACCAGCCATGAACCTCACCGCACGTCACTGTACAAGCTGATGCTGACAGCCCCGCTCCTGCCGCCCGTTGTGGCAGACCACACTTCCACGCTCACCGGCAGGCACCGACCATAGACTGTATATATAAAGGCACCGACTGGCCAGCTGGAGGACCGGGAGGGTGTGTGTATGTGTGGCCCGAGCGAGCGAGAGACCTTACGTGCATTGTTGTTGTTAGCATCTGGTGCTAGCTAGCTGCGCTAACGGATAAGGAGCTGTTTAAATGAAAACAGAGGAGCGACATTTCGCCACAACTGCGCCGAGCACTTGACTTTATGCAGGCAGCCAGACAGTGGGACATTGTACGAAAAGTCAGCACACTCAGCACGGATAGTGCGCAACATGATTGCAGCGTCCAGGCAGCTCCGGTTCGAGCATATGCCTTGAGTTGCACATAGCTCCAACGCCCATACCACCGACGACATGTTTGTTTACTGTCCTGGCTTCACGGCCGCACACCATTTACGTCACAGCCAGGCATGAGTTAGGGAGCGCTGGATTTGTGAAGAACTCCCCTCTTCCTAAACCACTAATACCACAGTACTGGCAAAACGGGAGGAGCCGAGTGAAGAACAAGCGCCCCTCATCCCAATCCACCCACACCGCAGTATTTTTTTCTTTTTTTTTACCCAAAAAAATATATTGTATATTATCGGGGCTATTAATACTGGTATCGGGTTTATCGGGATGACGTCATCATTCCTAATATCGGACCGATAATTATCGGGCCGATAATTATCGTGCATCCCTAATGATAATTATACATATTACAGTAATATTACTGTATTAATAATATATTAGTATTTGGAGTAGCGTTCATGGGATTCTCGTTGCTGAAAATTGGCTTTACCACTCATCATCACAATCAGTATTGCCATCCTCACTATAATTATCATCATCATTATTATCAGTAATTGTAGGCATGAAAAACTGAATTTAGAAGAGATAGAGTGGACGAGTAGGTGACAAGCAAACAGCAGACTGTGAATGGCAGAGACACCTGTCAATCAAAACACAACTCTATGACTTTGTTCAAGCTTAATATCACTTCTCTTTAATCACCCCCAGGAAACACATTCAAATAAATCAAATATCCTTCATGATACCTAAACTTCCTGTGGGGGAAATAGTATTACTGTTGCTAAGTAACTGTATCAACGTATTGTTCCTGCCTAAATAGCATTAACCAATTTCAGCTCCCACTTGCTTTTATAATTTCATCAAAGCCTCCAGTCTGTAACATCAGCACTTCCCATGATACACTGCAGGGTTACGCGTTGTGTCTCTGATGAGTTTTCACAACAATGGAGCTCTATGGTACTGAGGAAGGGGATGTGTCAGGCTGTGACACACACAGTAGTTCTAAGGGTCTTCATTTGTTAACAAGAAGAAACATTGTCTTTACTTTGATCATGTTTATGTTATGGATTTGATCATAGATGTTCATTCGAGGCATCAAGCTGTTACATTCACTGTCCTGCAGTCTAAAACTAAAAGGATAATATACTCTCATGCTGTAAAACATTTCATATTATTCTCTGTCTTCTCAGATCAGATTCATTGATATACATTAATAAGGGAAGACAATTCTCACGTAATAACACTATTTTGAACATGCCAGAGCTGCTGTTCCTTTTATATTTAAGATCTGAGTGGTACAATACCACTGAGAAGCTGGTTGTGTCAAATATACAGTGTGTCAATAGTTCAAGAACAAAAGCCAGGTAATTTAATATGGAAAAACGAATTGAACCCAACTTTATTAATTATAATTAGCCACTGCCCAAGTGATACAATTCTGATTTGTGTGACCTCATCTTCATATCCTCCAACTCCTCAGACTGGAAATATTAAGACAAAGTGAATTAATAGTTCAGTTGAGATACTTTGAACCCTCATGGAACATGGGCAGCCTGAGCTTGGCTCAAATACAATCTGCAGTCCGTTGCTGTATCTCAAATCATGTACTATTTTACAAATATGGCCAAACACAGTGCACTTTAAGTACCTGGATGTCGCATTTATAACAGCCAAAAAGTACAGTGTGGAATGCTGCACCAGCTAGCTTGTAGTTGGTCAGGTAAACATTTATACATGTGTTATTTTTTCACTTTTTGTTAAACGTATCAGTTCTGGTGTCTGTAATTGTATTACCATTCAGTCCCGTTTAATCACATAATACGCATTAAAACAACATATAAAAGGTAAAAAGAAAAGGATGGTTCAGTTGAAATTAACGAAAAGGGCATCAAGTTTTTACATTTAGGTTTGTGGCTGTGGCTCAGTGCATAGTGTGCTGGACTTCAAATCAGGGGGTAGCAAGTTGGAGTCCCACTGCAGTCAGCATGTCGTTGTGTTCCTGAGACACTTCACCCCAAATTGCTCCTGTGGGGATTGTCCACAGTACTGAATGGATGTAAGTCGCTTTGGATAAAAGCGTCTAACAAATGACATGTAATGTAATGTATGATGCTTCCACTCTTTGAGCTTAGGCTAACTGCACTTGACTCTTACTCAGTACTAAAGATCTGAGGTTTCAGAAAGTAAGCAAACATGCTCATGCTTTAGATTAACTCGTAAACAACAAATGCGTACTATCTATTACAACTTTAACTCTGATTAAATGTTTTCGGTAAATGTAATTTAAGTCAAGAATCAAAAACTCTCAATTGTTGGTGATGCCTGAAAATCCACGCCAACACGCTTATTGTCATCACTGTACCCTGTATGCAAGGGCTGGTTTGCCTTCGCTAACTGTACGGAGGCTCAGTCACTGGTACATTTTTATATACAAAGCCATGTTAGGGAAACTTCCATCCTACATCTGCTCCCTGATCTCATGGAGAATTGTAAGTGGCTACTGCCTGAGATCACATGCTGTAGTTTTATTAAATGTGCCAACTGCTAGGACTGTCTTAGGGAAGACAGCTTTTAGATGCGCAGCTCCTCTGTCTTGGAATAGTCTGTAATTGAAATGGAAACTGAGCAATCTGGTGCCACTAAATGTTTTTAAAGCTCGGTTGGATGCTACTCAATCGGAAGCTGTTGGTACCTGCTCATGTGGATAGTTATTGTAAATTGTAATCCCTGTAATGATGCTGTAAAATGTCCTTTTTGTTGTTCTGTTTATGTTTTTATGTTTCATGTGGAACCTACTTGAGCAGGTCTCCCTTGAAAAAGAGATCAATGATCTCAATGGGATACACCTGGGTAAATAAAGGTTTGAAATGAAATGAAATTGACTCCAGGGTGGGATGACATTTGGTTTAACAACTGCAAGGTAGGTTCAGCAAAAAAAACATTTCCAGCTGTATTTCTGTGTTAAGGTTTTTCAATTAGACTTAAAATCCTTCAATGCTCTCTAATGGCGCGTTTCCACTGCAGCGGGGTAGCCCCGTTTAAGCGTCCCTAAGCGTCCTCGCTCTGGCCTCGGGCTGCCTCGCTGGCCGGCCCAGGCCGTGGCGCATTTCCATTACAGTTTAGGACCTGGGGTAGCAACGCAGTGTAGGCGGGGCGATCGGCTTTGTTTTTGTTCACATTTCGAGTTGTTCCGTCGAGCTCCCGCTGGATTTGATCATCCCCAATGAGATGTTAGGAACGTCGTCACCTCCTCGGTCGACCACGGTGTGCTTTTCTTATTAGACGTAGCCATTTTTGTAGCTCATCCGTTTACAAAATGCTGTTTATAAAAATGCTGCAAGCTTGCTTCTAGATATATATGCGACGCTAGGGATGAACTCGCGCGCAATCTTGTGACGATTCTCTCTGACCAATCAGCAGTCGAGAGTGTTGACGTCACTAGTTCAGCCCTGGCCCTGGTCTGAGGGAACCACGATTTTATGAGGCCGGAAAAAGAGGGAAAAAGTACCCGCTGGCCGGTACTAGGCTATATGGAAAGGCCACCAAAAACCGGCCTGGCCGCTTGAGGACGGTTAAGGACGCTTAAACGGGGCTACCCGCTGCAGTGGAAACGCGCCATAATTGCCATGTAACAATTGTGATTTCAGTGAAACCTATAGGAGTCTGCCAACACCTCTCCTGTCTTCAGACTGTAGTCATCATCAAATAACAATCACTTTATTTTATCCCGGGGGAAAGTTGGGTTTTGAAATTAAAAAAAGATATACGTAGCAATTAAGAATATGCAATATAAGATCAAATAGAGATATTTGTATCAACATATTAAGTTAAATTCTAATGTGCAATAAAATATACAATTAAATGTAAACATAAGAAGAAGGTTCTGAGGTTGTCAGCTGCAGCCCTGAATTCAGAAGCTTGGGGTGAATGTGAGGGTGTGTGGGTGGAGGTGTGTGTGTGTTGGGGGGGGGTGAATACTGAGATGAGTGTGGACAGCTCCGGCCTCTGGCTGCAGTCAGACCCTCAGATAAGACTCTCCTAAAGGACCGTAGAGTCACTGTGTGCGTGTGTGTGAGTCTGTGTTTGTGTGTGTGTGATATGAGTCATACTGAAAAGCTGCAGCAATACTGTATTTACATGACAAGGTTTTGCATAGTACAAGATTCTGTATTAACTGCACGTTGGCTAAGGAGTCAGGTAGTCCTCTTATTGGGAGGTCGGTGGTTTGATCCCCAGCCCCTTAGGTCAACATGTCAAGATGTCCTTGGGCAAAATACTTAACTCGCTCCAAATTGCTTATGGTATGTGAGTGGGTGTGAATGTTAGTCTCTGAGCAGGTGCAACTTATGGCAGCCTTTTCCTCTGTATGAATGGGTGTGAATGTAGACCTGTATATGTGCTGGAAAAGCACTCTCCAGTGCCTTTTCCTATTACGATGTACACATTTGTTCCGAATGTCACTTTCATGTAGATTTTACCGCCTATTGATGGAAAAGCTAGAGTTTGGGATTATTTATAAATGAAATGACCCCCTGTATTTCGAGTCAGTCTTTATTTGTGTCCATAGCCAATGATTGCAGAGCTCGTAGTGTTTAATGGGCAGATGAAATCCTCTGAAAGGTGAGCCAGCAGTGAGGATAAGGTGATGCTGCTGCAGATCAAAGGCGGAGGATAAGTGCAGACAGGAGGGTAAATGTGCTGATACGTGCTGAGTCTGATTACAGCCGCTTCAGCAACACCATTTAACAGCAATGTGGATCTAAGCACTGTTAGGATTTGGATGTGTGTGTGTGTGTGTGTGTGTGTGTGTGTGTGTGTGTGTGTGTGTGTGTGTGTGTGTGTGTGTGTGTGTGTGTGTGTGTGTGTGTGTGTGTGTGTGTGTGTGTGTGTGTGTGTGTGTGTGTGTGTGTGTGTGTGTGTGTGTGTGTGTGTGTGTGTGTGTGTGTGTGTGTGTGTGTGTGTGTGCAGGTGTTGAAGGATAGATGGGCACCTTTGTACTGAGTAACCTTACGGTTAATTCCACAGTGTATGATTTTTGTCCAAGTAGTAGCAACGTGTAAGCAGTCATCACTTTAGTCCAGAGAGTAATCATATCTTGACAGCTCCAAGCTAGGCAGCCATGTAATGTGCAAAAACAACATGTATATCAGGGATCACGAACTACATTTGTCCAAGGGCCAACATGTATCCAATAGACACTATCGCGGGCCAGCGATTTTATATAGCCCAACATTTTGAAGTTGTTGACCGGACACACACACACACACACCCCGCATAAAGCTTAGCAGACTCTTCACGCTAACGAAGGATCACTTCTAGGCAGGGTTACTTTGTAAATGTAATCAGTTACTGAATACAGAATACATGCTCTGAAAGTAATCAGAATACAGTTACAGTTACGTGTCTTAAAAAACATATTCAGATTACTTTTAGAATACTTTATTTTTCCATAACAGATGGGTATGTTTTGGTGAACAGGAGACACTTGTTTTATTGTTGTAATGGCTTATCAAGAACTCAAACACAACATCTTGGTGTCATTCTGGACAGCTCCCTCTCATCTGCACCCCCTATAAAAACATCACCCGGACTGCATTCTTTGTACTGCCTTAAAACCTTTCCTTGGAGTATGTTATGAATTGTAAGGTGTCCTTGGGTGCTTTGAAAGGCGCCCCTAAATAGAATGAATTATCATTATTATTTATTATCTGAAATGATGTAATAACTGTTTCCAGTCACTTGCCCCATGCATTCAGCAGCAGCAGGCCATTCACTTTGATTTGATCCCGTTATGAAATGTCATCATTTCGACAATAAATAAATGCTACATAAACGTTATCTTGCACATTTTATCTAACCATCTCCGTTTCTAACTTTCAATATATTTTAAAAGAGATCTCTCTCTCTCATCTGCGTGCGGGGG
Organism: Gymnodraco acuticeps; assembly: GCF_902827175.1. Lineage (NCBI taxonomy): Eukaryota > Metazoa > Chordata > Actinopteri > Perciformes > Bathydraconidae > Gymnodraco > Gymnodraco acuticeps. The sequence goes on from NW_022990842.1 coordinate 247,053, forward strand.
CGGGGCCTCACAGACACGCTGCATCTCTCTCGATTACAGAAATTACATTACATTGCATTTAGCTGACGCTTTTATCCAAAGCAACTTACAATAAGTGCGTTCGACCAACAAAATACAAACTTGAAGAAAACAGAATCATATAAGTACATCAGGCTTCATAGAGCAAAAACATTTCAAGTGCTACTCAACTGGCTTTAGATAAGCCAGCCCTTTATTAGTATATAAGTGCTTTGTTAATAGTTCTATCGCTCGAAGTGGAGTCGAAAGAGATGAGTTTTCAGTCTGCGCCGGAAGGTGTAAGCTATCTGCTGTCCTGATGTCAATGGGGAGCTCATTCCACCATTTTGGAGCCAGGATAGCAAACCCACGTGTTTTTGCTGATGGAAACTTGGGTCCCCTTCGCAGCGAGGGTGCAGCGAGCCGTTTGGTTGATGCAGAGCGGAGTGCACGTGCTGGGGTGTAAGGTTTAACCATGTCCTGGATGTAGGAAGGGCCAGATCCATTCGCAGCATGGTACGCAAGTACCATTGTCTTGAAGTGGATTCTAGCAGTTATCGGAAGCCAGTGAAGGCAGTGGAGGAGCGGCGTGGTGTGGGAGAATTTAGGAAGGTTGAAGACCAAACGAGCCGCTGCATTCTGGATGTGCTGCAGAGGTCGGATGGCACATGCAGGTAGACCAGCCAGGAGGGAGTTGCAGTAGTCTAGGCGTGAGATGACGAGAGCCTGGACCAGAACCTGCGTCGCTTTCTGGGTCAGCTGGGGACGTATCCTCCTGATGTTGTAAAGCGTGTATCTGCAGCAGCGGGTTGTAGCAGTGATGTTTGCAGTGAAGGACAGGTTGTTATCTAGGGTCACACCCAGATTCCTTGCAGTCTGAGTCGGGGAAACAACAGAGGTGCCAATGTTGATTGTTAGGTCAAGAGTGGGACAATCTTTTCCCGGAAGGAAAAGCAGTTCAGTCTTGTCAAGGTTGAGCTTGAGGTGATGATCAGACATCCACTGAGAGATGTCAGCTAGACAAGCAGAGATGCGTGCGACGACCTGGGTCTCTGAGCAGGGAAAGGACAGAATTAATTGGGTGTCGTCAGCGTAGCAGTGGTATGAAAAACCATGCGGGCTAATGACTGATCCGAGCGAGTTTGTGTACAAGGAGAAGAGGAGGGGACCAAGAACAGAGCCCTGAGGGACCCCTGTAGTTAATTGACAAGGGTTGGACTCGGACCCTCTCCAAGTAACTCTGTAGGTGCGGTCTTTGAGGTATGAGGTGAGGAGGGAAAGTGCAGAACCTGAAACTCCAAGTTCTTGAAGAGTGCAAAGGAGGATCTGATGATTCACCGTGTTGAATGCAGCAGACAGGTCCAAAAGGATGATGACAGAGGAGAGGGAGGCTGCTTTAGCAGTGTGCAGTTCCTCAGTGACAGCAAGGAGGGCAGTTTCTGTGGAGTGACCTGCCTTGAAACCAGACTGGTGCGGATCCAGAAGGTTGTTCTGATGGAGATAGCAGGAGAGTTGTTTAAAGACAGCGCGTTCAAGTGATTTAGACAGGAACGGGAGGAGAGAGACAGGCCTGTAGTTTATAACATCAGACGGGTTGAGAGTGGGTTTCTTTAGGAGAGGGTTTACTCTTGCCTCCTTGAGACTGTTTGGAAAGTGACCAGAAGTTAGAGAAGTGTTGATGAAATGGGTGAGAAACGGTAGAATATCAGGAGCGATAGTCTGAAGGAGGTTTGAAGGGATAGGGTCCAGAGGACAGGTGGTAGGGCGGGCAGAGGTAATGAGGGTAAGAACCTCACTTGGAGAGAGAGGGGAAAAGGAGGTCAGTGTGTGGGTGAAAGGAGGGTCTGGTGACCCAGCGGTGAGTAGAGGTGAGTCAGAAAAAGAAGAGCGAATATCATCAACCTTTTTTTCAAAGTGGTTAACAAAGTCGCTTGACAGAAGTGAGGAAGGGGAAGGGGCTTTGGGGGGGTCCAGGAGGGAAAATAGTTTTTTGGGATTGGAATAGGAAGATTGGATCTTATCTTGAAAGAAAGTGCTTTTTGCCTGAGAGATCGAAGCAGAGAAAGAGGAGAGGAGAGCCTGATAGGTTAGGAGGTCGTCACGGTGTTTGGATTTCCACCATTTCCGCTCTGCTGCCCGAAGGACGGTTCTATTAGCACGCAGTGCATCATTTAGCCAGGGAGCAGGAGGGGACTGACGAGCCTGCCGAGATGTGAGAGGACAGAGAGAGTCCAGAGAGGATGAGAGAGTAGAGAGGAGAGTTTCTGCAGTAGAGTTTGGAGGTAGTAGTTGGAACGAGTCCGAGGAAGGGAGGGCTGAGAGCACCGATGAGGCAAAGGTAGAGGGGGAGAGGGAACGAAGGTTACGGCGGACAGGTGCAGGATGAGAAGAGATTAGTTTGTTATGTTTGGAAAGGGGTAGAGAGAATGAAATGAAGAAGTGATCGGATGTGTGGAGCGGGTTTACAGAGAGGTTAGAAGTAGTGCAGTTCCTTGAGAATATAAGATCAAGGACATTGCCAGCTTTATGAGTTGGTGGGGACGGAGACAGTGAGAAAGCAAAGACGGTTAACAGAGATGTTAGTTCGTCTATCTTCCCTGTCTGGAGGTTGAAGTCTCCGAGAAGTACAGCGGGAGGGCCAGTTTCAGGGATGTGTGAGAGGAGATTATCTAATTCCTCCAAGAAGTCCCCCAAGGCGCCTGGTGGACGGTAGAGAACAACAATGGTTAATTGTATAGGATGGGTTACTGTGACGGCATGGAATTCAAAGGTGGAAGGAGTGAAGTTAGGTAGCTTGAAGAGGGAAAAGCTCCATTTGGGAGAGAGCAGGAGACCAGTGCCACCTCCTCTGCCAGTGGGTCTGGGATGTTTCACTTAAAAAATGTTTTTTAAATGTCTCGGGAGTAATGTGCAGTACCGGAGTCCACCAGAGAGGCAGCCGCTGCGGGACATTAGCCTGCGTACTGCGTAGCCTTCCCTGCCCTGAAGAAGAAGTGATCCTTCCTAGTGCCTGACGAGTTTTAAGCTAATAGCCTATAAAGTTATGGATATTAGAAAGTTATTTTCATCGAAGCAGGCGCCACAAGCTGCAGCAGCAGCAGCAGCCGCAGTATCAGCAGCTGACAACAATGTCATCACCAGCAGTGTCCCGCAGCTCCTGCCTCTCTGTTGGACTCTGTCGCAGCGGGGCTACTGCTGTGGTGCGGAGCGCACAAAACACAACTCTTCACAACGAAGGATCACTTCTTCTTCAAGGCAGGGAAGATTTTGCAGTACGCAGTCTACTGTCCCGCAGCTGCTGCCTCTCTGTTGGACTCCGATACTGCACACAGTGGTTACTGCTCCGCCAACGCCACAGTCACCCCCGTCGTGCGGGCCGGATGAGAATGTCTGGCGGGCCGGATGTGGCCCGCGGGCCGCCAGTTGGCGGTCACTGATGTATATGTTTGGAAGACTACCAGCAGGTCAAACCAAACTGCTTTCAAAAATCATGGGCCCTGATCTGAACTAATCCATGTTATCAGCCATCTTGGATATCATTATTTGATTATCTTTCATCAAGCCATATTACCAACCCGGTATCACAGCAAGACGTGAACATGTGACAATTTACCATGCTGGGAGACGTGAAGATGTCCCGATGTCGTCCCTTCAAACGTGACAGACAGTTACACGGTATTGTTAACATGGCCCAACCAGTGGAGATATACCCGGAAATGCCAAGCAAATGCTACCCCGACGGTCGGTTGTTATTGTCAATATTAATATAATAATGATTTAATTTTTAATAGTCACACTCGATTTCGCCGATTTTCTTGTTGCCCCAGCTGGTCGACACCTCTTTTAGCAGAAACAAAGGCTACATTAATGTATTAAATCGATGTTAATCCATGTGTGTGGATGTGGAATTAACGGACGTGACGTTGTGCGATTGCGTTGCCAGGCAACAGCTTCGGTTCATGTTAATTTACAAACTCTTCAACTAGAACCGTAGTTATATTTAAAAACATTTTAGAAGGCCTCACGAAATACTTTAATGTAAATTAAAATGTAAATGTGAAGGAATGTGTGTTTAACAAAAATACATTCGTCATAAAAAATACCGGAAACAGACGTAGGCAAGATCCTCAGCTCTGTGATTCGATGGTTTAGCTGCAATGCACGTTGGGAAATGGTGTTTATGCAATGTGAAATCCGAAAACATTTTTAAATAAAATAATACTTTAATCCGAATGTACTTGCTTTTTTCTTTGAAAGTCATAACATAACGGCATTCTAATACACGGTTCGGCTGCATTAAATATTACACATCTGCCGTAGTTCTCTATTTATAGAGCCCTGATGAGAAGACTTCTGAACAAACAGGAAGAACTGCCACCAAAACTGAATATGTGACGTGGATCATAAATATATCAGCAATTAAACAGCATCTTCAATTTCTCTTCACACAATACGTCTCCTTGCAGTATCAACACTAATTCGGCTGACTTTTATATTTGATCCAATTGGTAGATAGGTTATATTTACACCATAACGGTGCACAGCTGATAGAAAAGGACTTGTAGTTTTTAAACATATTACTGATTTTCTTTGAATTAAAGAATGTAAACACTGAGTTGAGAGAATAGTCAGGGGATTTGGGTGATGGGAGACACATCTATGGAATCACAATTTCAATAGCTTACCGTTAAATGGCGGATATACCTTTCTGTCTGTGATGTTTTACAAATCAGATATTAATGTGTAGAAGTAAAACATGAGAAATAATATAGCAATATCCTGTAAAATTATGTGAAAATATGAATAAAACTAGTAAACTACACATCTTCAGATGTTATACATACATAAGTGTCCTACACTAATAATAAACAGTTATTATGGCATTCTATGCTGTGTGTACCTTGTGTGCACCGCCTAGTGGTTAAAGCACGTTATTGCCTTTTTTTTAAATATTTAGGTTAAGGTCTTCTTTTAAATAAGAAAAAAGCTTTGGGTGTATCTATCTACAGATAAATATTAAGCCTGACAAAGTACTTAACATCTAATATATTGCTTTCCTGTAATATTAACTATGTTGAAGCACTTATTTTAACTGATATTACACACATTAATTATACTTATGTAGATAGATAGTATAAGAAATGTGCAGAATATGACAGTTTAATGGTGGAGGTACACACATATTGATAGATGTCTTGGAATGCACTGTTGAGGAACCTGTGACCCAAGTTTTTCATTCATTGCATAACTACACCATAGTTGTGTATGATATGTCAATACACCTTTTAAAACCTTGAAATCTTGAAAGGGATGTTCAAAGTAGCAATTATATACAGTTTTTAATGAACTATTAGTAGAGAATAACGAGTAATACGTTATAGAGATCTGCAGATAAATGTTTAGTCTTCTCAAGCACCAATTATCAAATATCTCTCTGATTGTTGGCACTTGACAATCACCTTCCCTGAATTTTACTCAAGTGTAACTAAAGTCTGCTTTAAGGGTTGTTTATATTTCACATCATTAATCAGAATCTGCAAAGTAACTCAAATAAATGTAGTGGAGTAAAAATACCAGGTTAACCTCTGAATTGTAGTGGAGTAGAATTACAAAGTAACAATGAGCTGTCATGTGGGTATATTAATGCTGCCCATTATGCACACAAGCGATTTTCACCCATTTATTAATTATATGTTTTACATTTGATAACACCAATGTGTTTAATACTGGCAACTTCTAATTGTTGGAAAAACGAAAACGTTCAGTAGAGACGTCCCATAGAACATTTTGCGAAACACAATAGCCAGCATGTGTAGTTCTGGGGGGGCTGGTCCCGTTCGAGTCCAGTTTTGGATAGTCTGCCGTGGTTTCGTTCCATTTCAAAGTGCTGTTTGACGCTCGGCGTAACCTTGGTGCACTGCCACTCCAACATCCAATCCCAGAGCTTGAAGATTAATCACAGGGTTTGTCAAGCAAAGGGACTGTAGTCCCAAACGATAGCTGAGGATTATGGGAAGTGTAGTGTCTTCGGCCATCCTAAATCGAAGTTTTTTTCGGATTTCATATCGCATTAACACCATATCCCAACGAGCATTGCGGCTAAAACATCCAATCACCAAGCTTAAACCATAGCTGAGGATCTTGGGTAATCAGTTCAGTGGGTTTGTATCATGGTGTGTATCGCAATGATGCTCATAACACGAAATGCTGTGAGACTGGGTTGGACTATAACACGAAATGCCGTGAGACTGGGTTGATACAAGACATATTAATGTATACATGTTTAAATCCATCCATCTATGCTAATAAAATGGAGAGGACTCATTTTAAATGACAGGGTAAGAGAGAAAATATGAAGATATGTGAAAGATATGTAAATTATGAGATTAGATTTCACCCGTAAAACCTATCCCACAGAAAATAAACCACCATTCTGATCATGTCAAAGAAAGAATATCATTGTCTACCTCTAAAATATCAGCTTCAAAAAGAGTTGGATGCTACTCTGACTTGTATCAGGGAGCATGATTTATCTGTCAGTTACACTCTCACCCTGAACGTCTGTTCCTTCACTATGTAACGCTGGCGAGCGGTGATGCACTGGAGGAACTACTTAAGAAAGTGGAACACATTTTACGGAAACATTTTCTCTGGTCATCCAGCTGTTTACCTTTCCTGATGGACAGAACGTTTGACTTGTTGCTCATAAGGCTAACTGCTAACTGCTGCCAACAGTAGCTGCCGTCAGCTAGCTAGCTGCCATGACTGTTAGCTTTTACCACTGGGAAAGTGTTGAGACTAAGATTGTAAATTCTGTCCTACATGTCCTCTGCTTCCACTCCTAACACTTGTAACAAAAATGTACAATTGGAATTTGAAAGCATGGACACAGAGTTCTTTCTTTCAATTGATCACATAGTCTGATTATGTGTTGTCTGAAACATGATGGCACAGAAAACGGTATTGGTTGTGAATGCCCTCCTCGATCCTTCCCTCCACTGACTCATGTTCTATGACCTGTCTTTCACAAATGATGTCAAACACCACTCCAGGGGGTCCTCTCTAGAGTATACCAGCAGTTATAAAGTGAATGAAGACCATCCTGAGTGTATACACGTGTTATTGTTGACAATAGAGTGATGCAGTAAGGGCATTTCTAAGAACAACCCGGAATTAAATTAAAAGTCTATGGAATTTTTCTCTTGAATTTTGAAATATTGCAGAAAATAAGATCTGTTTCAAACGCATTTTGTTCAGCATACACTTTGGGAGAGCGTGTCGTGAACGTTGTGATCAGCTGATTTTGCGCGGTTCTCCAGTGTGTGCGCGGGGCACAGAATGTACACAGGGGAGTCTCCCTCAGTGGCGGCGCCAGAGATTAACTCTAGGGGGTGCTGTGGGGTAGCTTGACGTTTCATAGAGGGTGCTCAAACATTACCAGCGCTCCAGTTGCATTTTCTACTGCAACACTCCCCACACACACACACAGTGCACCCGCGACTGTTACAATGAAGGCTCGATAATCAGCTCACGGCATATAGGTGTAAGCAGGGCTAAAGTGCTATTTTTACAAGTGGGGAGTTGACCTCACGTCCTCTAGGAGGGACCTCACCTCCTCTAATGGGGTCCGGGGGCATGCTTCCCCGGGAAGGTTTTTTTTAAATATTGAAGAGATCTATGGATACATCTCTCAACACCCAGATGAAACAGAACTGTAAACAGATTTTCTATTTCTTTATAGATATTTTACAACTCCCCTTTTAAAACAAACCGTTTGAGACCCACTGAGATAATTAGACTAAAGATAACTATCTAAACACTGAGAGTCCTTTACTTCACCTGAGCTGAGGTTATCTGAGACTCTCAGTCTGACAGGAGAGAGTTCTCCCTCCACCTTGTTGTTGAAAAAGCTCCTTATATCCGTTAGCTTGGCTAGCTAGCACCAGATGCTAACCACAACGATCTCCAGTAGATAGGCCTACCCACCGGTGCGTGAGCTCTCTCGCTCGCTCGCGCACACAAAATGGCTCGTGCCACACACACACAGAGCAGAGCTTGAATGAAACACAGAGACCCAGAAGTAAGCTACTTGTACTCAAGAGGCTATGCTATTATGTGCAGAATCCCTCTCGCTTTCAGGTGGTTTTGATTGAGTGTCCACACGTGGACGTTTAAGGACTAAAAAACGATCAATTTTTTACTTTGCTGTTAGCAAATAAGTTGGCGCTCTAGCTAACAGGAAGTCACTCAAGTGTCACAAAGTCATTTAGCCTATGGGTAGGTCAAAAATCGAATCGGTGCTGGCCATTGCCTAATCATATCACCTGTGTTGGCTTTATGTTTTTGGTCATAATTGTATTTGTTTCACATTTGCATTGATGTAATCAATAATATTTATAATTTAATTTAATAAAAATTATTATTATTATTTTCGAAAAGAAAAAAAACACATTTTTGGGGGTGCTTAGGGGGTGCTTCAGCACCCCCTGGCGCCGCCCCTGGTCTCCCTCCGCAGCCGGTTGACCTAGTTTTGGCACAATTCCGTTGTACAGACCGATGTTAACAGCAGCCCCATCTGTGCACACAGAGACCGACTCTGGAAAGGCTTCACAAGTACGTCGGTACGCAAAGGCGCTTAGTGACAAGTGACGGTACGCATTTCAGATTTTTGCCGCGCATGCGTACCTGTGTACCAGTTATGTGCACCACTGGTCATTGTTATGTGCTCCCTTTTCTGTTGTCTTCTCTGTCTCTCTGCTGCGCAGACCACATCTGGTCCGCCCCTGGCTCCGCCTCCCGCAGGTGTCCTAATTCCATTCAGCTGGGGACTTAGAAGGAGAAGCTGGAGGAGAAGAGCTCTCTCCCCAATCCTGATGCTGGAAGACACTAGGCTTGTTTGAGACCAGCGAGACCTGCGCAGACCTGCGCAATTTCGATCAACGTCTTGCTCGTGCGTTGCATGATGGTTAGTCATTTTGTCCGACTTGCTCTGGAGGCTCGCCTACATGAGACGTTGAAATCTCGCGGGACAAAGACGCCCGCAGCCTTGAGAGCGAGACACGGCGAGGCGGCGCAGTTCCTCTCCACGGGCTGCGGAAGCGAAATGCTTGATGGGAAACGACTTGCTCTGCTGATGAAGCTCTCCCATTGGCTCGGCTAAAGTTTGTTGTTGTTTTGTGTCCGTTTTACGTCGTCACATCCATTCCCATTTTTCATCATTGTTCCACAATATTTATCATCATGACATTAATATCTATATATTTGATACTATACTTGCACTGCTTACCGTTTCATACTTTATATATCTTAGCATATTCATACACACTGTTCATACTGCTCACAGGCTGCGGTGTATATCTAGTGTATTCATACCCCTCACTGTTTATTCATCATTCAATTCATTCTATATTTTATTCTGTAGATTGTATACATTACTTTTCACTTTACTGCTTGTTGCACCTGGTTAGAAGCTAAACTGCATTTCGTTGTCTCAGTACCTGTAATATGTGCAATAACAATAAAGTTGAATCTAATCTTGAGCAGGAACAAATGTATTTACTTTGTACATATCTGACATTAACGATTAAACACATTTGTGCATTCTTTATAAATGCAAACCGAGTCAAGCCGACTCCAGATGTGGCGGTATGCACATTAAAGTTGTTTGCAATCCGCCAAAAAACCGAGAGAAGAAGAAGAAGCCGACTCCGAGCTGTCCGACTTCAGGCGAGTTTTTTGAGACCTCCCCCGGCTGCGATCGGCTATTCTAGTCTACTTTCGAGGCGAGCCGCAACACGTCTCAAACAAGCCTACTGTTCGGGAACAATCTAGCTGGTGTTTCGGATCTGTAGGTTATGTGTGTTATCATGGTGAACTTGTGTGTTCTGGAGGATCTGATAGCATAGTTTTTTCGCGGCTTTGTTTTTCCCGTAGTGACTTGTTAGACTTTTGGGTAGGGACGTCTGGGTCCTACGGCCCGTGGTGTGGCTGGCCCAAGGCCCCCCTCTGTTTTTGTTTGTTTCTATCAGTCCTCGTTCTTTTGCCGGTTGGCCTATGTGTATTATGGCTGTAACCCACAAATAAATGGTCGTCGTTAAGTGCTAAATGTTTGGTGTGTTTTCTTTTATGTTGCGGGTCTCCCCTCGAGCCACTACCACTGAGTAGAGGGTGGGTCGTAACAGTCATGGAAGAAAACGTCACAAATTTTAAAAATAAAACGCACGTTAAAAAAAGGTGACTTTGAGATGAGGTAACAGGAAGTGCCTAAATCTAATTTCCAGTTTTTAGGACTCATACTACATTTTGGTTTCGCCCAGGTAAAAACAGAACGACACAGATTTGTTCTCAGTGAATTTCACAATCCTGTATTCATGGTCAGAGGAATCAGGAAGAGCTTTTACACTCCAACATTTTAAAGAAACACGAGGTCAAGTTGGAAAACATAATCTCTAGAACAATTCTCATCTAAAATATATAGATTTTAAAAGTGGGTTAAACAAAGCACAGAATGTATGTACATATACATATATCGAAAACTTTTACACATACAAAACGACAAAATGTAAAGAATACAGTAATTGACACAGTTTATTTTTCCAAGGTTGAGACTTTTAAATGTGTTGGTCCAGTTTTTCTGCTACATTGTATATTAAAAGATTACCATAAATCTACATTTAAATACACAGACACTTTATATTTCTACACGCATTCTCACACATTTCTATTTAATCATAATCATCTTCCACAGTGTGACACAGTCTAGAGAGCTGTACAAAGAGTACAGAGTGAGCAGTGAAGCACCGTGCAGCCCTGGGTGTGACTGTGGTGAAGCTGTGGTGTGGAATAAGTTCCCAGCAAATTGTTTGATGTGGTAAACATGTTAATAGGAGAGATATGAAAGGTACATTTCAACATAGAGACTAAGAAGCGATCAGAAATCAGTGGAGGGGTTGGTTGATGTTCTGTGCTGCTAAACGCCCCACTGTCATGATTATAAAAGTTTCATAATGAAAAAACTGTTCAAAAGTAATTGATTGGTGAAATAAACTCAAGAGACATGTTCTTGTAATTATGGCCTCTATTATCCATCAGTACTGCAACACACAATTAAGAGGAAAGGATCCTTAGATAATAACTCTTATTGGTGATTATGAACCGTTTCATGGACTGTGTTAAAGGGGCCCTATTGGACTTATTTCCAGGTTCTTATTAGTATTTAGTGTCTCTGCTCTGACATGTCTCCATGCTTTAATGTTCAAAAAGCTCTTTATTTTTCTCATACTGCCTGTGCTGCACCTTTTTTGACCCTCTGTCTGAAACCAGAGCCAAGTTTGCTCTGATTGGTTAGCTGGCCGGCTCTGTTGTGAGGAGCCAATAGTGTGAGTTCAGACTACAACCATATACATTTTGGGACCTGACAAATATGTTAGCAAAATATGTCCTATTTACACATCTAGTAGGCATAAATGTAATGATGAATGTTGATCCAATATTATTTTTTTGGTTAACTGGTTTAGTCTCCAATTCCTAAAAAATCTGTTTCTTTAGCTGCTACGTCTCTAATTTTGTCTTTAGCTGCCAAATGCTAGCCTAAGTATGTTCCCCAGCTAGTCTCTAACTGTGTCTTTAGCTGCCAAATGCTAACTATGTTCCCCAACTAGTCTCTAACTGTGTCTTTAGCTGCCAAATGCTAACTATGTTCCCCAACTAGTCTCTAACTGTGTCTTTAGCTGCCAAATGCTAACTATGTTCCCCAACTAGTCTCTAACTGTGTCTTGCTCTGATAAATGCTAAGTATGTTCTCCAGTTACTCTCTAACTGTGTCTTTAGCTGCCAAATGCTAACTATGTTCCCCAACTAGTCTCTAACTGTGTCTTGCTCTGATAAATGCTAAGTATGTTCTCCAGTTACTCTCTAACTGTGTCTTGCTCTGCTACATGCTAAGTATGTTCTCCAGTTAGTCTCTAACTGTGTCTTTAGCTGCCAAATGCTAACTATGTTCCCCAACTAGTCTCTAACTGTGTCTTGCTCTGATAAATGCTAAGTATGTTCTCCAGTTACTCTCTAACTGTGTCTTTAGCTGCTAAATGCTAAGTATGTTCCCCAACTAGTCTCTAACTGTGTCTTTAGCTGCCAAATGCTAACTATGTTCCCCAACTAGTCTCTAACTGTGTCTTTAGCTGCTAAATGCTAAGTATGTTCCCCAGTTAGTCATACTGTACCTTCAGCTATGTGCTGCCCCTTTAAGAGGGCCTGCAAAGGGTTTTGGGTTTTGCACTGGGTGTCCATAAATGCTTGCCGTAATTTCCTGTTTCTGTCTGCCTAATGGAGCACATGGGTTGTTTCCTGCCAACAAAATCCTTGCTCAAATCCTAGGGTCTTTATGTCTGTAAGTACCATTCCATATATTGTCCGTGTATACTTAGTTGCACATTTAAATTGATTATATGCAAACATGAAGAACAATGAATGATGCTAAACTTGTGAACAGCAGTGGAAATGTTTGTAGCATTTATGCTAACAGGTACTCTGTTGTTTGGAATGTTTGTTTTAGTCTAGTTTCTTTGTTTATTTAGTGTTTAATGTGACAACGTCTCATGACTTTGGGTTTGTTTGTATTTCAGTTTTACAAAAATGGAAATGAAAATGAAAATTGAACTTAATCAGTAAACATCCAAAACTGAGCTGCTATCTCCTGGGTGTTTATTTCCGTGTTAAGCTATCTGCCAAGCCTGCTATCCGAAAAGTATTCTTGCGAGGGCAGAATAAGCTACTTAATGCTAACAATGTTGTCAAGCTATTCTCTCACTGTGCCTGCTGTGTGCTGCTGAGCAGTGAACATTGCAGTGGCTTTATCAGAGCCTTTTCACAAACAAACTTTGCTGCTGAGTAAGATAAGATAAGACAAGATAGTGCTTTATTGATCCCAATTTGGGAAATGTTTGTTTCAAAGACAGTTGGTGACAAATCTCTATGGTTCAATCACTATGAGTTTGATCTTTTGGCGATATAACGTTTTTGATTACTGCAGCTTTAAACATTGTTTTTTTTCCTAGTTTTTGGAGTATTGTTTTCTAATTTTACCAGATCCTTTCAGAAATATCACATTTGGAAACGATAATTAGGAGGATATTTCCTTTTTTTTATGCAATGTATATCTTTTTTTAGATCCAAGAGGAAGTATAAGTTTCCGTTCCTCTCTGTTTGGGCATCTGGAACTAAAAGTATCTTGACTTTAACCTTGTAAAGATGCCTGGCTTACTCCTGTATGATCTCTCAGGATTATTGTAACCCAGTTATGATGTTTACCTGCTTCAATCCAAAAATCAGTACGGCAAGAGAGAGCGGATTTCTCAATGCATGTATTGTACACAGCTACTGGCTGATAAAATGAATACCAACAGATGTATAAGTCCTGAATTGGTGTGTTTGTAGTGAGTCCTGTACGTTTCATTTGGCATGGTCCATGTCTTTAATGACTGGATCTCTGTTCAGGTAGGTGGCCCAGTAGACCAGGTTAAAGCTTGAGAACAGAACGGGGAACGTGATGCGGGAGATGCGGTCGATCTTGCTGACGCTGTTGAAGGTCTTCTTGTTGTGCTCAGGCTTTGTTTCCGCTGCGGTCTTGTTGTTACCGGTCAGACCGCACTTTGAGATGGTGGGCAGCGTAGAGTCTTTTGTGATGTTGGGAGCGTAGTTAGCCACAGCTACAGCATAGGCGTTGTTCTTCTTCATCACTGCTGCTTCCTTTTTCTGTGTGAAAAAAGGCCACAGGGTTAGACATTTAAAGAAAATATTCCAACTTAAACAATTCGCAATAATTCGCAATAATGGCAAGCATGATACAGCCAGCATAATGTGTATTTTCACTAACTAGAAAAACCTCCCCATTTTCTCTCCTAAGCAAAAATACTGTTTCCTGTATAATTTTATTTTGTAGGGAAATGCCCATTTATCAATTATACTATACATAGGCAGTGTAACTGTGTTATTACCCATTTAAATGACAATGAGGCAAAACAAATGGGACAAAAAAAGGGAAGTAACTTCTGCTGTTCATTTTAACTGTTGTTTCTATCGTGTTAAGGATCCAATAAGGAAATGTGACACCTCTATACAGAAAGTGTGGCTTTTAATTGACAGAAGCTTAATATATAACAAAATAATGCGGGCGCCGTACATAATGGCAGCCCACTGCTCCTAACACTAGGATGGGTCAAATGCAGAGAAACCGTTTTGTTACATAGTACCTGTACTACGTAATGACAATAAGTTGAATCGTCTTCTTCATCTTCTTCTTCATAACCAAAGTATAACTACTTGATTACTTATCAAACTCAAGGCCACCTAACAATACGCTGAATGAGGTTACAATTCACGTAAAGCCCAAGTAAAGACAACGAGAAAACTATTTGAGTCTGGAAGAGAGCCACTGATTCCCAACTAAGGTGCTGTTTTAGGACTACATACTGGGATATGTTTTTGACTCATGCAGACACACCCATGAGCTGACAGACTGTGTCATTACATGCTGTTCATACAATTGTGTTAGGAATGTGTAATCAACACCAACGAAGTCAAAGTATTCCCTGAATACCATCAATGGCTGTCAAAAGACTTAATTGCAAAAAGGTGGTATTCCTTTTGGGGACAATGAAGGTGTAAAAGACAACAGAAAGGAACTCGTGGTCAAGATACACAGATGCACAGGGAACCCTAACCAAGCATGGGAGGGACCTTTGTCTGGTGTACCCCTTGAGCTGGTAGCCATTATATAAGTCCCATGGTGTTTGGTCTTTAGTTTTTCTTCACTGGGCTCTCCTAAACCCGGTTTCACAGCGCAGGCACCGGTAGCTGTGCGTTTATCCCTGCCTAACCATGCATTCTTTCTTACTGCCACTTTGCAGCTAATGTTAGCTAATTGCTATCCATATGCCACAGTGTGAATGTGATCCACAGAGGTGTTACAATCAACACCATCCCGGAAGGAACTGCAACTATAACACAGAACTAGTCAGGACCCAAGGTTTATGAAAATGTATTACAAAATTAATTTAAAAAAAACTCTACGGACCCGTGAACCACTGCCATAAAGCACCAGGAATTGATGATCAACTTGTATTGTATGGCAAGTTGTACAGGTTCAAATAGAATTGTAAATGTACAGTATATATGCTACTGTACAGTACCTTGGCTGAATCGAATAGCTGTTTTAACAAAGAAAAGTGTACCTGCAAACAAGAAGCCTTTGAAAGAGATTGACATCTGATTGCTTGATACACATCCAGCACTACAACCACATACTGTTTGTACTTTTCTTTCAGTGACAGCCCTAAAAGTAGCTGCTGCCAGTTTCTTGCCCCTCTAGTAATGGCAGCTGAATTGACACTGAAACTGGCCCTCTGTCTGCCTGTCAATTTAAGACGGCGTGAAAGCACCTCCAGAGATTGGGGGTGGGGAACCTCCGAAAACCTTAGTTTTCTCCTGAGTTTAATGCATTTCAATAAACTGGGGAGAGAACTGGGAAAAACTGCAGCAGAGTGATGGAATATGGAAATATATGTTGTACAGAATGAACCAGTGGAGATATTGTAGTAGAGGTGAGAGGTACAGGTGTGTTGAAGGGTCGTTGGCCATTTTTTGAACTTTGAGAATGTCAGCCCGATCCATTTTTACCGCTGATCATGTGAAGGTAGTTTTTGAGCCAACATAACCAAATGATGATGATGATGAAGCAATGAAGACTGCTAATGGCCTTACTGATGGACCCAGAAGAGAAACGGGACAGCTCTACCTTCTCGTTGACGATGGTCTTCCCGTCCCAGGCCCACCCCCGCTTGGTGAAGTAGTTGACGGTAGCAAATTCAATGAGTGCAGAGAAGACGAAGGCATAGCAGACGGCGATGAACCAGTCCATGGCTGTAGCATAGGCCACCTTCGGCAGTGAGTTACGGGCACTGATACTCAGGGTGGTCATTGTGAGGACTGTAGTTACACCTGGGAAGAGAGGGCAAAGCATAGAGGACAATTAAGTATTCAGCATAAAAAAATATATTTAGCAAAAGGCACATTTTAGATGTATTGTTCATATGAAAGCTCCCTTTGGCGTTAGAATGTGCTGAAGGTTTGTTTTGTTGCGTTCCTGGTCTGGGTGGAGCTCCGGCTAACATTGAACACCTCACTGTTTACTGCAGATGTCTTTTCCAGATGGTGTAGACTAGGGCCATGTGTCCACATTGGGTATTTTCTGGCAGAAATGTGCTGGAAGGGTGCTGGGCACAGCCTCTTCTCAGCGTTTCATCAAAAGACGTTACCAATGCTTTTTATACCGTATGCTTGTATGAAAACAATGTCTTGTCAACCTGACACCTCTTTTGTAAGACAGAATAACTTTGCCCTCTTGACTTTTATTGGCTACTTTGTTGTATTTTCAACATTAGCTCCAACCAGAAGATTCTTGCTCTCACACTTTGAATGATTGAGCTTCACTGCTCAGTCTGGTATCCGTACAGCGAGAAGAAGCGGAGGACCCTCATACAGAGATAAAAGACGCTCGGCAGCAACATCGAGCGTCTATGTTTCTGTCTGACAGCCATTGCCCAAAAACAATCATCTCCTTAAAATTCTGCAGTGACATCACCAGCCATTTTCAGAAGAGTTGAAATATTTTCATGTGCATCATGCGCTCACTACTCTTTGGAACCAATTGAAAAAAGACGCTGGCGCTCAGAAAAAGTCCCTATGTGGAGACAGGCAGAGGTGGCAAAAGTACAAACTCTCTTATTAAAGGTAGGGTAGGTAAGAATGGAGAAACCAGCTTGAGTGCGCTAGAATTTGAAAGCACACAACCGGAACAAATCTGCCTCTTCCTTCAGACTTCCTCACAGAGCCCCTCCTCCAACACACACGAACGCGCACATGACCAATGAGGGCACGAGATAAGTGTGTGCACAGATGGAAGGCTGACAGGAAGGTAGGCCATCCAGTTACTTTAGCCGGGCCGACTAAAATGATTGGTCGTACTTTTTACAGTACTACGGCTTCCACAGATGACATTTTTAATGTATTTATTGTCAAAGCATTTTATATATTCATTGCTATCGGGATGTTAAGAGCATTCCATGGAATATAACAAAGTGTTTCTGAAGTGAATTACCTACCTCACCTTTAAGTAGAAGTACAGATACTTGTGTAAAACTTGTATTACTGCCATTCTGAATGTATTCAGCGTGAACAACAAAAACAAAGTACCTGTATTTGCTGTCGCAAACATTGTAGATGGGTTACTTTGCCTTAATATAGGCTTAAACAAATGATTATAGTGCATTCGCCACGAATCATTTTGCGCCCACAACTTCAAACATCTCCCTCAAGTAAGGCCATGGATGTGGGATGTCTTGCTGGTGGTCTGATGAATTGCCTCCGTCCATGTTATCTTCACTGTACTAGCGTTACTCATGGACATTATGCTGTTAGACCTTTCTCCCTTAACGTCTCTGCCAAGCTGTTACAACACACGTCTTTTACGTTTTCGTCTGTCGTGCATGATCTGCACATCACGGCTCATCTTCTCTACGTGTTATTGTCACATTCATTTAGTTTTAAATCAGTCTTGATGTCGGGGAAGGCCCACAATGATGCAAAATTAAAATAATTGATAATTCACCTCACATGCATTAAAACGAAAGTAACGAGCCTGTTTTGAAAATGTAAGAAGTAGAATGTACAGATATTTGTTTTAAAATGTAGGGAGTAAAAGTAAATAAGTACTTAAGTAAAGTACAGATACCTGAAAAATCTACTTAAGTACAGTACTGTTACTTCCCACCTCAGAGTCCTGCACGGGTCTGATTTTCAAGACCCGCTCCCGCCAACACACTCTCACTCCATAATCGTCCAGGAGCGACGTTTGGTCAGGGTCACGTGGCGTGCAGTTGTGACGCTCCTAGGCTCCTTCAGCTTCATAAAGGGACGCAAATAGCTTTCAACTGATTGCAATGTATTCCCATCTGCGGCGGGATTTGACGCTCATGGAAGCACGGCATTTGTTTGTGTCGGCTGCCCTTAAAGGCAATGTGAGCCACCATTCCCATTGGATAATGGAGAACGTTTTTTTCATATTGAATGCAGTTGGAGGTCAACCAATCACAGAGCTTGAGAACTAATCACGGGGTTTGTCAAACAGAGCACATGGTGTAGTCCTAAACGATAGCTGGGGATTCTGGGTAGTGTAGTGTCTTCTGCCATCCTTTACTCCGAAAACATATTTGTTTCTCCGAATCGAAGGGGAAAAATACAAAAGCATTGCACACAATTTAAACCAATCAATGTTGTGTAATTAACAAGGATAATCTGGTGTTTTTTAGTCGATGAGTAGTGCAGATATCACTGTAAAATCAATCGACAGTAAGGGGAATACTTACTTCCGGGTGTACAATTCTCCGTTATCCAATGGGAATGGACGCTCACATTGCCTTTAAGGGCAGCCGACACAAACGAATGCCGTGCTTCCATGAGCGTGAAATCCCGCCGCAGATGCATTGCAATCAGTTGAAAGCTATTTGCGGCCCTTTATGACGCTGAAGGAGCCTAGGAGCATCACAACTGGACGCCACGGACACTGACCAAACGTCGCTCCTGGACGATTATGGAGTGAGAGTGTGTTGCTCCCGCCCCGCACCCGCGACGTGCAATACCGAACCCGCCCCGCTACCCGCACATATTGCCAATTAGTTCCGCAACCCGACCCGACAGCACAAGATCCGCAACCCGACCCGAACCATACAGTGTATATGAGCAGTGAAAATGTGCAATTATTAACACACGCAGTTGCATATTTGTCTCAAAAAGCGTGGGATGTTGGTTATTTTCTCCATCTAGGAACCAGAAGCCTCCCAGACGTTGGATTTCGCTCTTGAGGAAGTGTTATTGTAAATGCTGTATTCTCCGCTAGAGAGCTTCACCTCAGCCATTTCTAATGTGGCGCGCTCAGCAGCAGATTGATGCGCTGCAGAGGTTATGATTATGCCCGGTCCCGCGGGGGAGAGGTCTGAGGATTTAAACATTAAACTAAATTATTATTATTTTAATATATTTATTATGCAATACCCGCGACCCGACCCGCATCATCTTTGTTTTACCCAGAACCGAACCCGGAAAAAACCGTTTGAAAAAAATACCACCCGCGAATCACCTTTTTTGCGGGTCACCCGTCGGGTACCCGACCCGATGCAGGACTCTGGGACAGGCCCAAGCCTTCTACATTGCTTTGTTTCTTTAATCTTGCGTCCAAGTTAGCTGTCAGTTTGTTTTTGCGATAGTTGGTCATAACACCAGCAATTTGTAGATTCTGAGGGGCAAAACTCTGTATGTATGAAACCTTAAAATGATGACCTTTGAAGGTTGTGTATCCAAAAAGTAATTGGCATGTATGGAACGCATACAGAAAATAAATAAGACACTGATCAATGCAGGTGAACTCATTTGTGATTTGATATCTCTGATGCTAGGACCTTGCAAAATTACCTTAAGTCACAAAATGCCTTCCACACAACCTTTCCTGCTGCCCTGTTTGTCACAATAGATTAGGACTGGCTTTATTTGCGTGCATTATGCTGCGTGGATAACTGCAAACAGAGCATTATGTCAGCCGCAGACAGCTGCCCAAACAGGAAGTCAGAGCGCAGCTGTGGGTCCACTCTCCTCGGCCTGATGAGCCTGTTGAGGCCTCACTGCAGCCTGACCCTGTTCTGAGGTTCTGCCTGCGTCGGCCTGATAAACGAGTCAGCACAAGCTCACAGTAACCAATCAGGAGGGAGACCTGGCAGAGAAGAGCTGCAGTTCAGGAGAGGAGTTGGTTTGTGTTGGGGAAACATTTGCCGGTGTGTGGATGTGAATGTGATCGGCCTTTTTCCCCCAGGCTTCAACATGCTCCTCTACATTTACTGATACCTTCTCTGTATTCATAGCAACCGTGTGTTTGGCATGCCCAGAACACACTGGGCAGAGTACTGATGCTAAGCTAAATTAGCCACCTAATTTTTCTTTAATAATACAGCTGAAGATATACAGGAAATGAGTAAAGAGACCCGACGGCATGAAGCAAAGGGTTGCTGTCAAAGTAACACAACAAATTGAGGTACTGCGGGTATTTCATCCCAGGGTCTGAACTGTTTGCTTAGCACAGCCCTTTGGCTCTTAAGATAAAACTAAATAAGTTACAAATTCCCCCTGCACTCACAATTCAATTAAACTGCATTTATTTTGTTTAACTAAATGTATATAGGGCATGGGTGTAATTTGGGGGGATTTTTTTTAAATAATAAACACATTTGAAAAGTGGTTCACCAAAGTTCACCCCAAAAGTCAAACAATGGTAAGTTTTGCGGAAAAGGGTGAAATGTTTTAACACAGCAAGGTTTATGGAAAGAGATACAATCTGACCTGGGGTTATTTGTCACTCTTTCACAAAACCCCCTTCAGTGTGACTGTCTGTTCTAATAGTGTTTAATAGCAGGTACCTGGTCCAGAGGGTGTTTTAGGACCTGCATGTGTTTATAGTTGCTCTCTTGTAACTCCTTCAGAGCTCACTTATCAGAAGGAGCCATGCTCGCAATCATTTCAGATCTTTAAAAAGGGTATTATATAAATGTTTTGTTTGTGAATCCATTAAGTCACTCATCGCTCTCTGAGTTGCTCCAATACTCATCAAATACATGCCTGCATATTCCTGCTGGAATACTTGGTAACATATTTTTGTAATCTTCCTGATTATTACAAAAAGTATGTTTGTTTTGGCACCATACATTGTGCTGCTAGTGTAATAACATGCATTACATTTCATCATTGGCTTCCCTATGTTATTGATCTTTCATATTAAGAGTTTTGTGTTATTTACTGTCGGGTTCAAGATGGAATGACTTCTGAAAGAGTATAATGATACATTTACTGTATCCTACAGCCATGTTTAACATTTATTTTCTTTCTATGCCATGTGAATATGAACCACTCACCAAAGACCGTCCTGGCAGGCACGGACTCTCTGTTGAGCCAGAAGGAGACCTGAGACAGGATGACGGTCATGATGCAGGGCAGATACGTCTGGATCACAAAGTATCCGATCTTCCTCTTCAGGTGGAATTGAGCCGTCATCACCGTGTACTCACCTGAGGAGAGAGGGTCAGCTGAGTGGGGATGCTCACACACATCAGACACACCTGGGTATTATGAGTAGACTGATAAAAGGTGGCATAAATAAGGTATGCATGGTATTATATTCATGTTACATACACATTTATTTTACTGTGTTTATTTGGAAACTTTTAAATTAGTACACTGTGAATACTACAGTAGAAATTCATGAATCTTGGCAGTGTAGCGCTGTCTCAAATAGCACACGGCTCAAAACAGCTAATGTTTGTACAGAAGTTTGCAAATGAGACACTACTGTATGTGTTGTGTGCAGTGTAGGAATATAAGAAAGTACATTCAATATTTAAAAAAATTATAATCTTGAATTTCTTTTATTTGATGCTACTTTTTACTTCATTTTAGTGTTGTACTTTTAATTCCACTACATGTAGTACTTTTACTTTTAGTATAATTTGATGCTTTTGATGTATTTTTTTATGAATAGTTTTGTACTTTCAGTTCAAATTCGGATTGCAGGACAGAGTATTGTTACAATTAGGTACTGTATTTTAATAAACATCTGAGAAAACCCCAATTGTGTGTGTGTTTTTAAAGTGGGCTTTGATCACTCCCTGTGTTTCCTTAAGTGTATCTCTCGGTGTGTTTAAGTCACTGTTTTCTGTCCCTGTGATGCTGTGAGCTGAGCTGCTGCTGCTGCTCTGTATTCCCTTTCCACTCCTCGACTTCCTTCAGGCTGAGGATAACAACAACTTCCAAGAGTAGTGAAGTGAGAGTACTTAATGCCATAAAACACATAGAGAAAGATATTCTCAACCGAGACAGAGTACCACCTTCACTTCATTGTCTGCTTGTCGCTCTTGATGCTGTTTTTTCTTCCCCTAGCTTTAATAAAATGTTGTGTTCCCTATGCTCTATTCCCATAGCATTCGTGTTCCTATTTGATCTTCAATGTATCAAGTTCCCTCGATAGCTTTTGCCAGTTCCAGTTCGGCATGTATGCATCTACACCTGAACATCAGTGAGAGCACCTGGAGATGGCTCTAGGGCAGTGTTTCCGGCCTAAGCTCCATCACTCATATTAAAATGATAATACATTGTACTTACCAAGCGCTTTTACAAGTGCTCTAAGGTGCTTTACAAAGATTACAAAAAGAAAGGTCACACAACAATATTTAACACTAGGACACAACATTAATCACACATTAAAAGCTAATCTAAAAAGGTGAGTTTTTGTTAACAGTCACTAGTACACTATAGCGTGTTTGGCAATGTGAGGTGGATTAATTTAATTTAAGATAAGATGTACTTTATTAATCACAATTTCAGAAACATTTTTAACAATAAAATACAATTATATTCAAAAGCAGCCAAAGAAGTAGACAGCAGAGCATTGGGTCCGCATTAGACTGTCTATACTACACTGGAACTATTCATAGGTGTTGGGAAATGTGATGTCGCCGCCTAAGGTATGCATGTACAGTCTGAAGCAGCCACTTAGACGACCACATGGATATCGGCAAATGAGAAATTTGGGCAGACCTTGTAATGTGTCCAGGCACTGGTATGGTACTTCTGTTTGTCAGACTGAAGTTAGTGCATGCTGCTCACCAGTGCTGGATTTAATGGTCTGATTGCCCACCGTCTGGCCCACCAAGTCGTACTGGTTGAGTCTGGATCTATCAGCCGCCACGTCCACTGACTGGGAGGCATTATGAGTCCAGATGTAAGTCACCTCTGTCTTAGTGTAGGCATCTGCACAGAGCAAGGAGACATTGAACACACCAGTCCTCCAACTCCCTTTGTGTCATGTATACACAATTTTACAACGGAGTATAAAGTGGCCAAAATCTGATCAGCTCATTTTCAGACAGGTTTTTTCCTGAAACGTTCAGAATCTCTTAACACAGAGGGGACACTTGTTTATGTATAAAAGACAATGAAAAAGTGGATTTTGCATAATAGGAGACAATTTCATAGTAGCTGGTAATGTTTACAGATCAAATAAAGCAGCTCACCCATCCTGACTTCAAGAGAGGTATTATTATACAGCGAGTCCCACCTATTATTCAGTCTTATCACTTCATGAACAGTATAGTATTGGGTGGTTGGTTCAGAAGTTGTATTTTTACACATTGTCAAAGAATACAAGAAGTGAATTTTTCTTGTTCGTCACAGTTTTTCTCCTGTGCAGCTATATAATCAAAATAAACTGTTTAAACCAGGGGGGTCAAACTCAATTTCATCTCGGGCCACATTAGCATCATGGTTGCACTCAAAGTGCCAGTTTTATATATAAGACTATATAAAAATACATATATACATTTTTAATATATGTAAAATAATGTATTATATTACATTATTGCCTCTGCATTAGATTATTATCACATAGGGTAATAACTTCATAACTAACTACGTCTGAAAGCAGAAGTCTAGGGCAAATAATTGCAAGTCTCTTCAGTGCGCATGTCACAAAATGATTTAAAAAGAAAAGCCACATTCTGGGAAAAAAGTGAAAAGAAATGACATTTTGAAAAAAAGGCAGATTCTGAGAAAAAAAGTCTAATTTGAGATGCATTGTGGGACATGTAGTTTATGGGCAACGTGCTTCTGTAAAGCGGCATGGAACCGTATAATAAACATTATATTCTTTGCAAGCTCTTGTGGGGCCGCATAAAATGAAGTAACGGGCCGGATTTGGCCCCCGGGCCTTGAGTTTGACACCCCTGGTTTAAACCAAAGTGTGATATTAAAAATGTGATGTTTATTGTAGATTTCTAGAATGGCTTAGGGACGCTTGTAATTTTGAAGCAAACATTGAAATGCTTGGATTTCCACTGTATTGTAGCGTACACTGTAAAAAAAAAAACTCGTAAAAAAACGGTCAAAGTACTGGCAGCAGCGGCTGCCAAACAAAAACCCTTAAATTAAAGTAAAATACTTTAACTGAAATAAAGTGAATAAGCCATTAATTTACGGGAATTGTCCTTAAAGATTTTACAGGAAAACACTGTAATTTTACAGATTTATCCTCTCTTATAACAGTCAATAACATTTAATAAAAGTACAGCACTAAAACTTATACGGGCAAAAAACCCGTAAAAAAACGGTCAAATGACTGGCAGCAGCGGCTGCCAAACAAAAAACATTCAATTAAAGTAAAAATACATTAACTGAAATAAAGTGCAAAAGCAATTAGTATACAGAAATTGTCCTTAAAGATTTTAGAGGAAACTTTCCTCTCTTTTCAAAATCCATTGTCTTAAAATGTTACATTAAAATACCTTAAATAAAGTTCTGATGAGAAAAACAGTTTACATTTTTTTTATTAGATTTGTATGATCAAACACTAAAATAAATACAGAACCTAAAGTTAGAATACTGTTATCTTACAGCTTTTTTCTAACATTTTCCAATCAAACAGGTTCAACAAAATGACATCACAAAATGTTCTGTAGGAAACAATTACTCTGAAAACTTAAAATGAGTGCTGTCAAAATTATCGCGTTAACGGCGGTAATCAATTTTTTGAATTAATTGCGTTAAAATATTTAACATATTTAACGCATGTGCAGAATGGCCCGCCCCATACGTGCCACCAGTGGCAGCGCCAGGGTATGGCTGGGGTAGGCTACACCCATACCAAGAAATGGCTTAGCCCCACCATGAAAAATGATGTTAAAGTAAGCAAAATAAAGTCTGCCAACACGCGGAGTAAATTGCACAGACAGCAGTTAGTAAGATTGATTTCAGTAGCCACGGTTTTGAAAACTTTTGTCACGTAGTGATCGTCTTCTCAATAGAACATCTTTGATAACGGCGTGGTGTTGTTGCAGGAAGTCCCGACGGAGAATACTTTTGCTGTAGTACAGGGGTGCACATAACTGGTACGCAGATTATGTGCGTAATCTGAAATGCGTACCGTCACTTGTGTCACAAAGCGCATTTGCTTACCGACGTACTTGTGAAGCTTTTCCAGAAGGCGGTTAGATCACCGGACGACAGAGTCGGTCTCCGTGTGCACAGACAGGGTTGCTGTTAACGTCGGTCTGTACAACGGAATTGTGCCAAAACTACGCCAACCGGCTGCGGAGGGAGACTCCCCCCCCTTCACTGGAGAACTGCTCTAAAACAGCTGATCACAACGTTCACACTTTGTGGTCACGAAGTACTCCACTAGCCGCCCCTGTAGGATAAATGAATATTGGCTGCAAAAAACTTGAGGCCCAATCATGTTTCCTCTGTCCATTCTGCGCTACTGTAGACGTGGCAGTGCAACCTAGAGGACAAACCGATCAGAATCAGAAACGGGTTTATTGCCAGGTAGGTTCACACGTACGAGGAATTTGACTAGGTGTCGTGCACCACGACATACAAATAAAAAAAATTAAAAAGTACACAGATAGCGAACTATATTAAGAACACTGTAATAAAAATATAGTAAGATAGAAATAAAATAAAGCAGTAACTTACATCGAAATAGAATGCAATAAATTATAGAATATAAAATATGTGCAGTAAGCAATATTTAAACATTGCATTATTTACCATCCTGTGATCTCCATTATGTAATGCATAGAGTCTGCGTTGTGGCTGAGATAAAGTGTCAGTGGGGTGGGGGGGGGGGGGCCTTGTTGAGGTGGCGAGAGGTTTTGGTCCTGATGGAGAGAGGTTTTGGTCCTGATGGAGAGAGGTGTTGGTCCTGATGGAGAGAGGTTTTGGTCCTGATGGAGAGAGGTTTTGGTCCTGATGGAGAGAGGTTCTGGTCCTGATGGAGAGAGGTTCTGGTCCTGATGGAGAGAGGTGTTGGTCCTGATGGAGAGAGGTGTTGGTCCTGATGGAGAGAGGTGTTGGTCCTGATGGAGAGAGGTGTTGGTCCTGATGGAGAGAGGTTTTGGTCCTGATGGAGAGAGGTTTTGGTCCTGATGGAGAGAGGTTCTGGTCCTGATGGAGAGAGGTTCTGGTCCTGATGGAGAGAGGTGTTGGTCCTGATGGAGAGAGGTGTTGGTCCTGATGGAGAGAGGTTCTGGTCCTGAGGGAGAGAGGTGTTGGTCCTGATGGAGCACAGCCTCCAGCCAGAGTGTTGTGTTGAAGGCAGAGCTGAAGTCCACAAACAGGATCCTGGCGTAGGTTCCTGCTGTGTCCAGATGCTGGAGGAGGAAGTGAAGTGATAACTATTAGTAAACCATAATGATGGATGTTATTATCAGCAGCTGCCAATAGATCCCCTACATCTTGTATGATGGACCTTTGAAGCACAAGCGCACGCACGCACTATTGTGGGAACAATCAAACGCACCCTCCCAGGCACTGCGTGTTAGCGAAGTACAACTGGGATTTCGAAGAGGAAGATATGCTTGGTCAATTCTTAATAAAAAAGAAAAACCAACAAATTGAGCACTTGAGTTTTCATTAGCAGTGCCTAGCTACAGCTGCGGAGCTTTGGTAAATACCGCTAACAGTCTATTTCCTTAAAATGGTACATATCGCTGAATCTATATTTTTATCTTCAGGTGATGAAATCTGCATAATGTTCCTGTACAATAAGATTCGAGCATTTTGTAATCCAGTGAGGAAATTCAAGACCAGTAAATATTGATTGATTAAACAACACTAAATAAAATGTTAGTGTTTTCTTCAAACTCAAGACTCTCTGCTGGGCTGTACCTCAAAGACAAAACAATTGTCTGATTATCTCTGTTGAACAAGGTCTGATTGTCCTGTACATGTACAATGTGGGGTATTTTTAAATACTTTACTAAACCACATTCAATATTATGTTAGACACAAGTTAGTTATTACTCACATATTCCATCTTTCTATCTGTCTTTCCATCTGCAAGATGGAAGAATAGCTGGGTGCTGCCTGGAGAGACTGATGAGAGGGACACAGGCTGGCGTTAGCAGCTTTCCACACAAAGCCATCACATCTTCTCTTCCATAGTCCTCACTGTCCAATGGTGCTCTGTCAAAAGAGTGAACATCACAGCTGTCACGTTAACCCTTTGTTACACAACATACAACCAACATGTGTCAAAAGTGACCCGAATTAGTTTTAATTGTAAATATCTTTGCAATAAATTACTTTAACCATTCAGGATCCCAGGTATTCCTCAATTAACATGTTTTGGATCAACACCAATTCTAATTTTTATTTGTCCCTTTCTTACTTTTTGAATAAAAATCATGTTTGTATCACTACACTTCTAAGGCACAACATGGGTCAAACATTACCCGTATTCTTTTGCCATGTTATTTCATGCATGGCTGAGTGTTTCTTTACTATACATTTTCAAAAATAATTAATTTTAGCAGTGATTTGGACCAAGCATGTATGATGTAGTAATACAAAAAGTATTTTAGTTCACAGTGTGACATTAGCTAGTCATGTTAGCGTGTAATATATAGAGCAGAGCTAACTAGCAAATTAGCCGAACGTTAGCGGTTAGCTGTTTATGCTATGCTAGCTGTTGGCTACTGAAACTAGATTCCGCTGTAAGAAAGCTGTGAAACTTTACATTAAACTTGGCGACAACACTGTGATACCCCACTGCATGTTTATGTGTAATTCTCCCGTGTTGGAGACGAGAGGGTGGGGGGGGCGGCACTGCAATAAGCTTTAAGCTAACGTTAGCAGCCGCATGTTAAGCCGGGTTTCCCGGGCGCAACATCTTGCAAGAAACAGCATCTCAGGGCTTCTTAACATTTAACAACCTATTAATTATGCATACCAACTTAACCGGAAGAAACTCAGCTAACTAGAAGAAGAAACGTAACCTTAAATAAAAAATAAAACATTCACAAACTAAGTAAGGATTATCTAAATACATGTTTAACTCCATTACAGTTGCAGGACTCACCAGATCTCAAGTCTTCTGTTCTTTGTTGACGTCCCGATGCTCATATTTAACGTGTAGATGTAAAACGATCCCGATATTAATCCATAAACTCCTGCAGCAGACACACAGACAGCTGTAGCTCCAGCAGGAGGAGACCCGCTCAAACTGACTTGGATGTTTCAAATGTGAACGACAGGCGCGGACAGTTCTCATTGGCAGGTTTCTTCGATGATGTTTATATTAACCAATCAGGAGTGTTGTGGACTCATTCCAAACATGCCTGACTTGTCTGCCGTGTTTTGGCTGAATTCTATTTCAAGTGCCGTAGCTCTGGCTGTCGGCCAGAATCCGAAAACCATACATTATACTGTAAAACTAAGGTTTATTACTGTAAATTGACCAATGGAAAAAAAACACAGCAACAGAACACATAAATAAAACAAGGATAACTGTGACTTATTGTTGAGTAAATAACAGTGTGTGTTTTAAACCTTGGTCCTCCCTGCAGAGATTTCTCAACTTTCTATGATTTTTTTTTTTTAATGATATTGTCAACTGTAGATGTTTACAATATAGTAAGTTAGGAATTTCATGAAAACATATTTATTTACTTTTGTTTCAACATTGGATATTTTGTGTTTTTGTTGGATTCAATCGAATATTGAGAAAATGATTGATGTAAAAATGTTTTACTTACATTTTACGGTTTTTTTATTTTACGCTTTTCTTACAGTTTTATGTTTACCTTAAAATTACAAAGAACATCTTAAAGTCTTATAATAGTAATACACTTTTATATTACGAGTTACATATTTAATTACAGATAAAAACATTTTATTTTACGTACATCTGCATGTATTTTCTGAAAGTGCAAAAATACTGTAAATATTATATAGTAAATTTACAGTAAAAAAAAAGGAAATAAACGTTATTTGTTGTTATTGTCAAAATACTTCAAATAATGTTTTGGGTTGTTAATTTATAGTTAATATCTGTCATTTTACAGGATTTTGCAAGTTATTTAAAAAAACATGATAATTACTATACAAATTTACAGTTATTTCCTGTAAAATTACGATCTTTTTTTACAGTGTAGAAAATGTAATCATTACTGCTATAAAGACAAAGGCAGCAAATGAAGCGATATGCTTCTTGGTGTCAAATCTTGATGTTTGAACACAGTGTGAATGAGTTACCACTGCCTCTCGATTGGGGACATGTTATTTGTTGCAATGAGGATAAGGAGATGGTGTGGATTCTGGGCATCTGCAATAAACATCCAAAACTGCATAGACTGTGGATGTATTATTAACAATATCTGGCCATACCCTGCATACTGCTCCTTTTAAATGATGCAAAGGTTAAGGATGCACAGTGTGGATGATGTGCACACACTTACAGCTGCCAAACTTCAGAGGACAGGAGTGGGAGTCCATTGGGAAGTCCTCAAGGTGCATGGGGCACTCGGCTTGAACCGTTAACCTAAACGCACACACACAAATATGGATACAGAAATAACAGTTTTGATCTGCTTGGTTTATTGCTGCACAGAGGCATAAAGAGACAATGTCTTCCCTACAACACTTGATTCTCTTCCTAACTAAAGTATAGGGCGTCAAAAGATACAGCTGAGAGGTCTTGACAAATTCTTCCCATAAAATGTGAGGTAGCAAGCTTGCTGCGCACTATGGATTTTGTTTTGTATTCTATTTGAAGGTGCTGGTAAAGACACCTCTGCTTGGTTTTGAAGTCCTCTTTATTACCCAATCCTTTTTGTCAACTGTCAGTATGAGTTATTGTGTTGTTGCTGTGGCCTGAACACTATGACCATAAAGTCCCACCAGGGAGTCAAATGTAATCTAGAATAATAGTATCTCAACAGTTTTATTAGTTATATCATAGTTGTGATTTATTAAATAGAGTGTAGATGATGCACTCTGGTTTATAAGGCACAGAACAAAGTGTCCGCATGTGTATATTGCCAAAACCAACTACTATCCATATCTTTATCTATGGCGATGCCGGTCACTGGAAGACAAACAAATCACTACAGCTATTGGATCGATTGCCATGCAATTGGGTCTATTACTAGGAGGACATTTAATGACCTAATATCTCTATATGTCCATCCATGTTTCATCAGGAAAGAAAACATACATTGGTCCAACACTGTTCATGATTTATGTTTTTCATAGTTCACATTAACTGAGAGGGTTAGTTTAAAAATGTTTCCATTATAATTAGTAGTTACCTGTACAAATATGTGTTTGTTACTTTTGGGTTATCTTAATGTCAAATGCTGTGAAATGAAACACATGAGCAGATACTAAATCAATTAAAATAAATAAATAATAAAATCTGAGCTGACAGGAAATGCTCTGTTTTAGTTTAACACACACAGTTAAGCTCACACACACTATTTTATGAACATACAGGTTCACCTGCTGAAGCAAAGAAAGTGAAAACCATAAAGCAGATTCAGGCAGTAGGCGTATAGATCCACACTGAAAGTGTTATCCTACAGAACAGCTCTAAGAGAAGAGATAACATCTGATCCTTTACAACAAACACTATATGCTCTTTTTAGATTTTTACTAACATCATAATCCTGCTAAGGAAGTCTAAAAGTAATTTAATTACATCTTGTTTTTGTAACTATAAATAAACATAGTTACTTTCTTTTTTGTATCCTGATTAAGTAATCCCATTACATGTAATACTTTACTCCCCAAGCCTGGCTGGTTGACTGGTTTAAATGATATTTGCGGATATACTTAAAGACTTAGTGATCTAAGTTTTTCCCCTTAAACAACAACAAATGCTTATAGCCATAGAAAATGTATCTTTGCTTGTCTGGATTGTGTTATCGGATGTTCAACGACTTCATCTTTGTGTTCTATTTAGCCATTACTTTGTTAGAGCCGCCTACCTCATAGTGTAGAGCAAGGTTCCGTCCTCCATGATCCTCAGCAGCTTGTTGGGCATGGTCATGTTGTGGGCGACAGATTTCTTGCCGTTGTGGAAGAACGTGTCAGGCGTCCAGATCTTACTGGCCATCAGGTTGTTTAGAGGCAGAATGTTCATTGGTCCGTGGAACTTTAATCGCTCATCCTTCCAACTCTGGCGGAAGAAAACATCAATGGTGTACTCCTGAGGGAGAGAAAGAGAGACAGAGCAGGGTGAGAAGAGGCTGCACAGCAGTAGCTCATCAATGATGTCCTGTTTGGTTAGCTTCAAGCAGTTAGCAAGAGATGCCACTGGGCCACAGATGTACCGCCATGACTCTGGCACTGGAACCAATGCTAACCAAAACTCAGAGGTGCAACATGGTCACTAGTATTGGTCTGCATTCCTGTATGTTACTATGGAGTTATCTGTAATGAGTGAAAAACTTTAAATGAAGTACATCAAGTCGCATAGCTGGGCGTCACTGCGGCTAAGCTAAAGGTGGCTAATGTTCGTTATGATGACGTTTAGTAGTCTCATTTAGCCAAACATTGACTTTCAGACAAGGAAAGTTCTGAAATATATACAGCCACTTCATCTGTCCGTAGCCCACAGGACTTCTAATTTCCATTTTATTATTTCAGATTAGCCCTCTTCATTTTCACTCTGATCTTTCTCCTTGCCTCCCTTTCTTACTTCCTCTCCGTTAAGACTTGCAACAGAACATATTATTTCAGAAACACTGTCCTTCCTTGCTGTTCAAAGTTCATTCTTGAACCAGTTTCCAGTTAAATAAATTGTCCCAAAACGTTCTGTATGGGTATATACCGCCATCTAAATGAACTGTTATCTAAAATGTTGCAGGATCATCTTAGTTCCAATAAGTAATCCCATGTCTATTAATTCCTTTGTGAGATTCAAATCTGAGAAATCATACATGTTTGGGGTACATTGTGTTTTGTCCTGTTGTCCCTGTGTGTCGCGGACAAACTGCCTGACCTGTGTGTGAGAGCCAGCTGCTTCCTGAGTACCCGAGGCAAAGTGTCAGCCATGATTTAAATCAATACTCTGAAAGCTTCTAACAGTGTGGAAACATCCTCACTCTGTCTCTCACATTACTTCACATTATATGTTGAAATACCGTCACACCCAATGAGTTAGCCAGTTAGACAGAATCACTACCTACTGACTGCACAGAAAGAAATGACATGGTTCAGTCAAATATTAATTAATAATTTCAATTATATTATGAGCTAATATACATGTGGATTTTAAACTGTTTTTATAAAAACAGGTTTTGTATGTCTTTTTGTAGAACCATGGGTTAATCTGGGCAGACCAATAATCACAGAGTCACAGACTCATGAGAGTCTTTCCTACAGAGAAAACATGCTTGTTCTAATGAACATTTAAATTATGTTTATGTATAGCAGACATGCAACCTCTAGCTGTGTGTGAATTATTACTTAGTGTACAAAAACCTATATAACAGACTACAGGAAAGGGAAACCAAAAAGCATAATAGGGCCTCTTTAAACTAGGAAATAATGCCTAATACTAAACTTTTTATTACACTCTGCCTAAGGATTGAATTGACAATTCAAAATACCTAAATATACGAGGATGTAGGGCTGCTTAATTAATCGTATTTTAATCGCAATTACGATTTTGGCTTGCAACGATTACGAAAACAACGTAATCGAAATAAAACGATAATTTTTTTATAATTATAGTTTTTTTTATATAATTTTTTTATTGGTTTTTGAGTTGAATTATACTTAAAGTTCAGGGTAATCAACTGTTAAAAACATACTGTTCACTTTTTTTTTTCAATAAATGGATGTTTCCAAAGTAAATGGATAATCGTTTTTAATAATCGTGATATCAATTATTGACCCAAATAATCGAGATTAAGATGTTTGCCATAATCGAGCAGCCCTACGAGGATGTATCAAATTAATCGTTTCTGGACGCTTAAATTGACAAATCCAATCTACAGTCTCTGGACAGAAAAACCCACAAAACTTCTTCGTAAAGTCATGCAGAAGACACCGCTTTTTGCTAGCCTAAGAAAATAAGTGGTCATATTTTTCTAAAAGATCTAGGCTGCAGAACCCTATTTGAATGTATGTGGCCCTAATCCCTTTATTTGTTGACAAAGGCTTTGATTGTGACATTTGTTCAGCAATGTGTTTCAGAAAGTTTCAATGACTTGCACAGATACATAAATATGTCGAATTATGGGCTTTACATTTTGGAAACCCACTGTGGAAAAACAGGGCTTGCTTGCAGCATCCCTGATGTATGGACAATATATGTGGGCAAAACTTCACCCGGAAGAATTTCAGAGACACACTGACTCTCATGGTGGCTGCTTGATACTGGATTATATATATATAATTAAATAAAACAAAAATATGAAAAATACACCAGCATTCTGATTTCTGATCACTTCTCCTGGAAACAATGGACAAGTAAATTACAGAGAAAATGTGCATGCTGTAGTAGTATACATTTCAGTTACACTTTAATAGAACAGTTTGTCTCAAACACCAATGGCTTGTAAAATAGACGGCTTTAGAATGTCGACATCTGTCAATCACAATGGGGAAAACGTTATACAGAAATAAGCAGGTGTGTTATGTTTCTGAAGAGTGTCGCTGTATTTCTGCTTTCACAGTATTTGAGTGCGACGGACAGACAGGAAATTATAATCAGCAATGAGAAACCTCACAAACAACGAGGCGGAGGGCACAGCAGGGGGCTGTTCAATCTATCAGGGAAAGGGAAAAGGTGCGTGTGTGTGCGCTGTGTGTTACCACGGAGGGGATATGAGTGTGTATCAGAGCCCAGCTATCAAAGGCAGAGGGAAGATAGACACAGTGGTGGGGTGAAATTATCCGCTGCAAGTTTGATGGAGACATGTTATGAATTAAACATGAGACCATCTCTCTTTTTTCTTTCTTTTGAAGGTGCTGTCTCGATCACGACCACTTCCATCCATCTGCCCCCCTCGCTTCTGTGCCACTTAAATATTTGAGAAGAGGCAGGTGGGGGTGGGGAAGGGGATGATGGCTGGGATTGTGCTGGAAAACTGAGAAAAGCTTTTAAGGCATTGTGCGTGTGAGCTTGAGAGTTGGAGCAGTTTGTTTCCTTGTCAACACACTAGAAGTCTGTATTAAAGACATGAGAAAATCCCAACTATCAGAAAACAGTATTGCATTTGTACATTCTCCAACCTCTGTCCATTCTGGCAGTGAGACAATCCATTTATAGCATCACTACGGTGTAAAAGATGGTGGACAAAATCCCCATTCTCTGTTCTGTTAAAAAAAATGGATCTAAAATTGACCTTTAACCAAGGCCACAGCTGACTTATCATCCAATCATCAGTTCCGGAGCCCCTAGGTTGACCCTCATTTCCTTTGTGGAATCAATGCACTTCACACAACAACGTATGAACAGTACAAAAGCAGCAGGAAGCAGAGCAGTAACTCCTTTATGTTCACAGCTCCACAGGTAACACCATTGATTCTACCATCCTGTCTATTTCACTCTTAAGTTAAATTGGGTGCTGCACTACTTTGAAGTCTAATCATGTAGCAACCATAGCTACCCCTATGTACTCTGTCAGAGGAAGGAACATATACAGTACATGGTGACTGTAAAGCTATGAGACACACAGGCTATCTAAAATGTAGTTTGCTGTTGTCGTTCTGTGTTATTATGTTAAAGAGGACGTATTCTGCAGTATTTTGTGTCTCTACTGTGACATGTCTCCATGCTTTAATGTTCAAAAAGCTTTTTATTTTTCTCAACCTCTTTTCACCCTCTGTCTGAAACCAGAGCCCGCTCTGCTGTGATTGGTACACCGCTTAGGGATGTGTCAGAAATGTCCCGCTCCTTACTAATCAAGCACAATGGGTTGGTGGGCTAGCCAATAAAAGCACAAGTGTTACATAGTGAGGGGGGCGAGCAAAAACTCCCTCTGGAGCAGTGCTTCTCAAAGTGTGGTCTGCGGACCACTGGTGGTCCGTGAGCCAGCGTTTCCGCTAGGGGGGCGTCTTGCCGTCATTTGACGCCCTTATTCAGCTCGGGACGCCCTGAACTCGAGCCGAGGGCGTCCAACTATATTAATAATTCGAGAGAAGATCGAGAGTTTTTATCGTTGAAATTACGAAAAGGAAAAAGGACAAGGACATCCCTCTGTTGGAGGGGCAAAGGAGTCTGGTGGGATTATTTTCGGAGTATTGAAGATCGTTTCCCCGACATCGAAGGTGCCTGCTACCGGACAACACGGAACGTGCACGATTTGGAAGCAATGAGCGGGGGGGGGTTTAGTGGAGCACGCGCGTGAACTGCGAGCGCCGGAGCCTCGCAGCGGCGATACTGAGGCTCCGCGATAAACTGTGGTAACATGAAGAGCCGTTTAGGAGCCGAAACAGCCGGCGCTTTAAGAGAGCCGAGCCAAATGACCCCCGAGGTTAAGTTTCACTTTTGATTGCATGATATAGCCCAGCGCAACACCTTCATCACACATGTTGCCACTTGTTTGTACCATTTTCAGGCGATTTGTAATCTGTTCTAGAAAAACAATGTGTTTTTTGATATTTGTGGAGTTAGGTGGTCCGCGAGTGTTTTTTTATTGGTTAAGTGGTCCTTGGTATGAAAAAGTTTGAGAAACACTGCTCTGGAGGGAACTTTTATGATTTTAGCCTTTGCAGAGCATTTTCATGCACAAGAACCTATATAATGCACTACAGGAGAGGAAAACCCCTAAAAACAGAATAGGGCCTCTTTAAAAGGTGATGAGGTGCTTGATGGTAATGACCAGCTGATGTAGTATGATGTGATGTGATACTGTTTGCCCAGTTTTTAGCTTTATATTTCGATACACGTTTTAGCCATTAACCAAGATAAATGAACACAGCCTCTATGTAACGAACGCAGGATTTCCATCTCCAAGAAACATTTGACCCTGTGCCCTGCTGGAGGGTGTGAACGGTCATCACTCTCACGCCACTGACTTGTTGGTCAGGATGTTTTGCATCAATTATTTACAGAGGCTTCTCATGATAGATTTTCTCTCAAGTAATGACGTAATGACATGAAACGTTGATAAGCTCACTGTTAGCTTCCCAACTTTGGGTAATATTCTTGTCAAATCCCTTTTCCGTTATCTTTAGGAAAGCCAAGTCTGAAATTGAAAGTGCAAGTGATTGTCCTTCTCAGAACTGTTTAATCAAGGCATTCCTCTGTTTGACAATACTTTGGTTTTAGCATATAAAACTAAGCTAAAGACATTTTTATGCAGATTGCACAGAGTTGCCTGAAGTTCTCCTTGATACGGCTGTCCCAAGGAGTAGAATGACTGGATCAGCCATTCTCAAGTATGCAAGTTTTTCCACGTGCTGACCCATTCAAGATCCAGCTTGGGTGCATCATCAGGACCATTAAACTGCTTAGGAACCTTGTGGGTACATAACATGTTTAGTCCAAGGAGAATCAAGATGCCTTAAGTGTCAAGTGTAGGTATTCCAATCGGCTATTACCCCAAGGAGTTGGAATTTATTTGCTATTGTTCGGAGAGGGATACTTGTCTTTCCATTGAGTGACTATACAATAAGATAAGATAAGATGGACTTTTATTAATCCCTCGTGGGGAAATTGTTTCTCTGAACTCCTGAACTCTTCTACCTGCTACATCAGCAACTCCTATGGGTATCGTTAAGATTGTAACGGTACTACTCTTCTTACCGATACTGCTAGGCGATCTGGTACTTTAATAGTACTTGTATCGGTTCTTTTGACTAAAGAAACTAAACAAATTGGAAACCGAATTACATTTTTTAAATTTCATCTACAGTGCTAGCACACATAACATACCTGCAGTAAGTAACTAAGTAGATTTACTCAAGTACTATAATAATAATAATTCCTTACATTTATTATAGCGCTTTTCCAGATGCTCAAAGCGCTTTACAAATACACATTACACATATTTTTTATACATGCAATGGTCACTGTGGACAATACCCACAGGAGCAAGTTTAGGTGAAGTGTCTTGCCCAAGGACACAACGGCTTTACAGACAGCGGCGGGTTTCACCCCTTGATCTGATGATCATTGCACAGCGTACTGCGCCACACCGTCCATCTTCACGCCTCAAAGTCATCGAGGCGCTTTTACAAGTACACATTGATATCATACATGTACTGTGGACATTACCCACAGGAGCAAATCCGGGTGAAGTGTCTTGCCCAAGGACACAACGACCTGACGCAGTGGCGGCAGGAGCGGGTTTCGAACTGGAGTTCCCCAGCACTCCCCTTGATCTGATGATCAGATGCACAGACCACTGCGCCACCCATCCCTTAAGTACAATTTTGAGGTACTTGTACTTTACTTAAGTATTTCAAGTTTTGCTACATTGTACTTCTACTCCACTACAATTCAGAGGAAATTGTGTGTACCTTTACTCCACTACATTTATTTAATACCTGTTAGTTACCTCAACAGCGCTCTCTTGCTGCTGTGAATGGACATGTAGTTTCCATAACAACATGTTCAATTTGAGAGGCAACAAATCCAATAAATGGCCGCTTTTCTGAGCCAAACTTTGGCTTTCAGCTGTTTTGGTTATGGTACCAGGCTGACTTTAGCTGATAAAAGCTGTAAAAGTCTTTGATTGACAAGAAACAGCTACGGATCTCCCACAAAAACATTAGCGGTGCCATCTCGGTCAATCTATTCCAATCCACAAAACAGTAGACGGCGTTCAACCATGTTGTGGTTAAAGCCCCTGTCACACTGTCCCGAAATTGACACCCGATGGACACACGATAAAGGAAATGTTCAAATTCGGCTGTAATCGTAGCAACATCGGGCCATTCGTGAGGGCATCTTAAGCCATCGTATGACCGCCGGTGGAGTTTCTCAGGCTCCGGCAGCAACTTCGTGAGCGGCAACTTCGTAAGGCACTCGTGAGGGCATCTTGTCAAGTCGTCATCTTCGTGTTATCATCGGTGCATTCGCCCTCACTCTAATCGGGGCGAATGCCCGATGGCACCGATGATAACAAGATGCCCTAACGATGGCCTTACGAAGGGCAAAATTGACACACGAATTCAACACGAAAATGAACCTTCGCAAGGTCCTTCGGCTATTTTTTGGCATGCCAAAGATTTTGCCACCGCTCACAAAGTTGCTGCCGGAGCCTGAGAAACTCCACCGGCGGTCATACGAAGGCTTAAGATGCCCTCACGAATGGCCCGATGTTGCTACGATCAGAGCCGAATTTGAACATTTCCTTTATCGTATGTCCATCGGGTTGTTTTATTGCACAACAAAATCATGTAAACATATTATGTAAATAACCCAATTTGTGTTCTGTGAAACTGAAAAGGATATAATATATTATTTTGAAGGCGAATTGACAGGAAGTTGTTGTTGCTATGGAAACAACAACATGACGGAGAAAACGTAATATCTTCTACATATAAAGACGGAGAAAGTAAAGAACAAAGTCTGAAAATATCAGCACAGTATCATAGTACTTTAACATAATTGTTTGTGTTACTTTCGTTGCAGTTGTATGTCTTAAATGTAATGTAAATGTTGCCTTTGTGTGTGGTTCGGTGCCATCTTCGTGCGAAATTCACAATTCAATATTCGTGTGTCCATCGGGTGTACATTTCGGGACAGTGTGACAGGGGCTTTAATGAGATGAATTTTGAACATCATTACAATCTTAACACAACAGGCAGGACTAAACTATGTGCCACTGCCATCCTATTAAAATGCTGCACTAGAATCAATAACGGACGGCCAATATATGATAATGATCATTAATATGTAAATAAATCACACTGCCCTATATCAGAGTGGCATGGCAGTGGATGATCAGATCTCATTTTTAATAACACAGGCTGACCCTTGCCATGTCATCACTCTCACGGTTGGAGTGCCTGGGTTTCCAATGGCAACAGGGCAAGCAGAGCTGACAGGCCTCTGTCTGCAAGATATTATCTGCTGGATCTTTGTGATTTTGTCTTAACTGGCCCAGCGAGGCAACCCTGAGATTTCTTAAAGGATAATGTCAGTCTGGTCAAACCCAACAAAGAGTACATGTATCAGAATAGAAAGTATAAATCACATGACCCCTTTTAAATGTTGCAATATGTCTCACTTACACTTGGTTAACTGGAGCGATTCTCTATCAGTTCAACACCCAATTTAGCACAGTATGCTATTTATATGAATCATTTCTAAAATAATATTTCTAAAAATGTCTTCCTAGGAATGTTATTGTCTTTTGAAACAAGCTTGTTCTTCCTGATGAATTTACTTTGTCAGAGGCATTTCTAAATTATTGGTTTTAGTTGTCAGAGCCTCAGAGCCTGCCACAAATGACATTTAGCCAGTGTGTCAAGTTCCATGTTTCATACAAAGCAATTTAGCTAGAAGCAGATTCAAAAGTGCTGTGTTTTGGATGGACATTTATTTTGACAGCTTGGAGTGTTGGGGTCAAGGCTTTCAAGGAGCTGAAGCCATTTCCATTTCACACTTTAGCTGCATCTCAGCGACCACAGTCTTCAGAGGACCCAGGCACCGTGGTCAAGTAAGCAGAAACAAGCGGTCTCACAATTGGTACGGTCTAGTCTACGGTGGATTTCCTGTTTATGTAACACGTTGTTACTGACTGCACTGACCGTAGCACTGTTCGGTAGCGCTGTTCCCTAGCACTCTTCCATGGCGCTGTTCCATATCTCTGTTCTATAGTATTGTTTCCTAGCACTGTTCACTCACTCTGTTCCGTAGAGCTGTTCCATAGCGCTGCTCCCTAGCCCTGTTCTGTGGCGCTCTTCCATAGCACTGTTCCGTAGCGCTGTTCACTATTGCTGTTCCGTAGCAGTGTTCCGTGGCTCTACTTTCCAGGTTTCCAGCCATCAGAAACAGCACCACAGAACTTTGCTTCGGAACAGTGCTATGGAACAGTTCTACGGAACAGTGCTACAGAACAGTGCTACAGAACAGTGCTACAGAAGAACAGTGCTACAGAACAGTGCTACGGAACAGTGCTACGGAACACTGCTACGGAACAGTGCTACGGAACACTGCTACGGAACAGTGCTACGGAACAGTGCTACGGAACACTGCTACGGAACAGTGCTACGGAACTGTGCTACGGAACACTGCTACGGAACACTGCTACGGAACACTGCTACGGAACAGTGCTACGGAACACTGCTACAGAACACTGCTACGGAACAGTGCTACGGAACACTGCTACGGAACACTGCTACGGAACACTGCTACGGAACAGTGCTACGGAACACTGCTACAGAACACTGCTACAGAACAGTGCTACGGAACACTGCTACAGAACACTGCTACAGAACACTGCTACAGAACAGTGCTACTAACAAGCTAACTAAGCTGAAATTGAGCCTCAAACTTTCATTTTTGTTTCTTTCTTTAACCATTTATTGAAGATGCTTTACTGTTTGCGATTGACATTGCAGGCTAAGTAAAGACCATGGCCAGGTAAATTAAAAAGGATTAGTCTGTTCTTTTAGCCAAAAGTGTTGTAACATTAGTTGGGTGGCAACAGTAAATGAGGGTAGTTAAAATGCCTTGTTTCAATTGTCCGCATTTGTAGAAATGGGACAGCCTCGTTCTTGGAAGCTGTGAAGTAATTGGTCTACAAAACTAGACTTTGAAGGCTATGGCTGCTTAATTGGGACAAAGCTTTTGTATATGTTGTCTTGGATTCGGATAAAATGCATTCAGAGGATAGATGTGAGACTTACCATATCGGTGTCAGAAACTGGACCAAAACTGGTTACATAGATGTCAGTCTTCACTTCCGTTACTCTATCTGCAAAGACAAACAGCCAAATTAAATGTAGAAAAGCACAACCTTAATGAGATAGGACAAATAAGTAGACTGAGTTTTTCTTATGCATCTTTATTAATATGGGTTGATTCCGACTTTTATATCTAAAACACTGTTTAAATGCAGTCTATTTACAATGTATACAAAATAATATTTTTTTCGCCCAAAAAAGCATGTTTGATTCCTTCTTCATACCTGTGGTAGTGTCCAGTACTATGACCAGGGCTGTACATAACTGGTGCGCTGGTGCGCATAAAAAAAAATGTTGACAGTTGGGGCTCATCCTAATTTTCGGCCTTGATGTAACAATATTCATAATTAAGTAAATGTAACACCCTTTTCACCCCGGTTACACGTTTCATTTGCCCTGCACAATGGGCGCTGTAAGTGATGAAAATGGTGGATGTTGGCTTATCTGGCGCCCGCAGCTCACAGCCAAAGTGCGAGTGAGAGAGAGAGGGTGCACCGGTACCGGCGCTGTTGTTATTAGAATCTGGTGCTAGCTGCTGTAACGGATATAAGAAGAAGATGTTTCTACAATAATGTGGAGGGAGAGTCCTCTCCAGTCAGACTGAGAGGCTGATAAGTACAGCTCAGTGAGGTAAGGACTCTGAGTGTTTAGAATAGATAGTTCACTTTAGTCTAAGTTCAAACGGTTTGGTCACAATTTATGTAAACACATATTTCCAAGGCACTCCTTCATAATTATTGGGATAAACAGGTTTGAAATAATTCCAATGTATACTATAGGACAGTAACCATCCTTTAAAACTGGAGAGATAAAAAAAATGCATAGATAAATGTTAAGGTAAAATAAGATATGAATGAACAACACAAATAAAATAAGTTACATTCATTTCTTATTGGCTATGGTAGGTTATTGGTTATGTTCACATGCTTATTTGATTACATCCACTTGTCTAAGATGACAACAGAGACTTTCGACCCAAAACCAGCTGTTGACTTGTTGATGCAAGCAGCTAATCGCAGACTCAACCAGAGAGAAAGTAGTAGGCCTTTGTTACAGCCGCTGCTACCTTGTGCCTTTAACTGTGTGTGTATGCAAATGAGCTGTGCCTTCCTATGCTGTCAGTGGCCGGCTCGACCTCGCAACATTCGCGGGGATTGGACAAACGTCACTCAAGCCCTGCCCGCGGCTGCCACGTCATCCGGGGGAGGAGGATAAAGGCTGGGCACGAACATCAGTCTGGAGGCTCTGTATTGTGTGACAGATGCCTCAACCCTCTCATTGTGACAAAGCCTTCGTTCTGTGATTCTGTAGACTGACTAGCAGTGTGTATTCTGTGCTTCTGTAGACTGCTTAGCAGTGTATTCTGTAGGGTTCTATGCGAGCACACTGGTTAGCAGTGTGTTGTGGTATTCTGTGTTTAGTGTATGGTTTGTGTGTGTGTGTTGCGTAGATCCAGGTGATTAGCACCTGTAGACCAGCACCAGCTATGTTTGTCCACAGTCCCGTTTTGTTATTGTTTGTTTCCACTTTAGAAGTGAGGTATTTTCTTTCCTTTGTATAGTACTGGGCAACTCTCTTTTGGAGACCCGTTTTGTGAAATAGTGACAGCTTGACCCGTTGTTGGGCCAAGCTGTTTGTGTACAACGTTTTGCTCAGGTGCTGTTACGAATAAAACCACCGGTAACAAATACCAAATCCAATCTCGTCGTGTCGTTTCCCTTCTATACCCCTAGCCAAGAGGGAACGTAACAGCCTTCATCATCAGCTACCATGTCTGACAGAGAGGAAGACAGTGAGGAGAACAGTCAGGAGGGTAGTGATGACAGCTTGTAGGATTACTGGTCGTGCTAATGTTGTCTTGTGTTCACCTCTGCATGTGTGTTCTGTGTTCACCTCTGCATGTGTGTTCTGTGTTCACCTCTGCACGTGTGTTCAGTGCCGTGTGTCTGGCAAATAAAGTTAAGACCCCCTCAAAAGTTACGGTTTATTTCATTTTAAGGATGAGCACCAAGCAACATCTCCAGGTGCTCCTTTGAGAACCAGGGCAAAAAAGTTATGTGCACCCCTGACTATGACGTATTTCCATTGTTGCGTACACCTACAAAAACCCAACTTTTGAGGTCAGACCCTCACCCTACTGTCAAATACAGTCTATTGACAATCCTGAACACTTTTTTTTAAACTATGGTGACAGAAGGAAACAGGAACACAACTTGAAAGACTCATTGCATAGAAAACGTGCACTTATGTTCATCCATAAATCATACATCAGTGTTGTGAGAACATGCAGACAGAAAGAGGTTAACCATGTGATCCCTCTATTTGATCTTGTTTGGACAGAATGTGAAGCCACCAAACATAGATTACGCTTTGAGTGATTCAAGATGTATACAGTATGCAGGCATCTAGAATGATGCATAAACATGACAGTCCTGCACTGCCTTGGGTGTTGTTGGTGACACTGACATCATTTACACTACATCGCACAAAAAAAAAAATGAACTCCACGAGAAAAAACATATTTCATTTCATTTCAGTTGCATGACTCTTAATGTCATCTGAGCTGTAGATTGAACACAGCCCATACCACATATATCAAACACATGCAGATACTAAAGGCAAAAGCTCTATGCGGGATACATTCTACACCAACATGTAATTTATTTTTTACCCATACACTGATT
Organism: Gymnodraco acuticeps; assembly: GCF_902827175.1. Lineage (NCBI taxonomy): Eukaryota > Metazoa > Chordata > Actinopteri > Perciformes > Bathydraconidae > Gymnodraco > Gymnodraco acuticeps. The sequence continues at coordinate 290,534 of NW_022990842.1, forward strand.
AAAATAGAAGCACGTTTTGTATGACTGATAGAGAGAAAACAGTGAATGGTAGGTACATTTACAATACTCCACAAGGACGAACAAGGATGATAGAAGCTTCAGTTTTTCTTATAAAGGCCACTGTACACACCACCCTGAACCAAGGGGGGTTTCCCTAACAGTACTATACTGTACTGACATAGATAACGTATAGCATATGATGAATAATCAGGCTGGTTCTAAAGAAACAAATTCATAACCAAAACTATATTAAATAGTATTATATAAAATATGTTTAGATTGTACAATCTTTTTTTTCTGTTTGTGTGTTTTCTCGCCTGTCTTGTATTCATATTATTACTCAATTGAAACAATTATAATAATCAAGCAGGTTCAAAAGGAAGAAATAAATAGCTGAAACTATAACAAATCAAAAGCAATAGTATATGTTAGCGTTATTGATTTTTCAGTTTAAAGAAATCCTCCCTTCAGTGAAAGTAATCTGCAAAAAGCATGCTTTTTCTTTACTAAAAGGTAGAACACATTACTGTTTAGACAAAATATAATATATCTGTAGTGGCTGGCTGTACACAATATAAATTGGTATTTTCCATGAGGTAGGCTACTTTTTAATTGTGAATCAAAGCCATGTCACATTTTACAAGCACTTTTGTAAAAAAATATATCATCTCGTAGGACATGGTTAATCTACATACAAATAACTGAAGAATGCTATACTTTTATACATGTAACCCAGTGGTTCCCAAACTTTTTCTGTCAGGCCCCCCCTTTGGAGAAAAAAAAAAGTCGGGGCCCCCCAACACAAATAGTCAGGCTCAGTGGCGGAGCCAGAGATTTATTTTGGGGTGCTGTGGGGTAGCTTGACGTTTCATAGAGGGTGCTCAAACATTTAGGGTTTCCCATTAATGTACCGGGCGCTACAGTGGAATGTTCTACTGCAACACTCCCCACGCAAATACACAGGGAGACAGTTACAATGAAGGCTCGAGGCATATAGGTGTAAGCAGGGGTAAAGTGCTATTTTTATAGGTGGTGTGTGGACCTCACATAGGGGGGTCCGGGGGCATGCTCCCCCGGGAAGATTCATTTTTAAATATTGAAGTTAAAAGCATCAATCTGGTGGACTTGGAGCAAAATGAAGAGATCTATGGATACATCTCTCAACACCCATATGAATCAGAACTGTAAACAGATTTACTTTTTCTTTATGGATATTTTACAAATCACCCTTTTAAACTTTATTCTTGTTTTACTGTCATATAGTATTTCATACCTGTTTTTCATTTATTCTCTTGTTTTTGTATAACTATAATGATCATATAAACGTGTGCCTCGGAAATAATTGTTTACATTAATGGTGACCAAAACGTTTGAGACCCACTGAGATAACACTGAGAGTCCTTTAGCTCACTGAGTCTCTCGGTCTGACAGGAGAGGACTCTCCTCCTCCTTGTTGTTGAAAAAACTCCTTATATCTGTTAGCGTAGCTCGCTAGCACCAGAAGCTAACAACAACGATCTCCGGTACCGGTGCGCTCTCTTTCTCTCGCTCGCTCACGCACACAAAATGGCTCCTTCAACACACACACACACACACACACACACACACACACACACACACACACACACACACACACACACACACACACACACACACACACACCACACACACACACACACACCACACACACACACACACACACACACACACACACACACACACACACACACACACACACACAGAGCCGAGCTTTAATGAAACACAGAGACCCAGATGTAATAGTACTGTATCATATTATTTTCGAATCAATAATTTTTGAAATTATGATTTTTTTTTTTTAACACTTTTTATTTTTTTTTAATAACCATTTTTCCTCCTGGTCTCTCGCGCCCCCCCTGTCATGCCTCTGCGCCCCCCCACTTTGGGAACCACTGATTTAACCATAAAATGGTGCCATTTAAAATCATTTGTTGGTTCAGAATAATCGGTAATGTAATCTGTAAGGATGCCATGAGAACTGATACTTTGGAACCAAGTCAATACAAAATGACTGTTATGAACACACCCACAGCCTTGGGTTGGTCTAGGAAAGCTGCAGTGTTTTTCATACACAAGCTTAACAATGCATTTTATTCCACGTGACAACTTTACTGCTTGTTTCTCCTCTGCTATGATTGCAGTTGCTGTCACACCTGACTGCACCACATCTCTCTCCTTCAGACAGACAGCTGCGCCTATATTTTACTCTTGCAGTCAACTCCTGCGATTTAACCAAGAACTACAGAAACAACATCCGTATTACAGCTGATTGATTGCAGAGGCAGGCAGAAATACTTGCGAGATTGTAGCCAACTCAATTTAGAATTATGTAAAATGTTCACTTTTCACAAAGAAACCACAGACTCACCTTGCTTTGCTGCGCTTCAGACAGAACAAGCAAGTGGAGTCTCAGCCAGAGGAACTACATCTCGGCTCTATGCACAGCAATGATTGTCAACTGGAGGCACAAAGGCCACATCTGGCCCGCAAAAGCTTCCCAACCAGCAGTATACAGTATTACTTGATTCACAAAATGTGACACAATGCCTCCACCACCACATTTACTACTTGCTATTTCTTTTAGGTTTTTGCAGCACAGCAGTTGTTTTCTATGAGCTGTGGCTGTAATGGTTAAGTTAGCATGTTAGCTAACTTAACCGTTGATTCATGATAGAATTACCTGAATCTATCATTCATACCAAAAAAACACCATGAAGTTTAGTAGATAATACTAATACCAGTGAAACAAAACTATTCTCGATACAAAATGTGTTACTTTACTAGACAACTAAAGAAAAACATAAAATCCCAATGACTTTATTATACATTCCCTTATTACTGTTTGTTAGGAAGTTAAATATATCATAATTCCCTCTCCAATATCTATTTTGTAATGCTGTGTAAAACATCTCCTTCAAATAACTTTATTTACTCAAGTTTCTCGCCAAAACTACATTAGAAAAAACACATAATGGAATTATGTTTAACCACATCAGGATAACGCTACAATTTACCAACACGCAAGTTTTTTTACTGATTGGAGCTTGAAGCATTATAATGTGTATCTATAAAACCTTTCTCTGTAGGCCTACTGGTAATGTTAGCTGTTAGCTCAGTTATTTAGCCTAGCAGGACTGTAATGCTAACAGCCAGAGGTGGGAGTAAGTCCTACATGTGCAAGTCATGAGCAAGTCTCAAGTCTTAACCTACAAGTCTCAAGCAAGTCCCAAGTCACTGTGGTCAGAGTCAAGCAAGTCAAGTCATTACTCAGGTCAAGAAAGTCACAAGTCAAGTCATAGAACATTCTGATGAATAGCCCAGTTTCCGCATTTAAATCAGTTAAAATATTGTGGTTATGAAAATGTTAGTTTTATTTTCAACATAAACAGCAATGGAGAGTGGGGCGCTGAAATGATAACCCTATAAGTTCTAAAAGGGCTCTAAAGTGATAACAGGAGTACAACACACATGTTACATCAACATGTTACGGCCCGTCTACACTACAGGCGTCAAAAAATGCTTTCAACGCTTCGCCCATTCATTTGAATGGGGTGACGTAGGATATTTTCAAACTTCGCCGAACTGCATTGTGGGTAGCATGGCAAGGCGTTGCAAGCATCGCGAGCGTCTATCGGCATCAAAAGTTGAACAATGTTCAACTTTTGAGGCTCGAAGCTGGCGTCAGCCAATCAAATCCCGTTTTTGCAATTCCCGCCAGTACAAGCGCTAGCCAATCAAACCGCGTGCAAGCTGGGAGAGCCAGACCGCAGTTCATTTCTTCATATTCCAAACGAGAAATTACGGTAGCAAATCACCTGGTTCTTTACGACCAGAACTATTTACCGGGATACAAACCGGAGGAACCAGGCATGGAGGGAGGTGGCAGAGACAGTGGGTGAAACTGGTAGGTTTTCGCCTGTTTGGGGATTTTATATCCAGTTTACTTCGTTTTAACATTGCTATTGCTTTGTATGTCGGGGGCGGGAGATTCATGTGATTGGTTGTTGGTCGCAAAAAATCGCCAAGCTTCAGACACGCCCAGCTTCAAGACTTTTTGATGCCTGTAGTGTAGACGGGCCGTTAAGCCTCCTGCCCTGGCTGCCCTTCAGCAGGGTCACAGCATTCCTCCATGGTCTGTCTAAGGGGCTCCATATGACACTGTCTCATTGTGTTCCTAACTGTGTCTGTGCACAAAGAAATATTGCATCAAAGCCAATACAACGGAATAGTGTATGTACCAGGGTGCATGATATGTGTGCGACATTAAGATTAAACACATTAATCATTTGGGAACACCCACATATGCATATGAAGTTGGCCAGATGTGTGTAAATTACTGTTCATGGTCATTTGAAATCAAATGCCGTTGTCGGACACACACAAACACACCGAACACACACACAGAGCGGAGCTGAGCAGAGCACAAACACACAAACATCATGCGGCTTAGTGACCGGACATCTCCTTCATAAAACGAGTGATAGGGGGATTAATGGGGCAGTTGTGTGTGTGTGTGTGTGGTGTGTGTGTGTGTGTGTGTGTGTAGTGTGTGTGTGTGTGTGTGGTGTGTGTGTGTGTGTGTGTGTGTGTGTTGTGTGTGTGGTGTGTGGTGTGTGTGTGGTGTGTGTGTGTGTGTGTGTGTGGTGTGTGTGTGTGTGTGTGTGTGTGGTGTGTGGTGTGTGTGTGCTGTAGCGATTTCATGAAGTGAATGAGGGTCCGAATTCGAAATATATCTCAAATTTAATGTATGCACTGCCATTTCCAAACATAAACATTACAGTCTGCAATGAAACGGCTGTCTCCTGTGCGCTCCACTTCCTACTTGGCACTCCGGTAACTTTCTCGTGCGAACGAGATACAGTATCTTTTTTTTTTTTCATTGCCCTTTAGGGGCTCCGTACGATACAAAAACAAATATTTCATTTGAAAAAGTCAAGTCCTTTCAAGTCATCTGTCTCAAGTCAAGTCTCAAGTCATGAATACCTCCTATCTCCTCCTATGTGAAAGCTCCTCCTTCTCTCACCTCCCAGGCCGGGTCTCAGTCTGTTGTCGTATCCATCCAGCAGACTGTCCAGGATCTTGGTGAACGTTGTGATGTTGACGTTACGTGTTGAATTGGAATCTACTCCGGACCTAAACAAGGCAAAATAAGACGGTTGCATGATTATTGAAATCTACGTCAGCTACATAAATAAACTTTACTTAAGTACGACTAAGAACTGTGAAAGATAACACAATTATGTAATCTCCACCTACAATTTAATCCTTGAACCTGCACTGCTGCAGTCTGTCAGCAATTTGATCAAATCTGAAAATCTATTCCATCCGATCTCCCGATGCGTCATCATCATCGCAGCAGCGTTAGAAGACATGCGCGTAGACGAAACAGCGAGGGTGCGGTTACTAGATGCTTTTGGACGATTTAGGCTATGCTGCATATTTGTTACCTTCATTTATTGGATAGAGCAGTGGTTCTCAAATGGGGGTACGCGGACCCCTAGGGGTACGTTGGAGTACTGCAGGGGGTACGTGAGATTTATTTTTATGTTAATGTAAAAAAATAAGAATACCAATTTTAGGAAAAGTAAGGAAGTTTGAGCAGTGTGGGTTTTATATTAACAGAGTTACACATATTTCAAAACGTGAAGTGTAATAACTGCAGTTTGCCTCCCTGTCAGAATGACAAAGATCCTCAGTGAAGCACAAGCCCATGTTTCACTAAATTGTAAGTACAACTTATTAAAAAGATCAGTTCAATGCAACTAATGTCGTCTTAGTGTTATTGCATGATGTTAAAATTGGTTGGCCATGGATTTAGTGAACATTTGAAATGTAGCATTTAAGTGTTTCTCAGTTACAAGGTTGTTGTTTTAATAAATCAGACTCTGATGGTGCAGCGCTGTACTGTACCTCTTTATATAGGCATTTCTTCCCTAACAAATTGTTTTTGCGCTGATCGGGGGGGTACATGGCTGAATTTTTTTTTCAAAGGGGGTACATTATTGAAAAAAGTTTGAGAATCACTGGGAGAGCATCCCTTTATGTGAGACAAGCGATTTGACCGGTATAGTAGCGATATAGTAAAGGATATATTTAGGATAGGAAGGATTAAAATCGAATAATAATTCAAATAACAAACAAGTATAACATTTTTTTTTAAATAACAGTTTTAAAGGGACAGAGCTCCAATTCGGAGTGCAGGGGGAATTTAAAGAGAATTTAGACTTAAAGTATAATTAATTAGCAGGTGCCTCATATATCTAGGTACATATGTGAGACAGAGCCACACATAGGTCATAAACAGTATAGAAGATCAAGCATTAATGCTATCAGTTGAAGTGAGCTGATCTTCTGAGGTTCTTTTATTGAAAGAGATTATTATGTGGATCTGGACTCAAGTTTGTTGTATTAAAGGTGGGGTAGGTAAGTTTGAGAAACCGGCTCGAGATACACTTGTTGTTATATTCCATGGAATGCTCTTAACATCCCGATAGCAATGAATATCTGAAATGCTTTGACAAAAAATCCATTAAAAAAAGTCATCTGTGGAAGCCATAGCGCTGTAAAAAGCACATCCAATCATCTGAGCCGGCCCGGCTAAAATAACTGGATGGCCTACCTGCCTGTCAGCCTTCCATCTGTGCACAAACTTATCTCGTGCCCTCATTGGTCATGTGCGCGTTCGTGTGTTGGAGGAGGGGCTCTGTAAGGAAGTGGCAGATTTTCTCCGGTCGTGTATTTTCAAATTCTAGCGATCTCGAGCCGGTTTCTCAAATGTACATACCCTACCTTTAAATTGCATTTTAATTTTGCTCGCGACTTGCTAGATTACCACGATCGGTCAGGGTATTTACAGGGTAGAAGATGAATACATACTGCCCAATAACCCTATACATTTAACAGTTGTAACACTTATTTCCACACCAGGAATGGTGGTATGTTATGAAATAGTGAAAAAACCACATGTAGGCCTATATCTATTTGTAAAATGCTGTGTACATCAAAGCAACTGCAATCATGGCCAGTCAGTTTACTTTCTTTACTTTCCCAAATTAGGGATTGTTGGGTGTAGAAGCTTTTTTTTAATGTAGGCCTACGTGCACCATCCGGATAATTATAGTGCATTTTGCAATACTTTGCATTGGCACTAATGCACAAAAAAAAAGTGTATAGAAGTCCGTAGATTAAGACACAGCGATAAACGTACCCTTTTACACAGGAATTATTTTTGCTTTCTTCTCCTCATGTTGTCATAATCTGTACCCATTCAGTGTTGGTAAGATTGTTACCTTCTCTATAACAACTACATTTTCCGTTGCTTTATAGCTGCATGTAGGCCTACTGTATTTATCAGTATGTACAATATGACTACACTGCAGTTATGGAAGAATAACTCCATATGTAAAATGAGACTAATCTTTTTTATCTGCCATAATGAGTGTGGACAAATGGAGTTTACTTGCAGCTTTTTACATATTTTATAAAGATATAATTAGTACTATATTCATTAGTAAAGTCTACCGTAGTAAAGTATTGTTTGATCAACAGTTTTATAAAGGTAATGACGATCAGAGAAAGAGCATTTCTGACAAAATTGGCAAATGTTCTGTTTGGAAAATGTAAATGTTCGTTATCACAATAGCAGGGGCAGTGGTGGAATGTCATTTTACGACAGTAAGTACATGTACTCAAGTATTGTACTTAATTACAATATTGAGGTAGGCCTACTTGTAGTTTATTGTATTGTTTATTTTATGTTACTTTATACTTGTACTCCACTACATGTATCTGACAGCTTTGGTTAAAGGTTACTTCACAGATGTACATGATTAGTTACAAAATATATAAATCAACTTGTAAATATCAAACTGTATTTATTTCACCATTGATTACAGACTGGTAGCCTATATTCATTTTACATTATACGTTTACATTTTACTATCAAAATTAAACAGATTGATAGAGTTCCAATTATTGTATTAATATGCGTAGGATATTTGTAAGATTAGTGAAAACTCTTGAGGTTGATATTGATTCCTATAAAAATATGTTAGGTTTAATATCGATGCGCCGAATTCACCAGCACGACATAACACATCCTATGAAACTGCAGCAGCTTGGAGAACGAGTGAGTTTTTTTCCGATGTGCAGATTATTCTTAAATTGACAGAATTGTGAACGGAGTCTGGTTGTGGTGCTTTCTGCATGAAAGGATGAACTGTGCGCTCGGAGCAGCAAATACTCATTATTCTAAATCCCTATGTTCAATGCGGTTCATTAAAATCGGTAATAGTCCATTACTAGAAGTTGAGCACGCTTCTACTTAACAAAAAATCCCGATAAACCTATTGTTGGAAACATCAGACCCGCGCACGCGCCAATCTGCCGAGAGCTTGTAGTTTCCTGGTAATTCATAAAAACACATTTCACTGACATAAAACTTACCGTGTCTGCCACAGAATGGTCAAAGACACCAGCACGGACGTGAAATATGGGCTCCATCGTCCTCTCATCGCGGAAACCTGCAGAAAAGAGGGGAAACCGCTCAGAGCGCGCGCTGTTCCACAAACCACCATCCAGCTGTTGAACGGAACACACCGAGATGTGTCTCCATGAACAGACACTACACCGGCTCAGCTCCTCACACTCTGTTCAGCTCTTTTAAAACAGAACTCCCTCTGCCTCAACAACCAGGGTTTTTTTTTATAATTCGCCTACTTATATGTCATTCGAGCGGGTATGCCTACCTGAGTCGCGACAGGTGCCCTTTATGTTGCCAGGAGAACTGAGAAGTGACAGTAGAGATGAAGAAGGCTTTGGTAGAAAAAAGAGAGTAGTAACCCCAGAAAGAAAGAGCTCCTCCAGCAGTCCCCACAGCTGCTGACACTAACCCGGAGCTCAGACTCCTGATGTGGCTCCGCGCGCGCAAGAAGACATACTGAGGCGGTCCACTTCCTGCTAATGAGGAATTCATTAGTGCACGCGGTGACTGGCAATCGCGCGAAAAAAAGAGCGTGCGAAAATAGCATGTTGTGTTAGGTGGTATAATGTGGAAAATGTATTTCCGTTCATCAAACAGAAAGAGAAAGAGAGAAGCTTGGCCAAATTATTGATCAAGACCACAACATAAAATTAAATCCAGATACTGACATATCCTTTGATTCAGGAGAGAATTAGGGCAAATATTCAGTTCTGACTAAAAGTACGTTTTTCTATTCTGAGATAACATTCAGAATTCAGAATTTTGAGGGCAAAAAATAAAGGTAAAAGTCACAAAAACAATTCAGAATTCATCCTCAAAGATATATATAATACTTTTTGGTCAAAACTCAGTACATTTTTACATGTGGCCCTAATCCCCTGCCATACTTGAACACCTCAAGCGAGAAACATTAATGGAAATGCATTTACTTTATTTGTTTGTTACTCAGTTACCACTGGAAATAAATTCAGTGACAGCCTTAGGAGCATGCCGTTGTGTTTAGCTTCTAAAGACAGTAAAGGCTTTGCTTTACAATTCAGGCTTGGATTTACTCAGCCAGATAAACCTGGGTAAAACTGGCCAAACACTGGAACTGGAACTAAATCTCACCCCAAATATTCATCTCTAAACAAATGTGTTAGTGCTGTGTCAAGAGCCAGTTTACGTTCGGTCCTCCAGTGGCACCCACCAAACTGATAAAGGTAGTAACCGTACTGGGCCAGATCTCCCTGGGTGTTTGTACAGACTGATGGTGCAGTGGATAGATTCCTTAGTTTCTGCTGAGGTCCAGTGGTTACATTTCTGACCATGTGCTGGTCAGAACACCACCATTACCTTTGGGTGTGGTAAAAGGTGCAACAGGGGGCAATTACACTCATATTAAATGTTTGGGATGGTATTTTTAAACTAGATTTACAAAATTGTACTTCATACTCCACTACATTTATGTGACAGCTATAGTTATAGGTACTTTATCTATATCACAATTGAGTATCAAGCAGCAGTATATTAAGTTATTAGCTCTACCTTTACCAACTATGATTGACACATTAATGCATCAATAATCACAATCAGTAGTTATTATATGATTCTGAATGGGTCATTATGCATACAAGTACTTTTTACTTTTGAAACTTTAAGTTGTAATTTGATGCAAATACTTTTGTACTTTTGAATAACTTTGAATGGATCAACAGGGGTTTTACTTTTAACATATCTTTAACTCAAAAAAGCACCAATACCATATTGTATGTGCTTTGTCCACCAAGACATTTAAATAAAGCATAATTTGGTGTTGTGGTGCTGACAAAGAGTTCTTGGTAATCTCAGAGGAACCCTGTGGAATGCAGATCAACTGTTATTTTCCACCACTGTGTGAACACACTTTGAGAAGCAGTAACACAGCGTGAGATGAACTGCAGAGGCATGGTGACCCGAAAGGTCATAAATGTCTCCAGTAATAGTCCCTGACGGCAGCAACCTTCACAAACAGTGCTCACTGTTCAAAAACACACTGGGATATAAATTGAGAAAGATGCTCCGAGATCAGATCCCAGCATATGTCAGGGGGCAGGAGTAAGGAAAGAGCAATACTTACTTTATTAAATACACCAGATACAAACAATGAACCTGCAGAAGGTCAAGTGCTCAGTAAATAATGCTGGAGCCAAACGAGAACGGTAACGCAAACAAACCAAAATCGTTATCAAAAAAGTCTTCCGTCCACACGCAATAGGCACCAGAAACGTGTCCTTCCACACGAGACCGCTCGACCTGCTGGAGACGCTGTAGTACATATGCCGGGCCTGTAAGTGGCGCTGTACTTCCGCCACAAAATACACACCAAAAGCAGCGAAGAAGACTTCCGAGCATGGTTTCCATGGTTGCCCTTCTGTTTATTCTCCGCGGTGGATTTAGCAGCAGAGGTGGGGAGAGGCTGGGCTCTTTTTCTCCGTTTTGTTCTATCTCTGATCTCTCTCTCCTGTCCGATTAGACTTCAGTCGTGTTTATGTCCATATCGATCAGATCTAGCTAGTTATAGCTAATGATATGACTGCCTGAGTGTCAAAGGACACCGAAACAATAAGCGACATTTTGACTGGAGAATTTTAGATTTCAGTAAATACAGTCCATGCTCATAAGTGTTGCTTCAAGAAACATCCAATCTGACGACCTAAAGCTCTAGAAGATTAAAAAGCTGAACGGACCAAACTGACAATTTAGCTTTTCTTATAGTCATTCGTAGGGCGACTTTGGCGGCGAGTGTAGTCGTCTTTCAATCGGAGGGCTGTGCGTTTGATCCCAGCCCAGTGTTGTCGATACATGTTGATACTACACTGAACAAAAATATAAATGCAACACTTTTTCAAAGATCTAAAACATTTTCTATATACCCAAAATAACCATTTCTCTCAAATATTGTTCACAAATCTGAAAAAATCTGTGATAGTGAGCACTTCTCCTTTGCCGAGATAATCCATCCCACCTCACAGGTGTGGCATATCAAGATGCTGATTAGATAGCATGATTATTGCACAGGTGTGCCTTAGGCTGGCCACAATAAAAGGCCACTCTGAAACGTGTAGTTTTGCTTTATTGGGGGGGTCCGAAAACCTGTCAGTATCTGGTGTGACCACCATTTGCCTCACGCAGTGCAACACATCTCCTTCACATAGAGTTGATCAGGTTGTTGATTGTGGCCTGTGGAATGTTGGTCCACTCCTCTTCAATGGCTGTGCCAAGTTGCTGGATATTGGCAGGAACTGGAACACGCTGTCGTATACGCCGATCCAGAGCATCCCAAACATGCTCAATGGGTGGCATGTCCGGTGAGTATGCTGGCCATGCAAGAACTGGGATGTTTTCAGCCTCCAGGAATTGTGTACAGATCCTTGCAACATGGGGCCGTGCATTATCATGCTGCAACATGAGGTGATGGTCGTGGATGAATGGCACAACAATGGGCCTTCAGGATCTCGTCACGGTATCTCTGTGCATTCACAATGCCATCAATAAAATGCACCTGTGTTCGTCGTCCATAACATACACCTGCCCATACCATAACCCCACCACCACCATGGGCCACTCGATTCACAACATTGACATCAGAAAACCGCTCACCCACACGACGCCACACACGCTGTCTACCATCTGCCCTGAACAGTGAAAACCGGGATTCATCCGTGAAGAGAACACCTCTCCAACGTGCCAGACGCCATCGAATGTGAGCATTTTCCCACTCAAGTCGGTTACGACGACGAACCGGAGTCAGGTCCGAGACCCCGATGAGGACGACGAGCATGCAGATGAGCTTCCCTGAGACGGTTTCTGACAGTTTGTGCAGAAATTCTTTGGTTATGCAAACCGATTGTTGCAGCAGCTATCCGAAGTGGCTGGTCTCAGACGATCTTGGAGGTGAACATGCTGGATGTGGAGGTCCTGGGCTGGTGTGGTTACACTGTGGTCTGCGGTTGTGAGGCCGGTTGGATGTACTGCCAAATTCTCTGAAACGCCTTTGGAGACGGCTTATGGTAGAGAAATGAACATTCAATTCACGGGCAACAGCTCTGGTGGACATTCCTGCTGTCAGCATGCCAATTGCACGCTCCCTCAAAACTTGCGACATCTGTGGCATTGTGCTGTGTGATAAAACTGAACATTTTAGAGTGGCCTTTTATTGTGGCCAGCCTAAGGCACACCTGTGCAATAATCATGCTGTCTAATCAGCATCTTGATATGCCACACCTGTGAGGTGGGATGGATTATCTCGGCAAAGGAGAAGTGCTCACTATCACAATTTTTTCAGATTTGTGAACAATATTTGAGAGAAATGGTTATTTTGTGTATATAGAAAATGTTTTAGATCTTGGAGTTCATCTCATGAAAAATGGGAGCAAAAACAAAAGTGTTGCATTTATATTTGTGTTCAGTGTACATCACACTACCATATTTTTAAACCCGAGTTGGGTCAATGGTGTGTGAATGTGTTGTATGATTGTTAGCTTATAAATATGGCACATAGCTCTGTGTGAATGATGGCTTCATGTATGTGACATGCTTTGAGGGGTTGTAAAGACTGGATAAAGAACCGTCCATTTACCATTTACTATCATACGTTGAAACAACCGTGCAAAATGTTGCCTAGCCTGATTTGCTAACTGTGTCTTTACTTCATTTCTGGTGGTGGAATTGGGGAAGCTGCATTGTGTGTGCCTTTTTATTTTCATTTGTACAATTCATGGTGTTGGGATGACAAAGAAAGGCAGACGACAGAAAGAGATGTTGGAGACAGATCAGGGATGCAGTGGGAAGAAGCCATTATCTGTGACTGTAGGCTGTTAGCTCTGCCATTCAGAACCAGTAAAAACACTTTTGATTGTGTACATTAAATCCCTGTTCACACACGACTGCGTGGCCACACACAGCTCCATCACCATCGTGAAGTTTGCTGACGACACGACCGTCATCGGCCGATCACCGACGGCGACGAGACAGCGTACAGAGAGGAGGTCGGAAACCTGACATCTTGGTGCCAGGATAACAACCTCTATCTCAACGTCAGCAAAACCAAGGAGCTGATTGTGGATTACAGGAAGCAGCAGAGAGAGGGACACGCCCCCATCGCCATCAATGGGACTACGGTGGAGAGTCAGCAGCTTCAGGTTCCTCGGGGTCCACATCACTGAGGACCTGACATGGACTCTTCACACCACCACCATCACCAAGAAAGCTCGACAGCGGCTCTTCTTCCTCCGCAGGCTGAGAAGGTTCAACATGGACTCCAGGATACTCTGCAACTTCTACAGGTGCCCCATAGAGAGGGTCCTGACCTTCTACAGATGCACCATAGAGAGTATCCTGACCTTCTACAGATGCACCATAGAGAGGATCCTCACCTTCTACAGGAGCACCATAGAGAGGATCCTGACCTTCTACAGGTGCACCATAGAGAGGATCCTCACCTTCTACAGGAGCACCATAGAGAGGATCCTGACCTTCTACAGGTGCACCATAGAGAGGATCCTCACCTTCTACAGGAGCACCACAGAGAGGATCCTGACCTTCTACAGGTGCACCACAGAGAGGATCCTGACCTTCTACAGGTGCACCATAGAGAGGATCCTGACCTTCTACAGGTGCACCATAGAGAGGATCCTGACTGGCTGCATCACGGCCTGGTACGGCAGCTGCACCGCCCTCAATCGTAAGGCTTTACAGAGGGTGGTGAAAACTGCACAGAACATCACCAGGACGGAGCTGCCATCCATGGAGGACCTTTATTCCCAGCAGCTCAGGAAGAAATCCCTCAGGATTATAAAAGACCCCCATCACCCCAGCCACACACTGTTCTGTCTGCTGCCGTCTGGCAGGCGTTACCGCAGCATCCGGACTAAAACCACCAGACTCAGGGACAGTTTCATCCCACAGGCAATAAGACTGCTAAACACCTGAACTGTGGGAAGAACATACATAACATTCATCTGCTACTTAGTAATTATTGATCTATTTATCTAATATATCAATCCAATAGCTTGCATATAGACTCTTATTTCACTATTTTTAAACTATTCCTTTCTTTTTGTATTTACTTTTTAATATTTACTTGCACTATATTTTTCTGTTTATCTGTATTATTGTGTTTCACTGTTGGAGAAGCCTGTGACCTAAGATTTTCATCGACATAACTACACAGTAGCTATGTTCGTATGACTAATAAAGAACCTTGAAGCTTGAAACTATCTGATGCTTTTCTCCAAAGTGACTTACATGTGCATTTAACCATGAAGTTACAAACTCAAGAAAGCAAGAATCCTGCAAATACATTAGCTATCAATGAGCCAAACCATTATAAGTACGGCTGCATTCGCTTCCAAAACATTTCTAATTGATACATACTAAAGTGAGTTTGTCCTGATATCAGTGGGGAACCTGTTTCAGCATTTTGGAACCAGGATTTTAAACAGGTGTTCTAGTTGAGGGGGGTAACCTGGGTCCACCTCGCAGAGAAGAAATAGTGAGCCGATTGGAAGACGGAGAGAGAAACGAGCAGGCTGGAACGTATGGTTTTCAAATGTCCTGGATGTAGGAAGGGTCTGATCCATTCACAGCACTGTAGTCCAGTACCAGTATGTCGAAGCAGATTTGGGCAGCTACTAGCAGCCAGTGAAGGGAGGGGAGGAGTGGGTTAGGGTTAGGTTAGGAGAACATAGGGAGGGGAAGAACAGATGGAGATGACAGGAGCCTGGACCAGAGCCTGAGTTGCCGTCAGTATCAGTAGGGTTGACTAGTTAACTAGTGTTCGATATGCAAATAAAGCAGACGGGACAATGAGAAACTCCTGAGTTTTGATTGGTTGGTATGTTTTTATATTGAAGGGGAGAGCCAAGAAAAAGCTTCAAATCACACTTCTTCCCACCTCTCCATTAGGATTTAATGGTACTTGTGAGCATGTTGGCCTTCATTATTATTAATAGTGAACATTTTAAGCTTCACTAGAAAATAGTGTGATGCGTGAGAATTTAATAATACATTTAATTTCTAAGCGCTTTTTCAGGTGTTCACTTTACAGTGGTATTAAAAGGAAATAAAATATGCGCTGGCGAAGGCTCTATCTCCCCAATAGTTCAACTAGTATACATTTTGAGCCTCATTAGTTAACTAGTAAGAGGAAAATAGTTAGGGTTAAGGTTAGGAATATGGAATAGATACTCAAACGGCTTCCCATATGTATCCTCCTGATGTGGTAGGGAGTGTGTCTGAGGAGCAGGTGGTCTCAGAAACGCTAGCAGAGAAGGACAGTTGGTCGGCCAGGATCACACACAGATTCCTTGCAGCATGAGTTAGTGTAACAACAAAGGCGTAAATAAAAAGGTTATGAGTATACACATTGTTAAAGTCCATGGAAAAGCTACTATTTTTTATTTTATATACACCAACTTACATACAGTGAGGGCTAAATGCTGCTTTGGTCAGAAGTGCCGGGGAGTGGACAGACGAGTCCCGTCAGCATGTGCACTCTCCTGACAGTGCTGATGACTGGCAGCTCTGTGGACGCACGTACACTCTTGCTCTGTGAGGTCAGAGCTGTTCATGGGGTCAACGAGTGGATCCAGGCGTCAAGTGTTAATGCTTAGTCACAGGCACAGCGACCTGAACATGAACACTGCAAAGACATAGCAGGCACACACTACTGCAGTGGGTTTGTCTTAGGAATGCTCTTCAGTTATTACAATCTTAAAGAATCAACCAACTGCCACACAGTCAGGATGCTACTTTTGGGGCCTTCAGGACAATTTTGAGGTTCGACTAATGTACTCAAGTATTTACATATTATGGTACTTTATAGTTATACTCAACTTATGCTATATTTAATTTCAGTGGAAAATATTGCATTATATCTTCACTATATTCATCAACATCTTTAGCTACTTTGCATTTTACAATTTAGCAATGTATATATAAAATGATGTGGTCAACTAAAATATTTGTTAGTGTCGTAGATTAAACTATCATTTTACATTACATTATATAACATTAATCATAATTATTGAACGATGTTATAGTAAAATGATCCTTCAAAGAGGGACAAGTCTGCATAAAGAGTACTACCCTTTTAATACGTAAAAGTATTCCCTTTATACTAGTATATTTTATCTTTTAATTTTTCACAGACACATTTAGAGAGTAGCTGGTGAACATACTGTAGTGGAGCATTGCAGCCAAAGATACAGATATGTTTCTCTCAGTCGTTGGTAGAGTCCAAACCAGAGATAAAAACAGAATGTATATTTGACTTTTATCAGACGGCCAGAAACATGAAGTCTGAATGAATACTATTTGTCTGCTGGATCGGGAATAGGTGACTGTTTTTGTAACATGAGTGCCATATCAACATTAGATGGTAAAAATATGTTAGTGATTGTTCAAATACTACTGTCTACGTTTATCAGTTCTGGGAAGTTCCATTATTAAGAGTCTTAACTTAACTTTATGTCACGATTCAGATGCTCTCCATATATTTTGCGTTTTTGCTCAACGTGAAAGCAGTGTGTGAATTTCGACGGGGTAGTGTTTCAGAATCAGAATTCCTTTAATTGTCCCACAATGGGCTAGCTTGCAAAGTTACCGTTTGTGGAGGCAAATCATCACATGATTACTCAATTAATCCTATAAAATTAACAGTGGCTTCTTTTCGACACCAGTTTAGTGAAACCTGTATGAAATATTGAAAAAACAAAACATATGTATGACTTTTATTTGTATAGTACTGTTTTGACCGGAGCAGCCACAATACGGCTAGTCCGTAACATTTCCAAGACGCTGATCTTTGAGTGTCTAGTGTTCTACACTCAAGATGTTTCAATGGTATGAGTACACCACTGGTTTCTCATAGTGCACTGCATGTTGCCATACTTCGAAACAGTTATACACTCAAAACTTAAGTAGAGAAGTATGCAGATTGAGAACCAGCATATGTCTCAGTTCAACTATCTTCCATCAACCACATGTACGTAATACCCATGTAAGCCTTTGGCTTCAGTGTTTTCAATCAAACCCTTTACTGTGTTGCGTGGTTACTGTTTCATAGATTACACCAACATCAGCCGTGGTGCTCCACTTACAGCTGAACTGTTGTGACAGGTTCAGTCCAGTATGAAGAATCAACCTGAGGCTCTCTGGGGGACTCCGTCCTGGGATCAGCCTGACCCAGGAAACATGTGCAATGCTGCTTCCAGACACAATTCTGCTGGAGGTATACATTCACATACAATCCCTTTCTCAGAATTCACTTTACTTCACTCAACTGTGGCCTGTAATTGCGTTTTATGATTTATTTGCAAGTGTTTTTTATGTCGCTGGGTTTAGAGTACATGTATTATATTGTACATTTGTTGATTTGGTTTTATATTTTATTGTATTGAGTTGTAGTGTGTTGTTTCTATAGTAATATCGACTGATCAGAGTAGACTGGACAGCCAGAGAGAAGGTTCTGTAGTGCTTCTAGCTTGTAGCATATTAATAGACTTCAATTCATTTTAAATAAGGCCTTGTTTCATCCTCAGTCTCTTGTCAAATTAGATTCAAGCACACTGCTCTTTAATTCAAGACAATGAGGAAAGTCTTTAGACAAATGTATATATATACATATAGATCATGGATGTGTTTGATTCCTATAAGCTGATATAATTGTACATGTTTCCTGGGTCAGGCTGATCCCAGGACGGAGTCCCCAGAGAGCCTCAGGTTGATTTGATTGAGTTGATTGATCAACGTTGACAGCCCTTATATGAATGTATTATAATATAACACTATGCACATTTTAATATTAGAATGTCCTTTTTGATGCAAACATTTAAGTACTTCATACCAGGCAGACAGGAACAGCTCTTAAAATGTAGGTTTCTGACTAGAAGCTAATATGTTTATGACCCGACCAAAATGAACATTCATTACACTGTCCTCCTGGCTGTAGTCACATCACTCATCAGAGTTTCACAAAGTTCTCTACCAGTCTCTCCAATCAGGTAGTAGAACAATTTCACCTTCATTGTTTCTTCTGCCTCTGGCAAAGAAAGCTCCAAGTAAAGTGTAAACTCCTCTTTCCATGATTTCCATGACTTTGCAAGATTGCCAGAGTCCAAACACAATGTTGATGGGGGTTTCAAACCTTCCATGGCCGACCGACGAGCGTCTTCCCCAGCCCACTGCTTGTTATTAGCTACAGGCTAGCTGGTTAGCTGCACAGCAAAAGTTTGTTTTCTTTTTCTTCTTTTGTACTGCTCTCTTACTTCCAAGTTTCCAATTTCCGCTGCCACCATGTTTCATTCTTGCCCCTCATATTACAAGAATGGACGGTTGAAGCACTTTTAGCTGCTTACCACTTTATTAAACTTTACATAGAACGTAGCATAACATTTACACCCTGGCTTCATCCGCCATACCTGCTCCGGTGTGTGTTCCCCTCAACAGAGTCCGTGTGGAAACATATAACAACTATTGTAACAGGTTCCCACACTGGGGCTGCTTCTCAGGTCGACTATTTTCATTTCCTCCTCGCTCCTCGGTCCTCGGTCTCACCGGAAGTTGATTTGCCTGCGCCATCTTGGAGTACCGTCCTATGGCTCTTATTTCTGCAGGAGGACCGAGGATCGAGGAGCGAGGAGCGATCATGGAGGGAGCGATAAGCGAGGAACCACCAGACCATCCTCTGATGAAATCCTCAGATACTCACCCCGCCCCCTTACTGTGTATCGCTCACTGATTGGACGAGGCAGTGCATGCACTGATCTGATGCTTCTTGACATGAGAGCAGAGTGAAGAAAATACATGAACCTCACGGGAGTCACTCCTCAGTTTATAACCGTGTTTTGTTTCATTCATGTTTCATTTAGTTACAAATATGTGATATATCTGAACAACAAAGTGGTCAAAAATCATTTAATTCATTTTTTGGAAACATTTTCATGATCGCTTTTTTCGTTTTACATTTTCATTTATTGTCATTTCCATTCAGTCAGTCATTAAGTGCTATTAAAATGTTAATGTGCTACATATCCACACAAACAAACAAAGTGTGCAATCCAATGAATGTTAATCTAACTGGGTTTTGATAGATAACATATCTCTTTTTCTTCTCTCAATTATTTTATTTCTATGGTGCACTCTAATCAATATTAATCAAACTATTTTTCGTTTATACATTTTAAGAATGGCGTTTATCTTTTTTGAGAATGAGTTCTTATTTTATTTTATTTATTTGGGTCTACAACAGATGATACAAATGTTTGTGTCAGTAAATGTGTACTAACAGAGGCGGGGGTGTGTGTGGAAATAACGGGGACAGAGCTGCTGTCAGACGATCAGCTGTGCAGCGTCATCACAAACGGACGTCGCTTCACGTGACGCTCCGGAGGAAAAGGACGTCCCATTGCTTTAAAACTCATTTCCCTGCTTCTCGTGGTTTTCCTTGCGTCCCTCCATGCTTCCCTACTGGGAGGGACTAAACGCAGGGGAAACGACGCAAGTGAGGGAAGCAAGGATTTCATTTAATCGACCTGAGAAGCAGCCAGAGACGACGCCGACGCCGACGCCGTGCTGCCACCCATGCAGCCAGAGGAGAAGGAGAGAGCGACTGCAGCCTTTCTCAGGTCCTTTATAGAGGCCCTGATTGGGGATTGGGAGCACCCTGGAGGAGAAGCTGCACCTGGAGGGAGAGGCTGCACATGGAGACAATGAGAGGGAGAGAGAGAAAGACACACACCACACACACACACACGCACACACACACACACACACACACCACACCACACACACACACACACACACACACACACACACACACACACACACACCACCACTACGGCACGTAACATAACACGGAATATACACCCAGAAGGCTTCTCAATTCTCTAATCTCCCCTCCTCGACTCCTATCCTCGTGACTTAGTCCTGCCCACAGGAGATACGAGCAGAGGACTGAGGCGAGGAACCGAGGAGAGAGGATGGGGAAGCAGCAGGCGGTTAGAGAAATGAGAACTCCTCTCCTCTAAGCGGTCATTTTAAAGAGACTGTAGAGGCTAAGCCAACGCTTTTAAGCCTCTGAGGATCCGCTTGGTGGGTGTAATTGACGCACCACAAGTTTGCTGCCGAATAAAGGTCAGAAACAAAGTTTCCAGTTTGAAAACAGTCCATTTATTTTCATTTTACTGGGTTTCATATACTTGCTTCTTTCCATATTCACCAACACGATATTACCGTTTACACAATACCTTTGCTTTGTTTGTAATCCCGTGTTTGTGTGTGTTCTCCGTGTGTGTTCTCCGTGTGTTTTCCTCCGTGTGTGGTCAAAAACTATAGGTTACTTACGTAACCCCCAGTTCTCAGAGTAACATGAAGTGAGATGTCTCACTATGGGATGCGCCTCATCGCGGAGCAAACAGAAGCATCAATCTCATTACTCCAATCCTGATTGGCTGGTGATCTTGACGTCAGCGTCAGGGAATTCACCCCCTATAAGTAGCTTGCGCCACGACGCATGCGTCATTCAAAATAAGCACCTCTTCTCGCTTCACCATAGCAAGGAGGGCCGTCTGGTGAGACATCTCACTTCATGTTACTCTGAGAACTGGGGTTACGTAAGTAACCTATAGTTCTCATTCATAACACTCCGTTCGATGTCTCCCTATGGGAAATTGTAGCTCCCGTATTGTCAGACGAGATCTTATCTCGAAAATCACCAAACCAACCAGAACTTCACAGGTAGAGCTCTGACTCAACCAGGGTGCCCAGCACTGCTTGAGTCACACTGGGAGCAGAACGTCCAGCCTGTTAAGAGGCGGACAAAAGTGAGCGGTGAGGACCAGCTCGCCGCTGCACCAATGTCTTGGATGGGAGACATCCTGGACAGAGCCCAGGATGCAGCCAGACCCTGAGTCGAAAGAGCTCGCGGACCCGAGGGTGCCTGCGAACTCTGACTCGTATGGGCCCTAAAGCAATTGCTTCCACAAACCAGTGGGAGAGCCGTTGCTTAGTAACAGGCTTGCCCTTATAAGGGTTAGCCCAGGACACAAGGGGTTGGTCATTATGACGAAGCACCCTTGATCTGTCCCTGTACGTGCGTAAAGCACGGGCTGGACACGGCAAATCCGGCCGCTGTTCCCCGGAGGAATACAGTCGCGGGGAGGATACCTCAATGTCAAATGTGGTACCTGAACCAACCGCCTTAAGATAAAAGTAGGGTTGGGCTTCAACCACACTCTGTTTGCCCTGGGGCGAACTGAGTGCATGAAGACTGTACAGATAGCGCATGATGGGCCACTGGCTCGCTTGGCAGCTGCCAGGGTCAGCTTCATGGTTCACACTGCATATTCAGATTGTACCACTCACGGGCCAGGCCCATAGAGCCAAGCGCTCTGGTGTGGGGTGAAAGATATCGCCCCCCCCGCTTGGGACAGTATGTCCCTGCGTAGTGGGAGCTGCCATGGCTGCCCTCACAGCAGCTGATTATATCTCCGCTAAGCCAGTACATAGCTGGCCAGTGCGGAGCTATCAGGATAAGTGTGTGGCGTTGCCTCCTCTCACTCTGGCCAGAGTTGGGGGGGTAGCAGAGCCAGGGTGGGAACGCGTACAGAAGGCCCGGGGGCCAATCCGTGCGCGAGTGCATCCACGCCTAACGGTGGCATTTAGATCGCGCATCGAAAAGAACAGCTGACACTGAGCGTTGTCTTCGATGCGAACAGATCCACCGCGGCTCTGCTGTAACGCACCCACAGCTGGCTCACAATCCTTGATGTAGAGTCCAGTCTGCATTAAAGTGGTATACCTCTGGACAGTAGATCTGCCCCGAGGTTCATCACATCCCGGTACGTGCGTCGCTCTCAGAGAGAGGAGACGTCTATACGCTCCATAGGATCAGTTGCGCGCCAGTGTGTGTAACTGGAAGAACGCAAACCCCCTTGGCGGTTAATATACGATATTGTGGTCGTATTGTCTGTCCTCAGAGGACGTATGTCCCCCTGAGGAAAGGCAGAAAGCGTTTTAGGTGGAAAACAACCGCTAAAAGCTCCAGGTAATTTATGTGCGCCCGCTGGAGTCTCTGCTCCAGAGACCCCTCACCGGGAGGCCGGACCTTCATAAATACCTCCCCAACCTGTCAGACATGCGTCCGTGGTGACCACTTTCCGTGAAAGGACAGCACCCATAGGCCACACCTCGTACTAGAAAAGTCGGGTGCAGCCAGTGGCGCAGTGCCATTACGCATTTCACAGTAACCATCACTCTCATGTTTGCGCAGCTGGAAAAGAGCGAGACAAGCTCTGAAAGCTTTCACTCTTTCCGCTGACAAGCGAGCTGAAAAGGGCACCGAGTTCAGGCGTAAACCCAGGAAGAGTATAGTCTGCGCGGGGCCACAACATGCTCTTCTCTGTGTTTATTATGAAACCCAGGTTGAGCAGGTGCTTTACGAGGACATTTGTCTGCATAACAGCCTCCTGCTCCGCCTGTGCGAGAAGCAGCCAGTCGTCCAGGTAGGTCGCCAGGCGAATACCCTGTTGTCTTAACGGGGTTATCGCGGCTTTCCGTACATCGTACAAACACCCTTGGACTGAGAGACAGACCGAAGGGGAGTACTCTGTATTCATAACAGTTCTCCTGAAATGCGAATCTCAGATATTTCCTGTGTGGGTAATATACTGGGATGTGAAAATACGCATCTTTCAGGTCGACTGATGTAAACCAGTCATCTTGTCGCACGAGCCGCAGCAGAGATGTGTGAGTGAGCATTCTGAACTTATATCTTTTTAGATATTTGTTCAGAGCCCTAATATCAAAGTTATTGGCCGAATTTCCGTTCCACCTCCCCGTTTGGGAACGAGGAGGAAGTACTTGGAATAGGCAAGCCGGCCCTGACTCTGCTTGCGGTGTTACCAATTAGGTTGGGGTACAATATATATAGGCCCTCTTTTCTAGGAGTGAGAGAATTCTCTCTCTCCCAGAATATTGGCTGACTCTCCTCTGGCCTGGCGAATTGCAGAATGACATATCACACAGGTATAATTATATAAATATATACAATTTCAGAATTCAAACTAAGTATGAGAGCATCTCTCATAATATACGTTAACACAATCAGAGACTGGGATTATATTCCCCCCCCTCTCTTCTTGGTCGCTGATTGAAATGGGGAGAATTGAAATTGAGGGGCCAAAAGTTGTATTTAACCAAGTATTTAAAAGGTAAAGGCAGGAGGGACACCAAACCAAACTGAGACCTGTCTGTCCGCCGCATTTGCTACGCCACTTGTACAACACAACCCACACCTACACACCTGTACCACCCCACACCCTACCACACGGTACCACACGACACACCTACACACTGTACCACCATCACCACCTATCACACTGTACAAACAACACCTACACACTTGTACACACGCCATACACACTGTACAACACACACCTACACACTGTACAACACACACCTACACACTGTACAACACACACCTACACACTGTACAACACACACCTACACACTGTAACACACACACCTACACACTGTACAACATGCACCTACACACTGTACAACACACACCTACACACTGTACCACACACACCTACACACTGTACAACACACACCTACACACTGTACCACACACACCTACACACTGTACAACACACATCTACACAGTGTACCACACACACCTACACACTGTACCACACACACACTACAGCTCCTAAAGCATAATATATCAGGATACAGCCGTTGTGTATTTATTATGTGAAGCACTAAATGGTCTTAGAAAAATATCGACTCTTTGTTTGTAGATATCTACTAAACTACAGCATACAAATACAGAGAGTAATGTAGGCCTGTTACGGCCCGTCCACAAAGCGGCGTGCGTTGAAGCTTCCAACGCTTCTGCCCATTCACTTTGAATGGGGTGACGTCACTTTTAGCCGAACTGCATTTTGGGAAGCGACGTGGAGCGTTGCTGGCATTGCTCGCTTCAAAGTTGAGCAATGTTCAACTTTTGACGCCTCGACGGAGGCGTCAGCCAATCGAATCATATGCCAGTACAAGCTCTAGCCAATCAAACCGCGTGCTTGTGTGTCTGAGGCGGGAGATTCATGTAATTGGTTGTTGGTCGAGTGTCAGACACGCCCGCCGGCAAGCGTCAACGCACGCCGCTGTGTGGACGGGCCGTTATAACTGAGTGATATATTATACACACTGCCAGGGCCGTCCCTGGCCAACATGAGGCCCCACGCAAAGTTATATGATGAGGCCCCCTGTTTTGCGAGTGTCAACGGGGGGGGGGGGGGAAGCGCTAGTGGAGCCGAAACCGTGTCACGCCACACTAATTGCGCCGCATTTTCGGCCCTCCGCAAGATGAGGCCCCCTCCGCAAGGTGAGGCCCCACGCAGTCTGCATGATTGGCCTGTAGGGAGGGACGGCCCTGCACACTGCTCTGCTTTCTGCAAGGACCTCACAGCTGTTCTCACTGTAAACATCGCGTCGCGATGAAAGCAGTTAATAAAATAATATCCAGGGGATGCATGCAGAGCTGTCATTGGCTGAGATAAGTCCGGCCGTGCGTCACGACTCTTTGAAACATCACTGTTGCCGGAAATGCATCCGCGGAGAAGCTGTGGAGGACCGTGGAGGACCCATCAGTGTATTCTCGATTATAGCTCCTCCAGAGAGCCTCCTCGATGCTCGGTCCTCAATGTGCATTTAGAGAAATGAGATGTCCTTCGACATGACGTGCTGAAATCCATTTCCGGGTCACTACCAGAGGACCGAGGAGTCGAGGAGGGGAAATTAGATAATTGAGAAGCCTTCCCAGTCTTCCTGAAAGAACTTGCGCTCAGTGACAATCAAACAATTCTTCAAAATCAATAACACATTTAAAGGTGACCTATCATGCAAAATGCACTTTTGTAAGTCTTTTATACATGAATATGTGTCCCCGGTGTTCCAGGGAACTCACCAAGTCTCAGAAAACAAAATTAGAAAAGTGCCGGTCAAAGGTCTTCTTTGTTATTTATTGAGCTTTAAAACAAATGAATAATGACTCTATATAGTCATATATAAGAATAAAACACGGTGGACGGAGATCTCTTTTTCTCCCCCTCTTCTCCCCGCTGCAGCCCAGCAGCTGATCTCAAAGCACACTCCCCTCTCCTGCAGGGGGGCGTGGTCAGCTGCAGCTCACAGAATCAGCCCCCTGCAAAAACAGCGCTGGAAAGAGCAAATAGAGCGAAATGAGGCATGGCTAAAATGCAGGATCTGTTTGGTATTTTGAAAAAAAATACTAGATTTATCTACTTTATATAGGTATGGCCCCTACCATATATTGTTCAAATATATAGCATGATAGGTCACCTTTAAATCTACACCAACTTGAGCAAATAGTAATTCATGATAAACATGTGTACTTGTCAAAAAAATCTATCTTGCGCTTTCAGACATATCAAGAAAAGTAGAGTATTATAGATATAAGCAAGGCCGTATTCATAGAGTCAACATTGGGGAGGACCAAAAATTTCAATCAAAATTTTTGAATACTAATTTCCTGCCATTCTAAAGGAAAATATATAAAAATTCACAAACACAGGGATACTGTTAATAAACCCCATGCCCCTGCCCGTGGGGGAAAAACACACAACAATATTCACGAAACTGTGACTCACGGCATGGGTGTAGGAAGCATCCTCAATGTGGGTGGGACAATTAGACGGGGGGTGTAGGCAGGTGGTGGATCCAACCTCCTCTAGGGGGGTCCGGGGTCATGCTCCCCCGGGAAGATTTTTTTTTTAAATGTTGAAGTTAAATGCATCAATCTGGTGCACTTTGAGAGCAAAATTAGGGACTAAATAATCTATGGATACATCTCTCAACACGCATGTGAAACAGAACTGAACAGATTTACTTTTTCTTTATGCATATTTTACAAATCACTCCCCTTTTAAACTATAGTATGAGTTGGAATTATTTCATACCTGTTATTCTCTTATTTTGTATAACTATAATGATCATATAAAGGTGTGCCTTGGAATTACTTGTTTTGCATCAATCTTGATACAGGGTACTTATTATATGTTATAGTTTGGATTCCTAAAGCTTTTAGTCTCCGATCCCATCATTCAAGGGTGGTTTTCACTATAAGTAATGGTTTATTTTTTGGACGGACACTATAATTTACATTTTTTTACTATGTTGAATCTGAATTTACTTTAAAAGCATCTATATTGAGTCTGACTTTTTCTTCATCCAACTCACAGGTTTATCATTGCTTTGAGAAAAAAGATTATTCATTTACCCATTTTAGAAGGGAAGATATCGTCAATTGTTCTGGGGCTTAACTGGTTAAATGTTTTACCATAAATTGGAGGTCCCCATGAGGGGAATCATTAATTTTAGGGTGAAGACAGGGGCGGAGTTTC